>NW_024423675.1:2239442-2612249 GCF_017311325.1 Ursus maritimus
GAAATGCTGTGGAAGATATTGTAGAAGGCGGGGGTGGGGCGATGTGGGGATGTGAAATAGATACAGTTGAACTGAGGGTACAGTACTGAACACTGGAAGAGAAAAACTATCAGGGTTTTTATTAGAAAATATGTCTCCTACGGAAAGAATAACCAAAAGGAGTTGAGATGGAAAGAATAAGCAGGGCCCCTCTGGAGACAGTGTGTGCCATTACTTGGAACACTAACACAAGGCACAGAGCCAGCCAGCCAGGCAAGCAGGAGGGTAGTGGGTGGAGAGCCCCTGCTCCCTGCCCTCAACAGAACCACGCCCCCACACCCACACAACGTCCTCATGCCAGAGAACTTGAGATGGCAGCCCATACCCCGCCGGGACCTACACAAACTGAACGAGCCAAGCAGTGAGATAGGAGACGTCCACTGAGACTTCACTAAAACAAGGGGACACAGAACTCAGCTTTCAAATGAAAAGAGAGCATGGAGGAGAAAGCTACATGTTTCAGCAGTACTGCCCGTAAACCTGGCCAAGATGAGCCCTGCTTGGGCCCCATACTTTACAGGGTCCTGTATATTGGTTTGCAAATATATTGTCTGATAATAGCAAACGCAAAAAACAAAAAGCAAGTATCTGACTAGCCACCTAGGATCAGGGGTGCTCTTCAAAGAGATTTGTAATCAAGTTCTCAGACCAAACTATTGAAACACCCAGACAAAAAGGAATATACTCAGAGTTAGAGTTAATGTAACCTCACTGCTAACTAATGTGAGGGTGTTGGGGGGAGGTGGGAGAGGAGGACCCCTTTTTGCCAGACCGTAGCCCACCTGATGTATTACATACCTTATCTTGAAAAATGTTACCTAAACAAAACAAGCAGGAGTGTAATTTCTAGAGCAAGAAGTCAGAAATCTCTGGGTTTTATCCTCTATCCATTTCAAACATAATGCTATTCACCACTGCCTAAACTGCTTCTGCTTCTTTGACTGAAAAGTATAGTTTAGCTTACAAATATTTTTCCCTTATGTCTCACAGGAGGCTGTGAAATGTAACTAGAAGACATTTATGATCTCCAACGAAAGGTACTCATTAAGTATAATTGTTATCATTACCTGAATCTATTTTACTTTCCTCATTATATATATATCTCCATACGGCTTGATGTGGTCCACAAGAGTTCCAGCATTAGTATTCCTACCCACTTGCTCACATACCTCAGTGCCTGTCCTGGCTGGGCTAGCAGGTGGGTATTTCAAAGCCTTGGGTCTCTGGGCACTGGGCCTCATGGCAACCCCAGATCTCGTGTTCCTATAGGTGGCACTTTCTGACAAGCATAAAATTTCATTCCAGAACAAATGTGCCAATAGTTGGCTTGCCTTGGGTACAATTAGTCACTTTCTCAGAATGAGGAGCAAAGGGCTAATTGTTCTGCAAGTGGACAATTGCTGCTGTAATTATTAGCCCCCGTAATTTCTCATCCATACATAATTGCACATGTGGATGAGGAGTACTTGGGCTGTCTTCTTGCAATTCTGTCCATAAGGCTTCTCATTGTTATGCTCAGGTTTTTTTCCACTTCTATTGGTCACAGTTGGTTGTGCTTTTCCATGATTGTCCTTTTTTCCTCCATAAAATACCAATGCCAAAGCAGCTTTTAAAAAGTTGTCCAGGACAATTTAAATACTGAATCAGCCCTCTAGTCATTGGGTTTCTGTTAAACGTAACTTGAATATTTACAAAGGCAAGTTTCTGGCTGAAGTTTGTGGAATCATAGAAAAGAATAAAGCTAAATGTTTCCCCTAGGTTCCCAGTATCTTTTCTCCTCTATAAACCATGCTCTCCTCAAAATCTCCAAGCAAAGAGATTTCAATTTCACAGCCTCTTCTTTGGAAGTTCATTACAGTGTTATGTCTCTAACTTTAAAATGTCTGAGCCTTGAATGTTCCCATGCTCCAAGGAGGAGTTCTGGGATCATAATGATGGCAATAATTTCACTGTTAGTTTCTCTGGGCATTGTGGGACCAAATTTGTTATATCCACGGTTGTAGCCAGACACTACCTCAAGCGGTCAATTAATCTGTTTTAGGTTTACGTGTGAAGTTTTATTAATATAAAATGCTTTTGGACCAGCTGATCTTTCTTCTGAGGCATTTCGCCAAAATTCACTCAGATTCTTTTCACCAACATCCGCAAAGCCTCAGCACATTGCAGGCAAGTATCTGGGTGATAGAGGAAGCTATAGAGGAAACTTGCCTCCTTCCAATTTGCAAAGCTGCTTGAGAACTCCTTGCACAGAAGGGCATCCCACTGTTCCCTGTTCCTGGAGCATGGCTGGGTGTCCTAGACAAACAAGCTTCCCCAGCACCCATGGTGATGCAGGCTTCCCTTCAGATGAAAACTGAATACTGAAGAAAATTCCGTTCAGCTTTGTGAACTCTCGTAATACAAGAAGCCACAAAGCTTGGTAATGCTGGGGAAGGCAAAATTGTCTTAAAGGATTTGGGGAGAATCATGCCATTAGGCAACGCTTGGATTTTTTTTTTCTTTCTTATCCTTTCGCTGGATTCAAATAAAAGTGAAACTCACTGAAAGATATAATATCTACCTGCTGAAGTTGAGAAATAGGCTCTGGTGAAATCATTTGCTATTAAAGGTAAATCTGCCTGTACAGAGACAGCAAATGTATGCCTCCCTGCCGCAGATCTTTCTGGCAGCCTCAAAGTAACACTCAGCTACTCCCTACCTTATGACCCCTAAAAGCTGCAGCCTGAACTCCCCCATCTAAGAACATTAATAATCACTGCCAAGATCATGCATTGCATTTCCGGCACCAAATCCCCCTTCTTTCTGCTCAAAGTGAATGGAATCCTAAATGCGCCACGTTTGCTTTTATGAGGATGCATTTGCCAGTCGGTCTCAATGCAAGCCCGAGTGCTTCAATAGCATTAATAAAAGGGGTGGTAATCTGAAGAGCCTTATTTTTGTCCCTAATGTTCACCCCAAAAGGAAATGTGCTTCTTACTAATAATAGAGGATGTGACCAAAAACATCGAGTATATTTATCTGTTCCAAGTTCATTTGCCAAGGCTTATATTTCCCATCAGCACTCTTTTAGAAAGGCTAAAACAATTAACCTCTTTCTCACTTGCCCTGCCAAAAGCCAAGGTCTGGCAGTTTTTGTTTAGGAAATTCAGCTGAAGACCAGCCCCTCCTCCCCTAACACACAAACCAAGTTAACGCAAAATAACAATAAGAGCTAGCATTCACTAAGAGTTAGATGCACTGAGCTAGCAGCCAGGCACTGCTTAGCACTTTGCACAGGTTAACTCATTTAATCCTCACCACAACCCTCTGAGGTAGGTTCCATTAGGATCCCCGTACACCACCATGGAAACTGAGATACAGAGGCATGAAGTAACTCGCCCAGATTCACACAGCTGGTAAGGGATGATGCTCTAGAAACTGTGCTTTTGGTCACTACATGACCCACCTCTGTGTCAATGCTGTTTTACATTTTAAGATGATACCGACTGACCCACTGCCCTCCAGCTGGCATCAAGGAGCACAGGCTTAAGTAAGGGCAGTACCGGCTCTCCCCCGTTCCTTCAATCCATGCTGCCCTTATGCCTCCTGCTGTCACTTAGCTCATTCATAGTTTGGTTAGATTTCTGACTTCCAAATCAACTGTGCTAAAAAATCTTGGGCCCTGGTCCCATACAGGTTCTTCCAGATTCACTCAGAAGTCCCCGAGTAAGTTTACCAGACGGCTTATGTATCAGACAGACGAGCTCATTATCAGATTATGTGTCTAAAGAAATAACAACCAGCACACAAGAGCCAGTCACATCAGATTAATAACCATTAGGCATTTGGCAATGACAGTCACCAACTTCAGTGCTCACTGGTAAGCTTCCATGAACTGCACAATGCTAGCAAACAAGAAGGCAGTTACAGATAAATTGTATTGCCTTGTGCTGCAATCTGTGGTGATTTGGCCCATCTCCATACACCATATAATAATGACATTTTTGTTAATCTGTATATTAATATCTTCATTATTTCAAAATAAGTTTTCAGATGCTGTTAGCCCTGTAATAATTTGGATGGGCACTTGTACGCTGCAGTTTTGTCTGTCTTTTAAACAAAAGCTAATTTTTTTAAAAAAAATTTTTATCCTGATAAAACTCTTATGCCCTCATTTTTAATGCCTTTAGCAAGCTCTGTATAGGCAAGGCGCTAAAAATAAAAGTTGGCACCAAATTATATTCTATAAAATCAAAATGTTTCCCTAGTGTTAAAAAAAAAAAAGTCACAAGCAACTTTTTTCTACACTCAATTTGTTAAACTCAAGCCCAAGAAAATGCAAAGGGGATCCAGATTTCTGTTCTACATGTTTAATGGCCTGTGTGTCCAGGTTACAATCCCTTTCCTCCTCTGGAAATCAATAAACTCGCTGCCGGGCCGATGTCCACCTAGCTCACCCACTCCGGGCTCAAATCTGATCTAGATGAGAGGCAGACTCGGAAAGACCTCTGCTCTAATTACTGTACAGCAGCATCACTCTGGCTTGAATTATTAGTGCTCTTTAATTTTTTAATAGTGGGCCACAAAACGTTTTCCTTTTCATAAAAAGCTTGTGAGCAATATATAAAACATCTTTCATGTTCCTCAGCCTATAGCTTTCCAAGTTTTCTTCTCATAACTAATACTGTTTCTCTTCAGAGTAATTAACTCAAGAAGCCAGCAATCTGCCTTTAGCTTAACCTTCACTGGCTTCTAACTAAAAACAAAAGGAGAAGAGCCCAACATTTGGCCAATGGCCCAGTCAACCACTTTCCTTGCCAAGGCAGTTTCCAACAGGTGCTGCCATTCTCTGAGGGCCTAGAGATGTGGATTTTGAGCAGCAAACCCTGTTTTCATTCTGCCATTGGCTTCCCTCTGGATCCTGAAATGACTGTGTTTAACCACAGATCTATAGGTCATGGAAGATTATTGTTTCTCCACTCCAAGAAAAAGAAAGCATAAGCCCAGGTTTATCAAAAAGGAAATTTCCAGCAGTACTTTAATTAAATGTTAACCTTTCTGTGAAGAATTATAAATTGCATTAGAACATAAACGTCAACCGACGACATTTGAGACCTGAGTTAACTTATGTAATGTTTCCAATAATAAGTGTGTCTATTTAAGATGTCAGTTAAAAGTTCAAAACCTTGATATGTGGGTGCCATCAAAAGGAATCATTAGAGCCACATGTTGGAGTCGGTCTTCAGGGAGAAATTCCAGAAAGGTGACAGATTTTGACCAGAATTGAAGCTTACTTTTGGCCTCAAAATCTGTGTTCCTTCCATTCTCCTGGGCCTTCCAGATGCTCGGGGAAATCTTAATAATACTAGACGTGTTTACAAGTCAGGTGCAGTCAATTCTAGAGTCAAGATCTATAATGCTCTTTTCCCTTTCCCTAACAAGCTGATAGCCCCTGACTGACATCCCTTCACCTCAGAGTAATGATATGGCTGGTCCTAATCTCCCAAATTCCTTTCATTCTGCTTACTGGTAAGAAATGACTTTCCCTTCCATCCGAATGACAGGTGCCATAAACTGCACATTACTTTGTCAGCCCTAAAGCCAGGGCATGGATAACTTCCACAGGGACAAAGTTGATAATAATCTCTTGGTATAAAATTGTCTTTTAGAGAATTAGATAAATGTGAAACACTCCACATTGTCGAGAACATCACTCAAGGCTGCTTCGCCCGTCTTGACAGCCCACAATGGAGGACGACACATTAAGAGCCTGAAAACATGGACATTTGTTTTCAGGCCTGTATTTCCTGCAACCTGTCCCCCTCTCCTTCATTCCAGGCAACAAGCTCAGCTCCACAAAGTGCTTGCTGGCCGCACTCTTAAATCTGACCGGGACTGAGTTCTGGGAGCAAGGCCTGCCTCTCAAGGGCAGGCTTTCAACTCCCTCTGTGAAATCTGCCGACTCTGGAGAATAAATAATTCATCCCACTCTGGTAATATCTTTTTTCACAGAGATTTCTGTGACAAGGCCTCGACAACAGCAATGTTCTTATGTTTGTTAATCCACAAGTAGTAAGGAGAAGGTCTGGGGAGGGAGAAGGAAGCCCCCACACGACTCCAGAATATAATTTCATATAGTTATCACAGTCAATGTTAGAAATTATTTTAACAAAAGGAAGTAAGTGGATTCGTAGGATTTCTGAACTGGCAATTGCTGGAAGAATCCATTTGGTGTAATCTAAGGCTCAGGTAGGACCATGTCCTGGTTGGTCAAGAGAGATCCCTGGCCTTCTAGACATTGGCTAGACACTGGCTTCTTCTGGGTTTTAATTATCCAGAAAGGAACTTCTTTCCTGTGAGTCAAAACTCCCTTCTCACTGCAGCGGACAACCTTTTACTTGAGATTTTCCTTTCCCGTGCCCTCCATGAGCTGGACCTATCTTTCTTCCCCCCTCTACCACAAATATTTGGAAGTATCTAAGAAGCACTCCCACATGAAGTGGCTTTGTGCAATTCTATCCAGATTACTCAGATGCAGACCTTGAGATTTAAGACTTCATGAGCTCACAAAATTCCAAGAGCAGACACAGCAAAGCCTTGCAATGGTTCTCCATTTCACCCTCAATAAAAACAGAAACCCATACGATGGTCTTCAAGGCCTGCATAATCTGTCCCCTTCCATGAGCCCCCCACACACACACATGTCCACACATACAAGCTATGACCTTCTCTTCCTCTCCAACCTTCTCTCCTTCCCTCTCCTGGCTCTAGTCACATCACCCACTCACTTCAGCCAAATCCTACCTCAGGGCCACTGTACTCCCTGTTCCTCTACTTGGAGCTCTCTTCCCCCAAGGCAACCATGAGGCTCACTGCTCCCCTTTCCTTAGATCTTTGTTCAGGTGTCGTCTTTTCACTAAGGACAGGTCTGGCCACTCTGTGTCATACTTCAATCTCACTCCACCCCACCACCTCTGACCCTGTTCTATGATGTTTTCTATATTAATTACTTTCTAATGTACCATATTGTATATTTAGTTATTATGCTTATTCATAATTGGTGCCTCCCCCAGCTAGAATATCAGCCATGGGGACAGAAATTTTTGTTTTGTTCTCTGCTATATTCCTAGCATCTAGAGTAGTGCCTGGCATTAATAAATATTTGCTGAATACATGAACAAGTACATATCAAACTAGTGATGAGCTTCTCAGGCTCCAGCAGAGGAGTAAGAGAAGAGGACTGGTGGGGTAGATGACCGTCACTGTCCTGTTTGCTGAGGTGGAGGGAGCAGTCAGCAACCCAGAGCAGGAGAGCATTGGGAAGCCTCTCCAGAGAGCCTGGACTTCCAGAAGGGCTCATCTACCTCCCTGCCGGCTCAAACACTGCTGTCTCTCAGTTCTTCACACGCTATGATTTCTCATATGGCTCTCTCCCAGTTTACTTACAACCTCTACCCAGTGTCTGTCTGCTATCTCATGCTGCCTCCCAAAAGTGGGATTAAACCTGGACCTGATGTGTGTGCAGATGAGGGGGAAGGCCAGAGGCTGAAACTCTATTCCTCCCTCCCCCATGCCTGAGAGACAAATATAATTTTTTAGAGCCAATGGAGAACAAAGAAAAATACAGAAAATTGAGCCTAAAGGATGCAGACTTGAAGCCTGATGTTCAGACCAGAACACACTTAACTACTTGTAACAATGCTAAAGGTAGGAAGAATTCTCAAAGTCTGCAAGGAAATGCTAAGCAAAAGGGATCAAAGTGCCAGGAAGTAATTCAAGGCCATGAGTGGACAAGAACATGGTAGATGAGTTTTGGGAGAGGAAAATGCCAGGAACTGCACTCGGAGAACTGGACTAACAGGAAGATTGCTCAGAGCTAGTAGTGTAGGTCTGGCAAAATCCTGGGTAGGTGAGAGCTGTGGAGAGGACACAGAGCTGCCCCATGCACCCCTGCAGGGGAAGAGAACAAAAACTACTGGCCATCTTTGAGAAGGATATTGATCACAAAGTAGAAAACAAAAGTAAAACAAGAATAAAAACCCTTACAAAGGTGAAAAATTAGGCTTGTGTAGGAGAATGAGTAGATCCCACTGTGAGGCATACAGAGGAAATCATTTTTCTTGGAAAATGTTAGGGTAGCCTGTTGTGGGCACCAACATGGTAGGTAAAATACTGAGCAGCCTCAGAGAGTGCTCAGTAAGCAAACTGAGAACGTGCTTAGCTGGCTCATCCCTGTTCACTGGATGTGCCCACTCTGAGATATCTCAGGGAAGCAGCGTGGATGTGACAAGGCTACAGGAAAGGACATGTGGCCAGGAAGCCTAGGTTGACCCATGAGAATGAGATCAGGAGCCTTGGGTTTTCACAGCCCAGCACCTTCCTGGAGGTTCTGACCCAGGAAATTGGAGAAGATGAAACTTCCCCGGACAGGTTACGCCCAGGAGCCCCTCTGGCCCAGAGTCTGTTATATGCTTATCTTTGTGTCATGAGGGGACAGGAAAGGGAGGAGATCAGAGCAGACACTCTGATACTCTGATATCAGGTCTTAAAGATACTTTGTGGAGTTTCTCTCTGAGACAGACTGGGACCAGGATGTGGCTTGACTCCCAGGACTTAGTAACCCCCCACTCCAAAGTATTCCACCCAGACCTGGCCCTGGCTTAGGGGGTCCTAGGATGAGCTCAGGGGGACATTCTCAGAATCTTGACTTTGAGATATTTTGCTGAAACATCTAAATCCAAAGTGATGCCTCTGCCACCTAGAACAAGAATCTCAGGTAAGAACAGTGATGGAGATTGTGGCTTCCTGGGTCCCATCCAGGTCCATGAGTCAGTACTTCCAATTTCCTCACAACCAAGCACTCAGAAGTAGTGCTTCCCTGCTCCCTGAGTCTGACACACAAGCCCTACATAGCCTTGATCCAGGGGCTAGGCCCTAAGCTCAGCTTTAGATGGCCTCCCTCGAGGCTCCCAAGGGCCACTCTGATCTGCACTCTGTCCCCAGAGAAGGAGCTGCTCATGACCTGGTGGAACTTAATTTGAGAATGAGAAGGCAGTAAGTGCAGGAGACAGGAGGAACTGAGGAGTCAAAAAAGTATATCATGGAGAGAAAAAGCTAAGCGGCCAGGTAGGCTCCTTCTGAGCTAGGAGTGACCAGTGGAGTTCCCAGTGCAGTTGCGCAGCTCCCACACTATAGCAAGGTGTTCCACAGAGGCCAGGCATGGAGGCAGAGCTGCACACGGAGGCTGCTTGCTTAGGCGTTGGACCTAGCACAGGGCTGTGTCCACTAAAGGACAGGGACTCTTTCTTATTTACACAAAGATGCAGCACATGCAAGTAAACAGCCCCAGGCTTCTCAGTACAGGTCACTGAGTGTTTGTGAGACAGTTGATGGAAGTGTGTGCCCCTCTTCCTCTAAGGAACACATGGGTTACAGAGTGAGCTGCACCTGTGCCTAGGTCAGTTCTGGCTCAGCAAAGCCACATCCTTGGCTGGCAAGTGAGGGAGAAGGTTATACATGTGGTAGGCTCATTATCCATAGGGAAGATAGCTACCTGACATTACACCAGGGGCTGGGCTTCACGGCTTTGCCTCATTCAGAGGCTTGGCAGGACCCCAGGATGCAGAACAGAGCAATGGGTCCCTGACCAGTGCAGACTGCCCCCTCCCATTCCCACCCATAGGCAGAAGAATCTCTCATTGCCATTAACCAGCCGGCTCCCAGGGTGCAGGGGGATAATACCCTCCCTGTGGCCGCTCCGCAGGGATAACATATAAGAACCATCCAAAGTGCAAGGGGATTGACCCTGCTCTGCAGCATTCTTTTGGCTTAATAGGAACAGCTGGTCAGTGAAGTGTTTGCTAGCAATTTAACAAGGCTCAAACAGCAAGAGGCATCTGCCAATAAATCAAAAGGGAGCGCCCAGCTAAATGAGGTTTAATTTAAATTCCTATCTCGAGCTGAGAGAAGAGTGCGGTTGTGCCTTCCAGTTGTATTAGTACCAGCAAGACCTGGGCCTTGGGGGTTGATGGCCCCAGCAAGACAGAGCAGTAAAACCAAGCCAAACTGCTGAAGGGAAGGTAGAGGGAGAAGGGAATGATAAGTTGTCATTTCTTCTCTCATAGAAACAAAACAAGCTTCATTCCATTTGGAGGCCATAAAACTCATCATGGCCATGAGCACGTCCACTGTGGCTGCCCCATTACAGCAGAGGGCAGGAGCCCATGCACAAGAGCATAAATGAGCCTGGCAGGGAAGAGGACTTGTTCTATGGAAATGTCATCAGTCAGAGCCATGATGACATCCAGGGAAAACAAGAGCTGATTCTTTCTCATTGTTTTCTTCCACAAAGAGCATCTCCATTGGCTTCCATTAAGTCCTCTGCCTATGAGCTGTGCCTGTGAGCTGTGCACAGCCTTGTGCTTCCATATGTAAATGCCCAGTCCTGAATGGACCTGACTTTCTCTTCCTGCACATCCCATGTGTTTTTTAAATCAGAGGCCTGGACTAACAACAGGCAAAAAGCTGACTGCTGCTTAACTCATTCCCACCTCAGGAAGTTGAGCGGTGAGTCACTGAAGATTCCTCCTTTTAGGAGGCCTACCCCAACTGCCCTTTTCCCATGTTTCATTTCACTGGGATCAATGACAACTTCCCTATGGGTCTGGAGGGTGTAGCAGGATCTCAGTTTCCAGGGCCTGTTGGCAGATGGAGTGACTCAGAAAACACAGCAGTGGAGAAGAAGGTGAACCCCTACCAGAAGACACCAAAGTACAGCTTAAAGTTCATGCACACCCAATCACTCCTCACCCCTCCATCCTTTCCAAGCCAAGCATCCTCCTCCCCACCTCCACGTGCCTCTCAGTTACTCTGACTCTCCTCTTAAAACACATCAAGCACCCATTCCTTTGACATCAGTACATGTTCATTAAGACCATGGGATCTGCCACAGTGACCTCGTCTCACTTTGTAATAGGTTCCAAGATAGACAGGCCAGGACAGTACCTCACACAAGAGTGTATCTGTTAGGAATTGTGTTTGACTTGCTAAAAAGAGCAAAGAGAAGACAGAAGTTTATTTTTCTCTCACATGAAAGTTCACAGGTGGCAGTCCCAGCCTGGCATGGCAATGGGCATCAAGAACCAAGGCCCCTTCAATTCTTTGACTCTGTATCTTTAGCTTCTGGGCTTTCATTCTGAAGGCCACCTTATGAGCAAAGATTAGTGGTGGAACACCAACCATCACATCTGGATTCCAGACAGAAGGCAGAAAAAAGGAGGAGCCTCCCCACCACCACCAAAAAAAGGCACTTCACAATTGTCTTTTTAAAAGTTTTCCCAGAAGTCTCACCCAATAACCTTTTTGTGTATTTCACTGGTTCAAATTTGTCGCATGTTCACACCTAGAAACATAGGAAGCTGGGAAATGTGGTCTATTAAGTTGAGCATCTTGCCACCTCCCAAAATAAATAGGGATTCTTCTACAAAGGAAGATGAGAAGTGGATTTGGGCTGGCACTATCAGCCTCTGCCATAATGGGCAGCATCTAGATTTCATTTGACAAGGACTCCCATAAGGTTGTAAGGTTGAGATGGTGACACACAGATTGGGTGACCAGACAATCTAGGGGGATTCTAAGCTGCATCTCAAAGGGTGTTGTGGCTATGCCAGCTGGGACAGAAGTCTATAGTGACCATCACAGGACCTAGTCCTGATAGCAAATGTTAACAATAGCTTGGATGAAAATTTTTTGGAAGACAGGATCTTTGCCCCAGTGAGGAGGGACATATACAAAAAAATTAGCAAAAAGACCACAATGTGACAATGCCTACAGGAACCCAGAGGGGAGTGCATCCAGGGCAGTGAGGAGACACCTAGAGTGAGTGATTTGCCCTGGATTCTGACCTTGGGGGTTTGCCCCGGACTCCGAACCCTCCTAAGTACATGATGTCTGTTTATACATGTATAGATACCAAAATAACAAATGAATTATATTCCTTTTTGCACGTACTTTGTGCTTAGTAAACATGTGCTGACTAACCAAAATTAGTCACACAGTTGCACAACATCAACTTCAGTGATATCAGTGAGACGAGTAGATGGAGGAAGCAGGGTTAAAGACTCTACAGCACCTGGGAAAGGGATCCTCAGCTCCTCTCACACAGATATTTTGAGCACGAATATGTTTGTCTGAATTGCTTGCAAGATGTTCTTCAAGGAATTAGGTAGAATTGATGGCCCAAAGGAAAGAGAGGCAGGAGAGGGTCTCCCTCCAGTCCTGAGTGCCACAATGAACCAGAAATGCTGCAAGTTGTTTGCAGAGCAATATTTAGAAATAGTTCCTGTTCAGTTTTTTGGTTCTGTTTTGGTTTTTTGCTTTTTATTTTAAAATAATGTTAGACTCACAAGAAGTTGCAAAAATACTAGATCCACGTAATCTTTACCCAGGTTCCCTAAATTATAACATCTTAAACAATCAAAGTAAATTATCAAAAGCAGGAAACTGACACTGGCACAGTATTATTAACTAAACCACAGACAGTATTCAGATTTCACCATTTTAGCACATGGATATATTAATGTAAACACTATCCTAATCAGGATATTAAAGTGTTCTGTTCCCACAGTGAAAACTCTTTTCTATTCTTTTATAGTTCCTTTAATATCTCTAACTCCTGGCATTCAATGATCCATTACTATAATTTTGTAAATTTTTTTTTAGAGAGAGAGAGTGCACGTGCTGTGAGCTGGGGGTGGGGGGCAGAGGAAGAAATAGAGAAAATCTTAAGCAGGCTCCATGCCCAGAGCAGAACCTGTCACAAGGCTTGATCTCACATCATGAAATCATGACCTGAGCCGAAATCAAGATTAGAGCAGAGATAAATGAAATAAAGGACAGAAAAATAATAAGAAAAAAATTCAATGAAACTAAAAGTTGGTTCTTAGAAAATATCAACAAAATTGATACACATTTAGGTATATGGACTAAGGAAAAAGAAAGAAAATCCAAATTACTAAAATCAGAAATGAAAATGGGGACATTGTTACCAATTCTACAGAAATAAAAAGGATTATAAGAGAGTAGAACAACTGTACACCAACCAATTGGATTCCCTAGATGAAACGGACAAATTCCTAAAAACATAAAACCTACCAAGACTAAATCACATAAAAATAGACAATCTGAATAGACCTATACCTAGTAAGGAGATTGAATCAGTAATCAAATATCTCCCCAAAAAAGAAAAGCCCCGATCCAATGGCTTCACTGGTAAATTCTACCAAACATTTAAAGAACTAACACCAATCCTTCTCAAACTTTTCCAAAAAATTGAAGAGGAGAGAATTGTTTCACTCTCATTTTATGAGGCCAGTATTACCCTGATGATATCAAAGCCAGACAAAGACACTACAAGAAAACTACAGACCACTATCCCTTACAAACATTGATGCAAATATCCTCAACAAAATACTAGCACACAGAATTCAGCCACATCAAAAGTATTATACATCATGACCAAGTGGAATTTATTCCTAGAATGCAAGGATGGTTCAACATATGAAAATCAATTGATATAATATGCCACATCAACAGAAAGAAAGAAAATACTACATGATGATCTCAGGGGAGGCAGAAAAAGCCTTTGACAAAAATCCACACCCTTTCATGATAAAAACACTCAACAAGCTATGAATAGAAGGGAACTACCTCAACATAATAAAAGTCATATGTGAAAAACCCACAGAAAACATTATATTCAATGGTAAAAGGCTGAAAGCTTTTCCTCTAAGATCAGGAACAAGACAAGGATGCCTTCACCACTTTTATTCAACATGGTACTGGAAGTTCTAGCTAAACCAATTAGGCAATAAAAATAAATAAATAAAAGTCATCCAATAAAAGGCATCTCTGTTTGCAGATAATACAATCTTTTATGTAGAAAATACACACACACACACACACAGTTAGAACTAATAAATGAATTTAGCAAAGTAGCAGGATACAAAGTCAACATACAAAAATCAGTTGCATTTCAATACACAATGAACAATCTGAAAAGAAAATTACAAAAACAAAAACAATTTCATTAACTATATCAAAAAGAATGAAATACCTAGGAATTAACTAGCCAAGGAGGCAAAAGGCTTATACAATGAACTATAGTGAGATATCACCTCACACCTGTCAAAATGCCTAAAATCAAAAACACAAGAAATAACAAGCATCGGTGAGGATGTGGAGAAAGAGGAACCCATGTGCACTGCTGGTGGGAATGCAAACTAGCACAGCCACTATGGAAACAGTATGGAGGTTTCTCAAAAACTTAAAAATAGAACTACCCTACAATCCAGTAATCACACTAATAGGTTATACACAAAAATACAAAACCATTAATTCAAAAGGATACTTGCACCCCAATGTTTATAGCAGCATTATCTACAATAGCCAAATTATGGAAGCAGCCCAAATGTCCAAATAGATGAATGGATAAAGAAATGGATAAAGAAGATGTAGTGTGTGTGTGTGTGTGTGTGTGTGTGTGTGTGATGGAATATTATTCAGCCATAAAAAAGAATGAAATCTTGCCATTTGCAATGACACAGATGGAGCTACAGAGTATATATAATGCCAAGCAAAATAAGTCAGAGAAAGACAAATACCAAATGATTTCATTCATATGTAGCAGTTAAGAAACAAAACAAATGAGCAAAGAAAAAAAAGAGAGAAAGGGACCAACCAAGAAATAGGCTCTTAACTATAGAGAACAAACCAGTGGTTATCAGAGGGGAGTGGGGTGGAGTGATGGGTGAAATAGGTAATAGGGATTAAGGAATGCACTTGTTGCGTTGAGCACAGGGTGATGTATGGAATTACTGAATCACTATATTGTACTCCTGAAACTAATATGATGCTGTATGTTAACTATACTGGAATTTAAAATAAAAAATTTTTAAAAAGACTTATACAGTGAAAACTACAAAACACTGTTGAAAGACATAAAAGACATAAGTAAATGGAAACATATCCCATGCTCATGGATTAAAGGCTTAATATTGTTAAACTGTCAATACTATCCAAAGTGATGTACAGATTCAAAGCAAACACTATCAAAATCTCAATGACTTTTTTACAGAAAGAGAAAAACCCATCCTAAAATTCATATGGAATCTCAAGGGAACCCAAATAACCAAAACAAAGCTACAGTAATCAAAACAATGTGGTATTGGCATAAATACAGAAATATATATCAATGAAACAGAATAGAGAGTCCAGAAATAAATCTTTGCATGTATGTCAAATTATTTTTTGACAAGAGTGCCAAGATCATTCAATGGAGAAAGGACAGTCTTTTTAATAAATGGTGTGGGAAAACTGGATATCCACATGCACAAAAATTAAATTGAACCCTTACCTAACACCGTACACAAAAATTAACTTAAAATGCATCAAGGATTTGAATGTTAAACCGAAAGTAATAAAATTCTTAGAAGAAAACATCAGACAAAGCTTCATAACATTGGACTTGGCAGTGATTTCTTGCATATGACACCAAAAACACAGGTAACAAAAGAAAAAAAGATTGGACTTCATAAAAATGAAAGACTTTTACACATCAAAAGATACTATCAATAGAGTAAAAAGACACACTACAAAATGGGATAAAGTATTTCCAAATTATATATCTGATAAGGGATTAATATCCAGAATATATATTCAGGTAGAGTTAAAACACAGGACCATCCTTTTCCAGATCCTTTGGCTAGAGAGGACAGGCTTTTCTGAGGGTTTTTTGGTACGTCAGTTGGCATTTCCAGATTTCAGGTTTTTCTCGTGCCTAGGCTAGGATATGCAGGAGGCACACACTCACATGCAAGGGTATGCGCCCACACGTGCGTGCACACACACATGCACACACACACACACTCACCTCTGGGTTATTTTCGAATCCCCTGGTCTGTAGCCATCTGTCTTCTTTCCTCCACATTGCAGAGTCTTCTAATAGTGCTTTATGCATTTTGTCCAGGGTTTTTTGTTGTAATTAGCACGAGGAATAGGTGGAATGCATTTTTTCCATTTTGTCTGGAATCAGAAGCCCCTGTCCAGTTGTAATGGAAAGTGCTGTGCTCAGGCCTCAGCGTAAATTTAACCTTGCAAACTGATGCTCACCGAGGCAAGCTTGACCGTGACTCCGAGGTAAAATGGGAGCAACAGCAGGCAAACTCCCTGATCCACAGACACAGAGCATCCCTGGTGTCTGGGGTTTACATTTTGGTGATAGGACTGCGCCTGTTCTTGCTTATCTCCCAACAGAAGAGGATCACTGGGTTTGGGTTTGGGTTTGGGTTGGTTGGTTGGTTTGTTCTTACACCATCTGAGAGGAAAATTAAGGGCAGAGACCCCCTTCGGTGAGATCTGGGGGATGCTGCAGTTAAGCCGACGCAGTAGCAAGCCCACGAGGTCTTCACCATCCTCAGAGGAGGGTGCGGGAGAGAGGTGACGAGCAACGAGGCGCGAAGCCCACGTTTGCCACTTCCCACTTCCCCGTGCGGGGAAGGGCTGAGGGCCACACCAGGCCCGCTGCGGCTCTCGGTCGCGTGGGCCGTGTCCAGACCTTCTCGAGAGAGGCCCTGGGTGACGGCGTCACCAATGCACGCACTCCAGCTCCTTGCCGAGCAAGGCCAGCCAGGCTGTGAATTTGAATACGGACCCCCGGCAGTAAGCCAAACTACAGGCAATGAGCTAGGGCAGACCCCGCTCTGGAAGGATGCAAGCCCCTCCGTCTGCGCACACGTGTAAGGAAGCGCCAGCGGTGTCGACCACTGCAGCCTGTGGCCCCAGGGTCTGGTCATCACGCAGAGCCAACCCGGGGCGAGCTGGGCAAACAAACATGCTCGACCCGGGCAAGCCTCAGGCATGTGCCGCCAGGCAGCGCCCGGACCTCCTGAACAGGGGCCAGCAGCCTCTCCGAGCGGAGCGGCGCGGCAAACTGCTGGGAAGACGCGGGGTAGCAGCAGCTGCGCGTCCTCACTTGCCATTCTGAGGAGATGCGGTTTCTCTTCTCTCCGCTTCAACAAGTGAGTTCGCGATTCCACTGTTTATGTGTCTTAAAAGCCAACATTTTCAGTGTGTTTTTGGTGTGGAAAATGATCATCCTACAATTGGCACGGCGAGATTATTTCTTAGGCGAGGCATTTCCTTTGAAACTGAATTGCCATGTGTACAGTTTTGTTATTTAAGACAACACATTGCCTGGCTGCTCCGGGAACAGAAGAGGAGCAAAGTGGCGAGCTTCTTCGGGAACGCGGGCACCGGCTCAGCTCCGGGGACGTCGAGCTGGTGTGGGCGGGCCCCAGGCGGAGAACTGCCCACTTCACGCGTTCCGTGGGCTCTGCGCGTGCGCACGCCCTGGGGGCTGGGCGTCACTACGGCACGTGCCCCGCCCCCCACACCCCCGCGGCCGCTCCCCGAAAGGTCTTCTCGCTCTGGCCACCGCCAGCAAAACTCACTCAGGGCCGAAGGGTGGAAAATGAACCAAACCCAAATGGAATCCAAGATCTGGGGGGGAAATGGGGCCATGCTTCTCATTTTAGTCCCTCTAGGAGATGTTCCTGCTCTCACATACGTTCTTGATGGCTCTTCTCTTCCCTTCTTCAATCTTCGTGGCCTCGGAATGTTCTCCAGAGGAAGTCGGTTGATTTAGGCATTAAGCTTAAAAGTACAGACACACTCATCAGTGACAGAAATGTAGTTGGGGTGCATACGCCGCACAACCAACTTCATGCGTGGTGCTTGGTCATTATACCCCTAACGGTAAAGGCGTGAAGTCAGGATATTGGAGGATTTTTACTCAAAATGGATGGATGGGTAAGTGGATGGTTGAGTCGGTGGATGGGTGGATAGATGGATGAGGTAAAAAGTGAGAATGGCAGGCTCCCTGGAAGCCCCCGTTCAGTGAGTAGAACGGAAAAACTACCAGACTTCCTGTGTTCTGTGTCCTGTAGGAAAACCCAGCTCCTCCTTGGCCCTGGCCCTAGCCCTGGCTGATGCATAAGTAACAGGCAGGACTTGGAGCCCTCTCACCCATACCTACCCCTGTGTCTCTGTCTTGGCTGATGCAAAAACACTGTCTTCCAGAAAGAAAGGTAGTAATAGGAAAAGACCCGAGGCTGAGAACCAAGACACAGAGCTATTTAGTTTCAAGGCCAAAATCAGCCAGCTACCACTGCCCTAATATTATTTTAAAAGTGGTTCAGTAGAATGGAAAAAAACAAATTCTGTGTTTACTGACCATATGTGTCTTTCTATCCTAGCAGGAACAGGAACCTTGGCGTTAGAAGAGTGTGCCCAGTGGAGTTCCGTCCCAGCTGCTGGGCAGCATCTCTGCTCACCTTTCAGCCCCAGGCACTTGCTGACTTACAAAGCCCCAGCTTCCCGGTGGGAGGGAGCTGGGCTGGGGTCTGGGACCTGCTGCCAGGCCCCGCACCTGAGGTTAGTGGTGCTGGGGTGTTAGCCAGCACGATCGCAGATGGAAGTGGAACGTGGAGGCAGAGCCTACTCTGCCCTTCCTGGCTCACCAAGAAGCTCTGCAGGGGCCAGACTGGCTCCTCCCCGAGATGTCTTCCAGCCAATGTTCCTTTGCTGCCACGTGCCTTGAAGAACACGCTTTCTGGCTCTGATCTGGCAGGTGAGATGGGCGTGAGTCCCAGGAGGCCTGCTTGGAGGGGGCTCCACGAGTCCGCTTCCTTTTCCTTCCTCCTTTTTTCAACAGTTCTCCAACTTTATTCTCTGTCTTAACGTTCTGGTCCAAAACTCTTCACTCTTCAGCTTTGGCAAGTCTACTGGCTTGTGCGGGGTGGGAAAATCTTCCCTGCTTATCTGCTGTGCCCACCCCCTCCATACCCCAGTGTGTTACAGACCTGCTGAGATCCAGCTTCTTCCCCGTGGGAAGCACCTGGGCCACATACTGCCTAACTTCCAGCCCTGGTACTTCCCTTTAAAGAACGGGTAGTTATTTTCTTCCTCAGATCCTCAGAGCAAAGATCTTACTCCTCACCCCTTCTGGGCCCCATGGAAGACCCAGGACTGAAAACAGAACAATCTGCCCAGCCACACCCTCTGCCTGCCCTGTCAATGCCACAGGAGCCACTAGCCACATGTGGCTCTGTACATTTACATTTACAGTTATTAAAATGACAGAAAACTTAAAGCTCAGTATTTTAGTCGCATAAGCCACTTTCTGGTAGCTCCCTGCAGTTAGTGGCTACTATGTGAGACCATGCAGAAAACCATTTCTATGATCACAGAACTTTCCCCTGGTCAGTCCTGCTCCACACAGGTTTTGGGTCCTAGGGCTGAGAAATGCCCTGGCATATGAAAATGGCAGACACAGTCCTAACCATTTCAATCTGAACCCTCACACCCCTAATGTCCTTCTACATCTCTTTCTGAGACTTTAGCACTAAATGTGAGTCAGAGAAAGACCCCCAAGTCCCCAGACATGAATCTCATATTGAAATTTGAAGCAGTCAGCTTCCCTGCTGTCATCACTGTCCATACCCAAGACCATCCAGTGACCACATCCCCAGTGTGCCTTGCACCAGAAACATGAGGCCTCAGGGCAGGCAGTGACAAACCAGACCATGGTATTGCCGCAAAAGGGAGCCAGCTTGTCTTGTCCTCTAGGGCGATAATTTGAAGTAAGATGCATGCTCCGAGAATTCTTCCAGCCAACACAGGCTGAGATCAGAGACTGCCTCCGTTTCCCAACCCACCCAACTGGTCAGGAAAAACAAGGCTGGTTCCACTTGCACTGTTGGGGGCCCTCTGCCCTCCATGCACACTGCCACTTGGCCCCACACTCAGCAGTCCTCACTAAGACCTGAGTGCCTGTGCACACAGCCCTGGGGATCCAAGAAGCACTACTTGTCCCTGCCCTCTCGGCGCCAAGCGTCCAGAAGGTAAGGCAAGACCAGCTTGCAAGGTAAAGGACAGATGGATGTGCTGTGGCCATCTTTCTATCTAGAGTCTAGGAGCGGCCAGCTGTCTGCAAATGTGGGAACCTACCAAGTGGATGTGGTAGTCCTGGCCCTTGTAGATTCTTCCCTTGATGGCCTTATGAGCCGCAGAACTTTCCCACCTGCTTCTCCTCTTGCCCTGAGATCTCCTCTTCGCCTTCTCATTCGTTGGCACCTCTGCCTCACTTTGTTCTTAAATGTTGCATTTCCTGCCTTTCTGCCTAGACCTTGTCTCTTCATTCCATTCATTTTTTGTGGATTGGTTTGCATTTGCTCTTGTCCACATGTGTTCTCCACATCACCGCGTGGTCTGGGAGTGTGGGCTCCACACACTGCATTACTGCCAGCCTTGCACTCTGGCCCGCCGCAGAGTCAGCTGATGGAGACATCACCAGGAGTTGGGAGGGAGGGCCAGAGGAGAAAGAGTAAGGGGTGTTTGTAGCCCTTTCCTTCCTACCCTCCTCTCCAGTCTTACTGAGATTCTAGTAGGCCCTCATCTTTCTCCATCTTTCACATTCGTCGTGGCCACCAGGCTCTAGTCACACAGTCCCCTCCCATTTATCCTGTCTGGCTCAGAGGCAGGAATGACCCCTCCTGTTGCTTTTGTCTGGGTGCCTCGTCATCCCTTATTGGTTCTCTCAGCCTTGCCCACACCTACGGAAATAACCTTCTCTTTAAGCTCTCTCTTTTTAACTCCTCTGCATGGACCTCCGGTGTTTTGCTAGGACCCAGAATGATGTAGCACCCTTGCCTATCTGGAGCAGGTTCTGCCTATCGACTGCTGCGTAACAAGCCACCCGTCACATGGTGGCATAACACAACAGTGACAGAAGTCTGTATTACTTCTCCGAGTTCTGGCTCTTGACTCAGCCCAGCTAGGTGGTTCTCACTTCAGGCCTCTTATGAGGCTGTGGTCGACGATAGGGGGGCTGGAGCCATCTCCAAAGGCTTTCTCACTTGCATGGTCCAGCTGTCAGTTAGCACCTCAGATGGGGCACCTACCTAAGGCCTTCCCACTTGGCCCTGGTTTTCTCAGAGCATGGTAGCTGGGTTCTGAGGGCAAGAGACTAAGAAGGAGCCATGTAGAAGCTGAATTGTCTTACGACCTGGTCTTGAAAGTCACATGGCATGACTCTTATTGCATGACTTTTATCGTATTTATTGGAAGCTAGTCACTAAGGCTAGTCCATATTCAAGATAGGAATAGTGTTAAAGAATTTGTAGACATGTTTTAAAATCATCACAGATGGTACATCCCAAATCTGATAACTTCTCCTCCCACAGCCACTTTAATCTATGTCCTCCACACCTTCTTGGGTCCCCCAAGGCAGAAATGAGAGTGTCTCTCCAGACTCTTCCCTTTTTCCCCTGGACTCATTGAGCACCAGGCCTATTGACTCTATCGCCCAAATTTCTCTCAAATGCCTCAGCTCCCTTCCATCCCTCTGCCACTGCTGCGGTTGGACCTCCATCATGTCCATCAGGTCCTCTGGGTCACTCCCTCCTCCTTCCCAGAGGTACTTGGGCCACCACTGCAATGCACCTAAGACCATCCCATGGCCCTTCACTTTCCTGAGTAAAGAGGAGGAAGAACTAGAGAGGGGACAGACTTTGTCCAAAGTCACACAGCTAACCAGAGGCAGAGGCAAGCTGGAACTCAGTGCTGCTGCCCATGAAGGCTAGGCACCTTCCAGCACCTTCTCTGCTTGAGGGTAAATCTTTGGATGTTCTTGGAAGGCATTCTCCCACCAGAAGCCTGGGACAGTCTCTCTACCTCTTTATTTCAGGCCCAAAATATGGTCTCTATTTGCAAAGAAATTGTTGCTGAGGAATAAATAAATGGCTACTTTTATTATTTTCTTTATTCCAATGTACCAATTTACCATTTAAATAGGCATTTCCAGATTTCTGAGTGTCATCATCTCATGAAGGAACTATTCTTGCTCTTAAGGAACTTCCATTCTAAAATTAAACAAGACAGACAGAGGAGATAGACACACACAGAGAGACACTATGCTTTTCTTTTTTTGGTAAGGGCTGGGGGAAGCGCAGAGAAAGGAGAGAAAATAGAAGAGGATAGAGAAAGATCAGCACTGTTTGGTGGATGGAAATAGCATAGAACTCGATGGGATCTGGCCCCCAGAAGAAGGGATTTCGAAGCTGCACAACTATTTATTTATTTTTGCATATGGGATCAGCCATTTTATGCGACTGATAAAATCAAGGACAATTAGACCAAATTGAGCTTTAATTTTGGATTGAAAGTGTGATTCTTCCACAGAGAACTCCCTCCCACAACATCTGAAATTACTAACTAGCTGCGCAAGGCACCCGGAGCCATCAGCCCAGATAAGTGTGAGCTTATTGCTTGTCAAAAATGTAGACACTGATAAGATCCGGTGCTCCTGCAGGGGCATTAGAAAGTCTAGACAAGATACAGATTAAGGTCGTACCTCAGGGAGCATTATTTAAAACATGTGCTTGTTTACAGTTCATTTAACTTTGGAACTGGGGAAGAAACAGTAACCCCAGAACCCCTGAAATACCTGGGCTGCTAGTTTGGGTTGGGGAGGAATTGGAGTGGAGGAGATGTTGGTAGGACACATTCAATTTCATTCTTCAAAATGTGCTGAGCCTCTCCTAAGCCATAAAAAAATTCCATCATCTTTTTTTCTCTTTCTTACCTCTCCTTCCTTTGCCAACCTGGACCATAGCGGCATAACATCCACGTTAAAAGTTTAGACGCTTTGAGGCCAGATAGATGTGGAGCGGGACCCCTCCTGACCTCACCATTTCAGCACGACACGGACCGGTGAGTTCTCTCTGAGCCATGGGGCCCGCGTCTGCTAAGGGCTGGTAGTGACGGCATCTACGTTGCAGGGTGTTGACAGCATTAATGAGATGATGTGTGTGAAGCATTAGCACTATGCCTGGCACAAAGTCAGAGTTCAAAAATGCTTGGCATCATTATTTTATTTATTATCATCATCACATAGCCTGTCATGCTTCTAGGCCACTTTCTCCTGGCGCCTGCTAACTGTTGCTTGAGTAGTTTCCTTCCTCTCTTGGCTGGCCTTCCCTTCGGAAGGCTCCATCCCTGTTGGGAAGACGGGATGCCAGGCCAGAATGGGTGTTCTCACTGTGAGGAGTGTGGCACTCCACGCATGTCCCTGTTTGGGCTCCCTCGGCCAGACAGAGACGAGAACAAAGTTTTTCCCAGGTACAGCAGGGCTGGGTCCAGCTAAGGTCAGGGAAGGGGTGGACAGAGTTCGTCACTGGCCTTCTTCCCTTAGGCAGCAAACTCTGAGCTCCTCAGTCAGGAAACGCTAATGGTTGAATGTAAAGCTTGCCACTTCCTGGAAGGGCTCAGGAAGCATGAGGGGACAGTGTAATGAGAGACAACCCGGCTGGGCAGTCCCTCTATGCTCTGGGTTGGTGTCTCATCTTGGAAATAATGGCGCCGCCCACTATCACGAAGTCCACTATCACCCAGGCCTCTCCTTCTATCATTTTTGAACCGTGTTTGACTCCCCCTCCCTCCGTTGAACCTGGATTTCTCTTTCCTTCAGGGGAGAGAGAAGCAGAGGCTGAGCGGGCTCTTGGTGAGGACAGGGGTCTTGTGGGCGAATGGGACTGGATGGAGGAGCGAAAGGAAGACACAGTGAAGGACTTGCTGTCACCCCGTTAGAAAGTTCTTGGAGGGGTCATTCCTTTGAGTAACACTACCAGGCACAGTTCCTGCCCTGAGGGGCTCATGAGGGATTACTGGTAACGTGAGAGATAAGCACAGGGCTTGCTGCAAGCCCACAGGAGGGGTCAGTGAGGGCTTTCAGAAGGAAAAGTCAGGACGAGGGCGTCACAGGAAAGTGAGCAGGAGTTAGCGGTTAGCCAGGTTACAGGTTGGTAGAGGACAGTCTGGCGTGTGTGTGTGTGTGTGTGTGTGTGTGTACGTACTGTAGTACTACGATCTGCTTAGGGTGGCTGAAGGTGCAAGTGTGAAGGAAGGAATGTTAGGAAGTGAAGACGTGGGCAAGGGCCGTATCACACAGGCCCTAAAGGTCAGAGTTACAGAATTGGGATTTTCTCAACTAGGTGATTGGAAGCCCCTGATGACACTGAGACAGGTGAGTGCCACAGTAGGACTGCGTTTTCATCCGCCAAGACTGCCTTTGTGGGGGCAACACATGCTTGGGTCTCGGATGGTCACACACCCAGCTGCTCCATTTCTGCTTTGGTAAATTGAGACCTGAGGCAACATTGTTTGTCCCTGCCTTTGCTTAGCAATTGAAGCAAAACAAACTAGTCTCCCATATCTTCAGAGGCCCTTGAAAATGTATTTTTATTTTTTTAATCAAAGTAGCACATGTATATAGGTTTAAAAGTCAAAGATGACTACAAAGTGTAAATAGAAAACAGCTGTCACTGACCCATTTGTCTCCCTCCTAATTCTCATTCTTCAAAGACACATCTTCTGGTATTTGCCTCCACACTTGCAGGCAGCATAGATGGAGTGCTATTTTTCAGCTTTAGATTTATTATGGAAGACGGCGCCATCTCTCCCATATATATATACCATTTCCTCCTCTCCATTTTCTCAATATAGTTACATCACTGCTGTTAGCTAAATCAGTGGCTGCTTTAATGTTTTCAGCACAGCTGAGCCACCTGATAAACCAGAACATTTTTTTCAGCTTGCTTTTTGTCTTTCCTGGCGTTAGTAATTGTCAGTTTGCTTTGTTTTCTTTAATGAAACTATCGCTGACTCATTCCCAAACTCTCCACCTGAGCCCTCCTTTCATACCTTCGAGTACAGCAAACCTTCTAGGGGATCCCCCCCACCTTTTTTTCTGAGACATTCCTCCTGGACCCTCCCTCTCCTGTTCCAGGTGGGAGATGCTGCTTTCCAGGCAGCTGCCCAGCTGGCCCAAAGCAGTGGGGGGTGGGGGGAGCTTCTTTTCACTCTCAGCTTGGAAAATCCATTTGCCTTCAGAGGCCCTTTTGGGAACCATTTGGGGACCCTGCTTCCTCAGAAAGAAGCAGCTACACAGACACACACACACACACACACACACACACACACACAAAAGCTAGAATCATTTTTTATTTTCCTTTTACTTACACTAGAAACTGCTCTTAGCCACATGCATGCCTTGGCTTTCTGGGGGTGCAAAACTGAATCCCCTCTTTGGTTTTAAATCCACTAAAGCCTCTATTTTGCCAGTCTGATTTACACAATGGCATACAAGGAATGCAGCTGTTATTACTTCCAGGTGCACAGACAGTAATTTAACTAAATGCTATCAAAGCCTTTCTAAGTAAAAAGGCCTCCTGGGCTTGTTTTAATGAATAGATAAAGCTAATTTGTAATTAGTACATTTAGTTGTTAATATGCAAATGAGGCCTGCTGTTATCTGTAATTAGCACCAAATTCTTGATTGCTAAGGATGCTGCTAAAATACTTAGGAAAGTCTATAATCCTCACTGAAGTCTCCAGGTACCTGAGGCTCTCCCAGACCTCACTTGCAGCCCAGATGGCCCTTACGCCTGCACTCCCCGCCAGGGGTTCAGCTGCCTGCTGAACTCCTCCTCTCTGTTCTAGAAGCACCTTGCACTTGTCTAAACCTGAACTCATCAAGTTCTGTTCCCTCCCTACACCCGCAGCCCCTTCTAAGAAACCACTCCTCTGGTGCACCATTGTCTCCCCCTCTTCCTCCTCCTTCTCCAGCAGGATCCCCACCAGAGAAGACACCACCACCCAGTGAGTTAGCCAAGCCAGAAGCACAGGCTTCTTCCTGACCTCCTTCCTCTCCCTCTGCATCCCATCCATTTCCAAGGTGGCTGCTTCTTATTCCACCCACTGTCACTTCTCTAGGTCAGGCCGCATCCTCTCTTCCCACAGTCTCCCCTCCTTTTTCGGCACTCCCATTTACTGCCTACATGGCAGTCAGCATGATTTTTCTAGACCGCCTCCTCACTTTATATCTTTCAGGTCCCAGTTTTGACATGGGATCCACTGGGAAGAAAGACATACAAGATCCCGGATCCCCATGTCTGACGTAAGCGCCCCTCGACCCACTCCCACATCGCCTCACACCATCTCGGGTAGGACATAAGCACCCAGTGTGGTATCCCCTGTTCACCTGCCTGCTTTGCTCCTTAGAACAGGGGTATGTGCCGCTCCCCTCATCAGCCGACATGCAGTAAACCATCCACAAATACCTGTCAGACGAATGCCTGAGTTGGTCTTCTCAGATTGTTTGTAAGAGTTCTCCATCAATTTTTGCTATTTGATTCATTTCTTTGCAAGCTGACTCCTACCCACTGCATGCGAGGGAAAACTGTGTCTTAACCTTGATGGATTGGTAGTGAATACTGAATTAGAAAGGCCTGAGTGAGCTGTGTCTGCTCTTACTGCTGCCCCCAGTAAATGCACAGTTCACTCCGGGAGGACCGGATCTCCCCATCTCCGGGCTGTGACACCTTGGATCAGTGAGCTCCCCTGTTGGACCTGGGTGGCTTCCGAGGCGCAGGCAGTGGCCGCCCCGTGCAGTCTGAGGGTTGCCAGGTCTGCCACATCGTGTATGATTCCAGCCACCATTGCCCACATCTGCAGCCACCCAAATGCAGATTAAGTCCTTTGATGGCAGGCTCTAAAAACCCAAGGAAGATTTTCTCTTTGGTTGGAACATTTGAAATAACATCTTTTCAAGTGCGTTGAAGATCAGAATATGAATAAGATGGGGGTGTGGTAGAAAGGAGTAGTGGAAGGAGGGGCTGGGCCCCTGCAGCTTGGTCTATTCTGAAAGGGGTGTAGTGAAGCTTGCTTTCTTTTCTCTGCAAAATGACAAAATCACTGTGGGGACATTTACAGCCAGAATCTTTTTGACATTTTTAAATTTCTGAAATCATCAAAAAGAAAACATTCTACCATGTGCGTTGGCACGGGAAATGCTTTATGTCGTGGGATCGTCTAAAAGACACTAATGGAGCCCAGTTAGCGTGTCAGGATTGCTCTGGGAGTTTCTGGACCTTTGAAACATTACTTATAGTTTCCTGGGCAGCGTGTACACCATGTGGAAGGCGGGGCGGAGAATACTAAGTTCTTACCAGTCACGGCAGACGCGGCCTGCATGTCAGGTTCACATCTTCCCTCTTGGAACGGAGGGGCAGGCACAGCAAGGAAAACATTCGAGGTGTGGGACACTCTCCAACCACCATTCACTGACTTAAATCAGCCTGCACAGTTGGGTGCTGGAGGCCAGTCGTGAACCCCAGCTCACGCCTAAGAATCTAGGAAAATGAAGAAGTCTCAGCTTTTCATTCAGGACTAGGAATGGAGCCCAGCAATCTCTGGAGGGTCACAGAGCCCTTGGCTCCCTCACTCACAGCCCCTTGCCCCTTGTGGGTGGTGACTTATTGAACAAAGTTCATGAACAAGCACTTGGCCTGGAAGGCAAAGACACCATAATCCTGAAGTGCCAGTGAGGCGGCAAGCAGCTTTCATCTTAAGCCACTTGGTCACCTACTTCCCCTATTTTCCACCTGACATTCCATCAGGGCCATCAGTCCAGCCTCATTTGCTGCCCCGTTCACTGTCCCTTAGGATCCAGTGTGATGAGAAATCCAGCAGCCCACTAGCACTTAATGACAACTCCCAGCAAAGATGCGCTGACCACGGGGACAACTTTCGTCTTGCTGATATACGGTTCCCTGCGTGGAAGAGCAATCCTGGGAGATAAGGGGCCAGCGCCTTGCAACTCCAGCCTCAGAGGGTGAGCCTAGGTGTACAGGGCAGCTGGAGCCTGAAGCAGACCCTCCAGCACAGCACGCCCCCTGGACCGTGCGCTTCTAGGATGCCCAGGACAGACTGTGGGCTGGTTGTGAGGCAACGATGGAAGCATAACCTTCCCACCTGAGAGGGGCTCTGAGTAGTATAACCCCACGTGATGAACGTAGGCTGGCCATTCCAGTTGGATCTAGGAGACAAGGTCAGCTTTGTGTTGAGGCTTCCTTTCCTGTCATTTTTACAAATGCTCACAGAAAGGTCTGATAATTTGCTAGGCGCCAAGAATAAGGGGGTCACCTGGCCAGAAAGTATTTCATGGCACTGAGCACGTGTAAGGGACCATCCTGCCCATTTCTACACAGTTCTGCCCAGGTGTACGCAAACACCCCAACTGCAAACTTGTCCAAAACACTGCTTCCGGATTTTCGAATCCTGTGAGTATTCCGTTCAAGAAAAAAATGTACATATACACAAATTCTGTCTAATTTCCCCCGAAACAAGACCTTTGGAGCTCAGTGATAGCCTCCAGGTTAATACTGATTTAGGAGTTGACAAAAAAAGTCCCTCCAAAAGGTAGATTCTTCACTGTAGTAGTGTGCGAAATATTGAGTTCTCTTGGAACACGTTATAAATTATTTTTTTCCCCAAACTCAGATTATTTACAACTTCTCAGGAACCTCTCTGTCAGTAAAGCAAGCTATACCTGTGGCATGAGGGAGGACATTTGCCTCTGGAAGGAACTGGTTTTCTCCAGAATGCATGTCAACTGCAGTCCTGATTCCCTCAAGAGATGGTCTGAGTTGGGGTGTGTCACCGACATTTTCTCGGGTATCTTGTCTGCTCCTGATAATTTATCTGATCAGCGTTTGTCTATGGTATGTGTGGTGACCATGTTACTAATGAATTTTGTGTGGGTTCACTCCCCCTGGCGTGATTTATGGCTGACTGATGTATGGGGCTGTGATTTGGTGTGGCCAGAGCACACATTACCTCACAGCTGGAAGAAATTTCCAGGGGGTCGGCTCCTTGTTTCCATCTACCCGGTTGCCACCTTTTCCTTCCCAGCACCCCAGAGGCACTCTCCAGAATCACTGTCTGATCCAGATTCTTCCCGAGGATGGTAGAAGTGCTGGGTGGGTGTGGGGAAACATCTCCCCAGGGCCTGCTGTAACAGAGCCAGCGGCTTGGCGGGCCTTGGCTGGCTCCGGGAAGAGCTGAGAGAGGACGGCCAGCTCACCCGTAAGATGCGCACTTAGCGCTCTGCCCGGCGGAGGAGGGGCTGAGAGCCGGCTCGCTTAGCTTAGCAAGCTCTGCAGTCTTTGTGCCATCTTGCCCAGAGGAAAGAGTTTCTCCAATCCCACAGAGGCACCGTATGGGTGATGCGCGCCTAGGAATGACCCCCTACTGGTGGGTGTGATGAGGAGTCCAGGTTAGGGGTGGAGAAGGAGGGCCCTAGGAGTGTGTCCCCGTCAAACAGGACAGGGCCCAGCTGGCTGTCTGCTCCTGGTACCTGGGGCAGGGGTTTGCTATAGCATCCAAAGAACTCAGGCCTCTTAGGCGAAGGCACTGCTCCCTGCCAGGAACACTCGAGTTGGTGGCAGATGTGAATCAATATTCTTTCTGCATACAAGTTGCTGCAAATCATTTTTCCAGGGTTTTCACACTAGGCACCTCATCTTCTCAACCTTGGGGTGAGTTCCAGGAGAACGTACTCTTCTGTTTTTTAAAGTCTTCCCTTGGCACCAAGCCCCGAGCCTGTAGAACTGTGTGTCTGGGCTCACGCCTTTGTACCCGCAGTCATGAGTCCCCCTAAAATGTGTTTCTGTCCCCCCCACCCCACAAAGTCTGAAATGACTAGAACACTCCCTGCCCTGAAGACCCATGTCAGATGCCACCAAGAGGCCATATGGAGAAAGAAAACAAGGGGTCAAGTCCCAGCTCCACCTCTTCTGGCCACGTGATCTTGGGCTCTCTGAGCCCCAGTCCAGTCCCCGGCCCAGCGCGGATAACGATGACTACCTCCCGGAGCTGCTGCGAGCGTTGGGCGTGGTGCGTTCGTCACACAGTTCTCCACGGCGTCTGTTCAGCGTGACGGGCCTTCCTCCAGGTAGCAGCTTCCCAAAGCCAACCAAGGGCCCTCTCTGCCTCTTTCAGACCTCCGCCACAATGCGTCCCCTTCGTATCTCACTCTTCTCCCGCCAGGTGGCCGGGATCTCGCATCTGCGCCCCCGCCAGCCGCGGCCTCCCGCACCTGCCCTGGGCAGCTTGTAGGGCGGCGCTGACGCTCACTCTCGGGGACCCACGCGGGAGGCTCCCCCACCGCATTAGGTCTGTTGCCTGGGCCGCGGGATAAATAGTCAAGTTCTCACAAGAAAAGACGCGCAGATACACACCAGCGGCGAGGCTTCCCACTTGAAGTTTTCCTCTGCAACAAAACTGTGTTTTGCTATCCGCGGCAGGCTTAGCCAGCCATGTGAATAATTTTAAACAGCCTGAAAAATTACCATTGATTCCAAAGCATTGATTTTCTGCACCACAGTAACACATTAAATCTCTTTTCTGAAAAAGACAAAAGAGAACTAAAAGAAACTTTCAGTCCAAAGGGTGGGGGTCCTTATACAACAAAATTAATTTAGTAAGTTGCCGATTTTTGTAGTAGACGACCTGTAAAGGACATTCTGCTTCAGCCAGAAAATCTCGTTATGTAAGAAGGGAAAGCTCAGCTGTGCCTCAAAGAAGAGGCACGCCGATGAACCCCTGGCTGCCGGGCGCCGGGCGGGGGGGGGGGGGGGGAGCCTGCGAGCGCGTCCGGGTTTGCATCCACGCTTGGTTACCCTGAAGGCAGATGCGGTGTCTCCGGATGCGAGTCCTGTGAGTCGGGTCAGCTCTGGGTTGGACTTGTTTCGTTACTGACACTACAGGTTTAAAAATGGAGGGCTGGTTTTCAACTCAGAAGACATCTCCTCAGGCATATGTGTGATGATTTAAATGTATAACCACCATTCATAATTTTTTTCCAAGCCAACCTTGTTTCTGTGACCTTTAGTAATCTTGTTATACCCAGTAGAAAATGCTCAGAGCTAAAACAGTTCAGTTATAACTTTGTCTTGACACTGAAAAAAAAAAATCCCACTGTCCTTTATCTTGTCATCCCGACTGCCCACCGCCCCCCGCCGCCAAAAAAAAAAAAAAAAAAAAAAAGACCCTGAAACTTCTATACTTGGTTTCAAACTCAAAGCAGATTTTATTTATTTATTTATTTATTTTTAGAATGCATCAGTTAAATCTGTTCATCTTTTTTGAGTTGAGGGACTGGAAGAAATCACACATCGTTTCTGATGTGATATACCCATGGGCGGTTTTGCATCCTACCCAAAGATAGCTCAACTTCATTTTAAGATGTTTTGCCTTCTATGGCAATCAAAATCAAACTTTTCTAAGTAGACATGTGCTTGTAGGTTACGCAACTCTGAGCACCCATCAGCGATGCATGTGGTCTGTGCTTCACCTTGAATAAACTTCCCCGCCCTGGAGGGGTGTGTGCACCTGTGCTCCCCATGGGCATCTGGACGTCTCATGTTGCTCAAGCTCCAGCGTGACAACAGGGTAAAGGGCAGTTACCGCTGGGCTACCTCGGGGTTTTGTGAAAGGTCAGACTGTCTGCCTGACTGGAGGCAATTGATTTTTCCTCCCCATCTTTATGGCCACAGGGACTAACGCCAAGTGAGCTGAGAATGAGAAAGACGGGGACCAGCTGTGCTAAAGTCACTTAGTATTTCTGGGTCTCACTTTACTTACCTCTAAAATGGGACCAGATGCCCCAGAAGATGACTTCCAGCTCAAACTCAGTCTCATGCTTTTCTTCTCTCTGGCAGGATCCCAGGAGGTGATCAGGGGCCAGGAAGTTTTAGCTCCCCCCGCCTCACTGCCCTAAACTTCCTCCATCCATCCAGCCTCCCGCTTGTTGTTGCTTTCCCCCTGCCATCCCCTCTGCATACCTACCTAGGCTCCCTCTCGCCCTGCACCCTGCAAGCACCCCTTCCATTGGATCCCATCAACAAGAAAGCTGGGAAAATATATTTATAACCAGGATAAGCTCTAGATAAATCTTGGTCACTGTTCCTGTGCAATTTGATTGCGTCTATTATCATAAATTCCCTTAGAGTCGTATCAGTTTCCTCAAACTTTCTGCTTATTCCTTCTCCTAAATGAAACTGGATCTTTCTCCAACAATACTTTTTTTTTTTTTTGCAACCCTTTTAAAGAAGGCCATTGCATTCATTCAATTAAATTATTCAGGACCTACTCTTTGTTGGATTGAAGAAATGCTTGTTGAGTAAGTGAATGAACAAATGTATCTTGTTGGGAGCTGTTGGAGATTCGGGAACAAACAGGCCCTCTTCCCGGCCTTTAGGAGGATGGTCTGTCTATGGTGATAGAAAGGATTAAAGATACACAACACTAGCTGGAGTACTAGCAGTGCCACTACTTTTGTTACAGCAACACAGCTTGTAAATATTAAAAGACACTACTAGCTGAATACTAGTTGGGAAACAGCCACTTCCCTAATCACCTGCTGCAAATTCCTCCTCCCAGCCATGCTGCCTCTCTGTGGTATCCCCAGACCTCCCTACAACCTAGCAACCAGGGAGGATTAACACCTGGCTTGGCAGGGAATGTTCAGTATGCTGCTCCAGAGCTGTCCTGATTAGTCAGGACCAGTGCCTATCAGTTGGTGAATATTTTGACTATTACTAATGAATATGAATATACCTCAGGTAGGTGCCAAAAATAAATGATAAAAGCAATTAAGTAAAGAAAGGAGATATTGGGAGACTTGGTTCCATTCTCAGCTACAGCAATGGACATTGGGCCATTCAGAGAGGGCATTATATTTCCTGGCCACAGTACTGGTTCAGTAAGGGGCAAATGACGAATCAGATGCAGTGCAATGTAATGAGACTTTCGCTGGGGCTGTTAGGAGATAGATAGTTGTTCTTTGTGATGGATGTGAATTGAGATGTGATTCTTGAAACATCAAGAGCCCAGTGAGACTTGAAGTTAAGAGTTGCAAAACTCCTGGATCAAGCCATTCCTGAACTCATTCCTGCCTTGTGGACTATTTAGTTATCTAGAGTAGGTGAGTTTGTTTTCCTGTCATTGTATAACAAAAAAGTTCTGACACTGGCGTGAGGCAGCAAAGAAAATACAAGTGTAGGAGAGAAGGAAGGCAGCGCCCTGCCATTTTCAGTGTAGCATGGTTCTACACTCTGATCTTTCAGTCTGGTCTCCTCACTCTCTCCCATTCACCCAGGCCATCATCCCCTTCCAATTTTACTTGATTTCCTACCCAGCGTGGGGTTAAATCTCTCACCTTTTCAACTTTCTTATGTCTTCACTTTGCCAATCTCCAATCCTTGGCCATCAGAACAATATTCCCAGCCCTTTTCACATAATGGCAAACACAGAAAATGACAATTTTCAGAGGGCACCCTGGGATAAGCTAAAGCATTAAAGATGTCTATATGGATCTTAGGGGCAGGGGAAGGTTCATTTGATTTTCTTTACATTATAAAATTGTGGTTAAGAAAAAGTAAAATACAAAGTCCTAGAGAAGACATAGCTTTCTATGAAATTTTGAAATAAAATAATTTCAAAATGTTAAATGAGAAACTTGAGCTTGCTTCCATGAACATGCCTTTTTAAATATCAGGCTTAATGCTTTAAATGCTGTCCTAAAATCCTGATCAAAACTTGTTAATGAGAATCTCTTCAGCTTCTTGGTAGTCACCATCAATGAGAAACCTTGCACATGTTGGGAATAAAAAATTAATTTTTTTTGGCAACCTTTCAAAAATGTCAACTGTTGAAATTATATTTAAAGAAGCCAGTAACGTTCCGTTTTTCACTTCTACATTACAAATTCGTTGTGATTTCTTGCTGACATTACTTGTGATAAAGCAAATGGACTTCCATTCCAAGACAATTATTTTTATATAAATTATTTCTAAATAATGACGAGGCCCTAATGTGCAGAACGCACGTGCGTTGGTAAAGTGGTCTCCTCGTACCTAAAATGGCTGGATGCCACCACAATAGTTTGTCAGTCACCGCGGACAGGAATAGCTGACATACAGGAAGGCGGGGACAGTGCCACCCCCTAATCCGTCGCCAGTTCCCAGGAAGCCCCTCCTGGAGAGCCACAGCCCGGGCGGTGTGCCCAGCTGCTCCCGGGCTGCCTGTCCGGGCGGGGCAGTGTCACGCTCTGCGACGGGCCTCCCCCGTCTCCACGGTGGAGCAGCAGCAGCCCGTGTACTTCAGGTTGGTCCCTGTTTCGCCTGCAGGAATCCCCAGGTCCTCCCTCTTGGGAGCCCAGAGACATCGCCCAGCTGGAGGCAACAGTCCAGACCCACCCAGCCAGCCCGAGGGCTCAGAGGATCAACAGCCCTACAGCAGCCCCGTAAGCCCCTGGCCACACACCAGGGTGTCTTGAAACAGGGGACGGGAAGCTGTCTGGACAGGTCATCACGGAGTGAACACATGGTGTCACCACTACCCTTGGGAATCTGTTGACAGATCAAGCCCCAAACCCCACCACCTCCATGTCCTCCCATTTTCTCATTTTTCCCGACTCAAGCCATCCCCATTATGCTTCTGAGGGTTATCAATCTATCTACCCTTTGCTCAGTCCTTCACTCTCCATGACTTGCTCCTGGAGCCATCAGAACTATTCTCTGCCTCCTCCATCAGGACACATTTATCTCGGCTCCTGCAGGCTGTACCTTTCTTTTCCTTACTTTATCTTTATTTGACCTTACGTCTTGATGCTTTACTTTCTTTACGATTTCTTTCTTCCACCCACTAACGTGGGGGCTGCTGACCCTCTTTTTACTCTGTACCTTGTACTCACACTGCTTTTACCATCACTGCTGTGTGAACAAATTTAAAATCTTGCTAGCGGTCTGACTGTCCGAGCTCCATTCTAAGTTTCTGCCATGTCTTCGGGCAGTTCCATCCGACCTCCTGACAGCACCTTTAGTTCACCATGCTCGGAAGCCGCCTCTCCACCCCAGCCCCAAACCAGCTCTTCCTTCTCACGTTCCTGTGTCCGGGAAGGGCACCACCATCCCCCACCTTGGTTCAGACCCTTGAAGTTAATCTTGGCTTCTCAACCGATAACTGGATCTTGAAGATTGCCCCTCCCGAATGCCTGTCACATCCGCTCCTACACTTCTGTATATGCGATCTCATTCTAGGTTCTTTCCCTCTCACTGCGATTATTACAACACCCTCTCCACTGGCCTATCATATTGCTTTTCTTTCTTCTACAACCTTAGACAAATTCTCAATAGCTCTGTACTGTTGACCAAATTGAGCCTAACTTCTTAGCCAGACATTCAGATCCCTTTGTCATCTGTCCCCAGCCGATCTGTGCAACCCTAGTTCATTTACAGATTTAGAAATGTTTGTTAGACTTCTATACTTTGTGCCAGACTGGCGTAGGCACTGGAAATACAGCAATGAAGGAAGTCAAATTCTCAGTTCACATTCTAGAACTTACATTCTAGAGAGGAGAGTCAGACACTAGGAAAACATGTAAACATGTTAGATACAAGCTTGTGGGAAAATACATTAGGGTAAGAGGGTAGGTAGGTGGTGATGGGAGTAGCACTTTCGATGCACTTTCTGATGAGATGGCATTTGTCTAGAGACTTGACTGGAAGGACAGTGAGCCTTATGAATAGCTAGGGGAAGGGCATTTAGGTCGAGGGAAGAAAAAGTTCAAAGTCCTTTAAGCCAGCAACATGCTTGCCAAGATGAAGAAACTACAAAGGAGCCAGTGGGACGTGCAGAGTGAACAAGGAGGAGGATGAGAGGCGAGCTCAGAAGAGGCGGCTGGGGGCCATGTTATGTAGGCTTTGTGGGCTATGGTATGCATTTAGAATTTAATTCTGAATGAGGTGGAAGGCACTGGAAGGTTCTGAGTAGTTGAGTGACATGTTCTAAAAAATATTATAGACAGCTGTGTGGAGAACAGACGGAGGAGGGGATGAAGGAGAACGAAAACCGGGATGCCAGTTAGGAGGCTGTGGCAATAATGTAGCAGGAGATGGGACGAGAGACGTTGTAGAGGTTGAGACGTTGTCAGATTCTGGTTACAGTTTGAAGGTGGCGCTGACAGCATTTGCTGATGGATTGGACGTGGCGTGTCAGAGAAGAAAAGAATCGAGGATGATTCTGAGGCAACTGGGAAGGTGCAATTGCCATTAACTAAGCTCTACAAGAAGACTGTGGGAAGAGCAGCAAGTCTGTGGGGGAAGGAAAGTTCAGTTTTGGGTGCATTAAGTTTGAGGTGACTATTAAACACCCAGGTGAAGATGTCAAGTTGTCAGCTGGATATGTGAGTCTAGATCTCACAAGCCAGAGCCAGGCTAAAAAGAAATTGAGAAATTGTGTGTGTGTGTAGATGGCATTAGCGTCCAGGGACTAGGAGCGATCTCTTAGAGAGCCTAGACCGTCTGCACATGCACAGAGGCCAGGGGACTGAACCTGGGTCGCTACAGAGGCAGGGAAGGTAAAGAGGGCTCAGCAAGGGAGACCGGTAGGCAGGAGGAAAGACGACCGAGACACTGTAGTGGCCCGGAAGCCAAGCGCAGCACGGGTTCAACAAGGAGAGGACGTTTGTGATTAGCTTTCCAATAAGTGTGTGTGTGTGTGTGTGTGAAGGAGGATGGGGGACTGGTTGGTGTATAAACAAACAGGAACTACCGCAAACTGATCATTGCTAAGTATAGGTAGAGGGGAGGTCACGGAACCATTTTCCTTACTCTTGTATATGTTTGACATTTCCCATTAAAAAGAGTAAAAAAGAAAAAGAGAGAGAGAGAGAGGAAAAAAACCCCCAACAACAGGCCGTGAGAAACTGTCAAATGCTGAGAGTGCTGAGAGGTCCGTTAGGAGACTGGACTTGAGCCTGCAGAGGGCACTGTGGTGGTGACAGGAGCCTTCTTGGCAGAAGTACAGCCTGTTGGCAGGGGGCTCGAGAGAGAATACAAGGAAGGGCGCCCGGCCCTCTCAGTCAGTTAAGCGGCCAACTCTTGATTTCGGCTCAAGTCATGATCTCAGGGCTGTGAGACTGAGCCCCGCGTTGGGCTCCATGCTGAGCGTGCAGCCTGCTTAGACTCCCTCTTTCCTTCTCCCTCTGCCCCCCCCACCCCCACTTGCACGCTTTCTCTCTCTCTCAAAAAAAGGAAAAAAAATCCAAGGAAAGCATAGGGAGTGAGCAAGTGCAATCACCTCCTTCTAGGAATTTTGCAGGAAAAAGGGAGAGAGAAAGGGATAGCTGGAAGAGGGTCAAGGGGCCAAGGGTGGTTGGTTGATTGGTTGGTTGAAGTTAGAGTGATTACAGCCATATTTCCTACCATGGTCTCTCACACAAGCTTTAGACAAACCGCTGTCTGCACCTCCCTACCGCATTCACCCCACCCGTCCACGAAGGTCTAGAACGCGTCCCACCTCCCGCATCATCCCGATCGTATGTGACGTCTCAAGGCACACAGTTTCTACCTACTTGCGGAATTTTCAAGAAATTTTTTACAGGAGAGTTTCAGTTGTCATGAGGCTCAGCTAGGCTGTCTGCAGCCCTCATCATCAATGGGTATCAGAGCTCACGGTGTGCTTATCCTGGAGATCAAACGACACGATGTTCCCCTGACAGCTTTCAGACGGGAAGCAGAACATCTACAGAAACTATAAAGTTTCTTATTCCTTTAGATCCTGGAAGATAGCGTTCGCTGGTAGCAACAAGAATCGTATCTTTCACTCGCCTTTCCCACTCTAAAAGACATGGCTGGAAGCACCAATTTACGCTAAGGGATCACGGACTGGTATTTATTTTTAAAACTAACTGAGAAGCCTCAGCAGCTACTGGAAGCCTTCTCTTTGAAAACATCAGAGTTGGGCGGGAGCGGGTGGGTAGCGACAAGGAGCCTCTTAGCTGAAGGTGCGGCAGGCTCAGCGAAAGTGCACCAAAGACCGGAGGTGACGAAGACCGCGACTTCCCTCACACCTCCCTCGGACTGTAACACGGCCTGGAGGCCAGGGCACTTTCTTAAGATTCCTCCTGCCGAGACACCTCCTCAGAAGCCCTCACTTCAGTGCAAAAAGGCAAGAACAGACAAGGCGCTTCAGCTCAGGACTAATACAAACGCGTCATAGCTGGCCTCTGCAGAAATTCTGAAGAAACGAGACGTTATCAGAGCTTCTGTTATGACGAGAAGGCCCGAGGGACCAAAAGATCACGCTCCTAGATGGCTAAGCTGAGGGGGACAGCAGCAAATACTTCTTGACCGAGTCCCGAGAGCAAGGGCAACAGGGCACTTGCACCGCCTGCCCTCACTACTGCGGAGGGCCTGCTGCTGCTGGCACCTGGGCTACGGGCCGGAACCCTCGTCTGGACAGGAGACCGGCGGAGACTGTCACGATACAGCGTGAGATCTAAGAGGCTACTGCGGCAGGAAGGCCCCTCCGTCCTGAGATGAAGGGCGCTTGGGGTTCCTGACAGAAGGAGCAGCACCGTGAGCAAAGGTGCCTGCGCTTAGAGAACACGGAGTTCTGCGAACCGCAAGGAGGCACGCAGCTGTATCATGGGGCACGATCCAAATCCGAATACAGGCTGACGCCAGATCGCGGACAGCCTCTGACGTCATGTGCCGGGGGCTCTTACTGGGGAGCAACAGCGGGAACTGCTTTGCAGTCTTGAGCGGTCCTTCTGGAGGCAGTGTTCTAAAGGAAAAATAGACCGCGCGCCAACTTCAAAGCTGGGTACATCGGGGACTGTGGGTCTGATTTGTTGTCCAAGTCGAATTCTGTTGTTCTGTGTTGTATCTGGCTATGCTTAGTTTTGTACCTTACACAGCTGAGGGTTTCGTTCCGTTTGGGTATTTGTCAACAGTCAGACAACTCCTTTTTCACCCGTGCGCCTTCTATCTCAAGAGCACAGTCTAATCAACAATTGGGAGTATACTACGGTCAGCTCTGGCTAGGAACGTGACCTTTGGCTACAGAACCAGGGGCTGCTTCTTCCCTGGGGGCTTTCTCGTCCCTCCCCCCACTTAGGAGCTGCCTGGAATTTCACCTGTGCAAAGATTCCCAACACTGGTCCATGAAAAAGTTTTCACCAGTTTGGGGCAAAATGTAGAAGGAAAGGACCATGTAGAGAGTCATAAAACAGAATTTGTTCCATGTAAAGACATGTCCTTTCTTCTAAATTATGTCCTACTTCTTTTTGGGTGTTAAGATTCTCTTTATTTTGGGGCCCCTGAGAGGCTCAGTCAGTTAAGCGTCTGCCTTCAGCTCAGGTCATGATCCCGGGGTCCTGGGATCGAGTCCTGCATCGGGCTCCTGCTCAGCAGGGAGTCTGCTTCTCCCTCTCCCTCTGCCAATCCCCCCAACTTGCACGCATGCTCTCGCTCTCTGAAATAAAATAAAATTTTTAAAAAATTCTCTTTATTTTATGAAATAATGGCAACCTAATATTTTGTAAAGCCCTTCCATGGCAAAATAGTTGGCAACCCCAGATGCACACGCTCATTTTTTGAAATGTAAAGTCTTCTTAGAAGCCTGGAAGGCCCCTTCCCTGAGGGCCCTCCACCACCACCCCATTCATCCTGTGCAGTGGTCATCTGATATCAGAGTCCAGTAGGAGGAGGGACACTTTCTGGGTTAACCAAGGCTGACACCAACCTGCCAAAGCATCAGAGTTGACAGTTAACTATGCGACAATCAGAAAAAAGTCGGCCCGGTGTGTAATTTAATCATTTATTTCTTCCTAATTATGTCTCTGGAATTTAGCATCTTAATGAGAATATTAAACTTCTTTTCATGGCTTCTGTGTCACTCACATTTAAATATTGTTTAATAAGTGGTTAAATAAGTCCCTAAAAATCTATTTACTTTGCTGATCCCAACTTCGTCTCCCTGTTTTGGAGAGAGGTGTTTGAAACCTTGTTAGCACCAAAGAAACAAATAGTTTGGGACCCCTGGCACCAAAGCAGCCCCCATGCTGGGACTGCAACTAAGCCTTTAGGAGTACTGAACAATAAATTAGGCGTTGGAGTCAAAAAGACCTATGTTTGGGTCTCAGCTCACAACTTACTAGCTATGTCACCTTGGGTTCATTATCTCTGAGTCTCAGGCTCCTCGACCACAAAGTGAGGTTAATTACGGTACCTACTACACAGGGTAGTTGTGTTTAGGACAGTCTCGGTGCTTGGTCTATATGCAGTAACGGTTATATTGCCTTTCTTGTGAATATGGGCTATGTACAAAGCACAAGCCTTCACAAGAATCATGTTAGACCTGGGAAGGCTTTTTTTGATCATCTGGCTCAATCTCAGCATTTTATAGATGGGGACGGTGGGTAGAGGGTGAGATCCAGAGAGAACACAGAACCAATGAGAGGCAGAGCCTAACTTGGTTTCTGGGGTTAGCCCAGGGTTTCCTCTACCACATTAGTCTTCCCCACCTGCAAGTATTTGGTTCTTGACTTTCAAGGTCTTTCGACTAGAAAGGACTATGCACATAGTTCCAAATGTTATCATTTGAAAATTAAAAATGGCAAATTCCATACTATAAAAAATGCAGAGTCAACAAAAAAAGTGATAGAGGTCATTACTTCATTATTTCAGAATATTTACTGCGGAATGAATTAAGTGTGTTAAAAATAATGTGACAGAATATCTACCCACATAACAGAGTACTAAGATGAGGTGGCTAAAGAGAAGTGATATAAATATCACTTAAAGATGTGCTTTGTGCTTTCCCCCCACTCCCCTACACTCCAAAAAGAAAAGGCGCAAACTACACCCCCCATGTCAATCCAACTTCTCGGTTTCTCAGCAAGAAAAACAACGGGTTTTCCAAGTCTTCACGCTAATTCTAGAATGCAACGAAACCAGATGGATTACGATGGGGTACGGCTGACAGGCAGGATAATGCCAGCGACAGAAAGGACACAAAATCATCAGTTAAACAAAGGGACACAAAACAAAGTAGATAAACTGTCTGTTATTTTAAATCGATAGTTTTATTACAATACACACTGACACACAGTTAGAGAAGGAATGTCCTGACATTTTCTGAGCATTTCACGGAAAGCAAAACGTAACCATCCAGGCAGTCGAGTCATCCACATCTTTTCCAAATTCAAAGCAAAAGCCTTTATATTTGATAACTCAGGAAAGCAAGGTTCTTTGATTCTCCTCTACAAAACTTCAGTGTCAGAAAATAGTTACTGTGAGGTGGGCTGAGAAGGGAAGGGTTTCTCTCCTCCTTGCTGTCCCAGTTCCTGCCTCTTGATCTTCCCCTTTGACTTTCTAGATGACTTTTTATGATACTGCAGATGATAGTGTGTTCAGGGGCCAAATGGGGTCTACTTATTAGGCTGGCTATTGTACTTCACTGTAATTGACAGGAAAGAACAAATCAAGAAAATTAAGTCCTGGAAAATGCACAAAGGCAAGGAAAAATATCTGGGTGTATTAAACATGAGATGCTCTTTTCACATAACTCATTTAAAAGGTTACAATTACCATAAACATTTAACTCCATTAAAGATCACTGGCAAAAACTAGCTCTTATATCTGCAAAAGGGCTCTGCATTTATACAGGCTCGGAAGAAAGCAGCATACCATGTGAGACGAGTCACTAATCCTGGTGAAGCAGGCATCAGGCTGTTTGGAGTTGCATAGGTGTTTTTTCAGATCCACTTTGTATAAGACACTATGGAACCCTGACCAATTTCCACCTTTCAGCCGTCATCGTGGCATTCAGGTGTTTTAATCCCTTTAGTGCCCAAACTCACAAAAGTGCTCGAGGACTGAAATACTAAGATGACATTCTGGATACATTCACTACACGTTACATAACTTGGAAAGAACAAAGGAAAAAGCCCAAGCATGACTCTTGTATTTCATATAGAAAAGCACTGCAGGAGAAAACTTTGTTAAAAAACATTAAAACTCAGGTGAATATAAATACATTTTTGGTTAATCTGTGCTATATCATATAGAAATCCTGTCAGATATTCAGTCTGCTGGGTAACTCATTTGCATTTTTCATGTCTGACTGTATTAGTAGGAAGCATATACACGGATGCATATACCGACATATATATATGCATATACACAGATAAAATTCAGATCATGAAAATTTGTTTTAAATACACATACTTAAAACCTGTACGTCTAAAAATAAATACATTAGCCTCTAATAGGCTAATTCTCAGAGTTCCTTCACAAACTAGTCAGAACACGGCTTCTCAACAATGGCGGATGACCAATTAGCTGCTCTTTAAATCCATTATCTATCAGTAAATGTTTTAAAATTCAGATGTATGACAGAAATAGCATCCCTAGCACAGAACATAGATAGAATTCTGGCTTTGAAAATAAATGTGTTGGCTTCCTTGATGTTTAGTTCCTACAGATGTCTACTCTTTGCCTCTGCATTTATCTAGCAGTGGGAGAGCATTTTCTAGTGACAGCATTCTAGGCCATTGGCATTACCTTCTAATCAAAGGAGTCAGCTGGCATTTCCTTTGTGCCGTTTCGTTCAAGGGAACTAACACAACATCGCTTGTGTTTGATATCACTCCCATAATCACAGTGAGTTGTGTGTTTTAATGTAATTTACAACGTGCCGATACCACTGAGGTAAAGCAGAAGTAGCCCTGGCTTTTTAAAAGAAAAAAAAAAAAGAGTCTCCCAGGAGAACACCACACAAGAGGGACCTGGTAGTGTAGGTCTAAGTTCTACGAAGTAACTCAAAGCCATTGCCAGAATGGACACATTGGATATCTGGTATTTTAGTTCAAAGAGCAGAAACATGAAAATACTCAATACACTTCCTTTAGAAAGGATGCAACTCACAAAAACGGGGCTTTACTTTTTTACGTTTACATCTCAAAAAAAAAAAAACTTAAAATGATATAAGCCAGACCAAGTTGTTTAATATAGTACAATACTTAACAACCTTGTCATTTGTTTTTGAATACAAGAATCTCAGAAATGTAGGAAATCCATGATAAATGATAGCAAGAATGTTTAATGCCATTGCCTAGATTTTTTCGAATGGAAAATTTACCATAGTTGAAATACAACTTCTAAAAAATACAGTGTTTTATGCGCTGACAGTTTCAGATTACTAACTTTATAAATTAAAGGTGAAAGTTATCCATATACAAACAAGGCCTCTTTTTCATTGATTTCAATCTCGATTAAACCTTTGGATATTTCAATCTTCAGATTCACAAGGTAAGGCTGAGTTTATCAGATATAAATAAAATGTTTAAAGTCCACGATGTATTGTAGCACTGAGGAAACAAACGCATCAAATATTTACAGGCTGGCTACAATACTTTTCTTTTAAAAAAAAAAATTCAAATGTGTATCAACATCAAACCACACTCTTTTCCCAATTCCTCTGGCTGCAAAAACGGGGCAACAGCATTTTTTCTCACTCATTTTTCCTCTCAATCCTGAAGTCAGAGGCAGGTCTTAGGTCAAAGGGCGAGGTCTTTTGGGAGGTGGTGGAGGCATGAGCTCTGTGTCAGGGTCCAGATGATGCTTTCGCTTCTGTCCTGGAGAAGCTGCCGCACATCTGTCGATGAACTCAAACAGCATCTCCTTGGTGACAGGGTTGGAGATGCTGTTGCACACAGCTGTGGACAAAGGGAGACACGTGTCTCACGTGAGGGTTAACTAAGGCAGCTGACTCACCACAGCGAGACGCGAAAGGGGAAAGGTTTTCATCCCAATATGCTAAACACTTTCACTTCACCGACTGCAGTGACATGCTTCACACATTAAACGATTCTCCGCGCGCCCCTGCCCCCAAAACGGGTGCTTTTCTGGTGGCTACTCTTTCTTGTACTGTTAATTTTAAACCCAAACTTCAAGTATTTGAATTACAACCACACCTTCACTGTGGTTTCCCACCTCTCCAAAACCGTTTTATAGGATTTTAACGCACCCCAGCGCATCTCGCTACCGTCTATACTCAACCAAAAGCTCTATAGGAAACGCGCGCTAGCACCCTTCAGCCTCATCCGTCAGAAGGGCCTCCACGCTGTCATGACAGCACCAGCCACCATTTCCACCGAACAGGGAGGTTCCACCGCAGCTGGCAGACCGTACTATTTTATTTTAATAACTCGCTTGAGGTAAGTAAGGTGTTATAACAAAATTATGAATAAATACAGCATCTTTTCTTATGTGATCACAATTTACCACCAGTCCTTTGAATTGAATTCATACTTAGTTTGGGGGGAAAAAAGGACACTGGCTTAATTATTCCTATTTTCCAAATTAACTCATCTTGTCTGAACACAGATGCTAGTTCCAACAGAACCCTAATGTACAATAGTAACTTTCATAAACTGCAAAACTGAAACTGGCAATTTCTGTCTTTTCTCATAAGCTTCTCATATAATCAGCATCATCACTGACTGAGCAGTCTAAAAGCACACAATTCTATTAACGTTTAATCTTGGTTTTTATCTTATTTTTTTCAGCTTCACTAAAAATGCAATCCGGAGCAAAAACTGCTACTAGTTTACCTTATAAACTTAATTAATTTGTGTGGTTTGCCATGACAGAAACTTCCTATTCTGAATTCCTATTTCTATCGTACCCGAAGAATTCTTGGAGGGATCGCATAGGACGTTGTAGGAGGGTGTTTTAATGGTTTTCATTTACTTTGTTCTCCATTGTTTGTAAAGCTATTTTAGGAGCTGGAAATTACATTTTCCCCCTGCTAATTTTGTCTTTTACCATCTGGCAAACAATGGTTTTTATAGGTCTGAATAGATCTGAAATTATCATGGCTGTTGTTGTTGTTGTTCAACAAATTCAACCTGTATCCAGCCCATTACCCTGCCCTTTACACTTCTCTTTTGGGCGCCTGGGCACAAGCCCACAGGCCTAGAGATGGGAACCTAGAAGCCAGCTGGAGCCGACGGTCACAGCCCCTTCCCAGCCAGCAAGGACAGGGGTCCGAAGGACCTACGCCCCATCAAGCAGAACGCCAAAGACGGCACATTTTGATTCTAAAACCTTAACGCATGCGCGCGCGCTCTCTCTTTTTTAATGTAACAAACATCGATAGGTCGTCATACTCACCCATGGCAGTGTTGTACGCGTTAGGAAAACTTTTGTCTGTTCTCTGTCTCATGAAGACCCAGCTGTTATTCTCAAATTTGCATTCTATAATTTTGTTGTCATACTGTTTTAGCTCTTTTGTCACCTGTTTTAAAAGAGAATTGAGGAAAATATTTAAATAATTTGAAAGGCTTTTTGCTTCCACTATGTGACAGACACATCAGGGAATGCCAAAAACACCTCAGTAACTCTTCACACAGAGCCTTTTGTCATCTGAAGTGTCTAATCAAGCCGAAGGATACGGTGTGCACTCCCTCGTACACATGCTCATTAATCCGACATTTTATAAATAGTCATGAAAACTGCTGTCAATATATAGCAATTAAAAGAGGCTAAGCAGAAACCAGCCACTTCTGGGCCAAATGCAAATATGTTACCATAGGGACCGATGCTTTCAATATTTCTGCGTCCCTATGGCTTACAGAAATTGACGGTGCTGCGTAGGTCCGTTGGCTCTCAGAAGGGTCTCACCGTCTGAATTCCTGTGTCAAAACCTAAGAAGCTCCCTTTACCAGTTGAAAGAAAAAGTTACACACAAAAAGTAAACATTAGGATCAGATTCAGGTAACGCGCATCCTGAATATTTTGCTTTGCAAGAAGTAACAACTAACCTAAACTCTAATCTTCAGGTTAGTCTCCCTTCCGTCTCCAGACTACTATGAGCGCTTTATACGTCTGGTGGGTTCGGCTACTTCACGTCAGCTGATTGACTATGAATTACAACTCACTCTGTCAAAGCTAACAAGTAGCCATGGTAACCATAAAACCTTCTAAAAGATATTTCATCAGGCTGTGAGGATAGTTTTCATAAATAGGAACCTAAGCTTATCTTTGCAGTTTTCAAATCAAATGCCAGTCATGGTAATATTTTAATTCTGTCCTCATCGTTCCCAGCTAGCACATTTCCTCACAATACGGGAGATTGCAATCATTTAAACTTCATTAGCATTATTTGAAATGCTCTCATTTTTCTACCCGCGGATTCAGTACCACCTAGGAATATGAAGGGAAGCAAATTTCTAAAAGATGCTTTCAATTCACAGATTAGGCAGTGCATGTCTTCATAAAAACTATAAAATTGCATTCCTTTTCCCTTAATAAGTATTACACTTGATTGGATTATTTGCATTTTCGACAAATCCAACAGGACCAATAAATATATTTAGTGGCTCTGGAACACACCTGCCCAAAAAACGGATGTTCCACTTAGTAAACAGGCTAAAATTGTTCTCAAATATTCATTATTCTGATCTCAATCCCCCCCCCTTTCTCCCTAAGGATCCACCTCCTTTTACTTTGGATACATTATCTATAGCCAAGTATTAGACAACTCATTCAGCTAGGGAACCATATTTATCACATGTAGGGTCTAACAGAGGTAAGTGTCTAAACCTTTCAGAGCCTCCATTTTATAATTTCTAAAATGGGCAAAGGAGTTCCGAATTTATTGGGACACTGGAAGAATAATAAATGAAAGTACCTGGCACATATTGGCCAACCAGTAAAATTCTTAATTAAATATAAAATTAGGAAATAACATACTGCTTTCAAAAGCAAAAAACACTTCACAAGTAAATTCACTAAAGAAACCAGGATGACATGGAAAGGTATGCTTTGAAAACAGGTGTCAAGAAAACTGTATCATATGTACTACACAGGACAGGCTGATGTCAATAATGTGCAGCTGGTACTTCCACTGACCAGCAACTGTAGTCAGTCTTTATCATAGAGCTCATCATTCTTGCGTTCCTGGTTTCAGAACTGCTAGAAATTATGTGCTGCTCAATCTGACTACAGCAATTAAGCAGCATTATTAAGTATCTGTGTATCTATTTGGGCATGCATTAATAACAAATGGGAGACAGTTTTCTGAAAAATGCAGGCACTTGCCACTATACTAACCTAAATGTATGTCCACGTTCAAGAACAATTCACTGTTCTTCACTGATCACATCAGTTATATCCCAAGACAGACACACTGCAAGGTACTCATCATTTGGTTCAATAGTAAAACATACTTAACTGACAGAAATAATACTTCTCACATGTGCACAAACTAAAGACAGTTGTCACTAATGGTCAGATTAAGAGAATGAGTGGCATATAGAGGAGGAGTTTAATTTTAGTACCCAAATTCTAATTTTACGACAATAACCATCCTCAGCCAATTACGTATTATTATCTACTAAAACAAGACCCTGTTAGGCCTTCTATAATCAACTGTTACTCTAGTTTGAGCTAATAAGAGCTTGAAAGTAATAAGAATAAAATATTTAGGGGCGCCTGGGTGGCTCAGTTGTTAAGCATCTGTCTTCAGCTCAGGGCGTGATCCCAGGGTCCTGGGATCGAGCCCCGCTCACTGGGCTCCCTGCTCCGCTGGGAGCCTGCTTCTTCCTCTCCCACTCCCCCTTGCTTGTGTTCCCTCTCTCGCTGGCTGTCTCTCTCTGTCAAATAAATAAATAAAATCTTTAAAGAAAAAAAGAAAATATTTATAAATCAGGATTTCATATCTGTACTAATAATTATATTGAATTTATGAATTTTACTGTTTTTTTTTAAAGAGCAATATACAAGGTATTTTATATTGGAAAATATTTTGTTCATGTATCCATCCTGTTGAGTACCACACTTTTTATACCATTTGAATCTACCAATAAAATGAGGTTAAGAGACTGGATCAAGCATCTCTGGAGGTTTGTTTTTGTTTTTTTAAAGAGAGGGAGAGAGAGAGAGACAAAGAGAAGGGGGTGGGGAGGGGCAGAGGGAGAGAGAGAATCTTAAGCAGGCTCCACACCCAGCTCAGAGCCTGACGTGGGCTCGATCTCACCACCCTGAGAGCATGCCCTGAGCCAAAACCAACTGAGCCACTCAGGTGCTCCTAATATCTCTGGAGATTTTAAATTAGCAGCTCAACAATAATACCTGCAACAAAGAGCCCACAGTAGAGTCAGGTACAATCACAGGTGCTCTACTCTGCTCTATTCTTATGCAATACTTTTTGTAACTTAAGTGCTAGGCAGACACCTGCAGTACCAAGTCACAAAAGGCAAACCATCACTGTTGGCTGAACTGACCTATACCGAGCAAGCAAAGTTGCATTTCCATTTCTAGTGCTGGGATGAAACTCTAAAACCTACTGTCCCTGTTTTGGGAGAGCTGTTTTGCTATAAAGAGCTCATCTTGAGGCCCTGGGTGGCTTAGTCGGTTAAGTATCTGATTCTTGCTTTCGGCTCAAGTCATGACCTCAGGGTCTTGACAGCAAGCCCTGTGTTGGCCTCTGCACTCAGCAGGGCATCTGCTTGTCCCTCTCTCTCTGCTTCTCTTCCCACTTGTGCTCTCCCTCTCTCTTAAATAAATAAATAAATAAATAAATAAATAAATAAATAAATAAAATCCTTCTTTTATAGAGACTGCACAAAGGCTTAAGGGGAGGGGGATTTCTCTGAATTAATTTGCTGTGGAGACACTTTAAAATAACAAATATCCTTAGACTGAGAAAGCCATCAGTGAGTTGTAGTGCTTCTATTTTTAACTTTTAATTTTGACATAGTTTTAGATTTACAGAAAAGCTGTGCATAGATGGTATAGAGAGTTCTAGTATTCCTGTCACCTAGCTTCCCTAATGTTTACATTTTACAGATCATGGTACACTTATCAACTCAAAGAAATTCACATTGGTACAACAATTCACTGAACTGCAGACTAGTCACACTTCAGTTTTTCCACTAACATCTTTATCTGTTCCAGGATCCCACCCAGGAAACCACACTGCATTTAGTCATCACGTCTCCTTAGTTTCCTCTGATCTGTGACAGTTCCTCAGACCGTCCTTGACACTTCTGAAGAGTACTAGTCAGATATTTGTAGAATGTTCCTCAAGTTGGAATTTTCTGATGTTTTCTCATGATTAGACCAAGGTTATGGATTTGGGGGACAAATGCCAAGAGGTGAAGTGCCTTTCTTGTTGTGTAATATCTGGGGGGAGGGTGATATCAACATGACTTATTACTGGTGATGCCAACCCCGAGCACTCCGTGAAGATGGTATGTGCCACGTTTCACTACTGTGAAGTTACTACTGTTCTCCTCTCCATACTCTGTCGGTTAGTTATGAGTCACTATGAACAAACAGCCTCACTCAAGGATAAGGGAAGTAAGCTCCACTTCCTGGAAGGAAGGGTATCAAAAAAGTTGTGGACATTTATTAAAACCACCACAGATATTACTAAGTTTCTTGAGAGAGATATTTTGAGACTACACAAATACCCTGTTTCTCCTTAAAGTTTTGCTCATTAATTTTAGCATTCATCCGTGAATCTTGCCCACAGCAATTATTCCTGTGGTGTTCTTTTTTTTTTTTTTTTTTTTTTAAAGATTTTTTATTTATTTATCTGACAGAGATAGAGACAGCCAGCGAGAGAGGGAACACAAGCAGGGATAGTGGGAGAGGAAGAAGCAGGCTCATAGCGGAGGAGCCTGATGTGGGGCTCGATCCCATAACGCCGGGATCACGCCCTGAGCCGAAGGCAGACGCTTAACTGCTGTGCCACCCAGGCGCCCCTCCTGTGGTGTTCTAATGGGATTTTCTCTTTTCTCCATCCCTTCTACATTTATTACCTGGACTTTTTCTGTAAGGAACACTTGTCCCACTTCCCTCATTTATTTATTTGCTTACTTAGTATGAATTCGTGGATATTTATTTTATTCTTTGGTTTATAATAAAATACTACTGTCATTTATTTTGTTGGTCAAATTGCTCCAGTTTTGGCACTGGGAATTCTCTCGTGTTGGCTCCCGTGTCCTTTTAATCTGCTTCCATTTTTACTTACTTACTTATTTTCAGCATTTACTTTCTGGCAACTCAAAATACTACTCTCCAGGCTCTTCTCTGTATTTTCTCTGCCCAACCCTAGAATCAGCCATGAGGTCCTCTACCAGGATTTTATAAGAACAATATCACTCCTCAACAGTCCAGGCTATTCTAAGTACTGTCACCACCTGTTCAGGTCAGAATTTAAAAGTATTACTGAGGGAAAGTGAGAGAGAACGACAATGAGACTCTAAAGATGAATATATGTTTTACTTAGAAGTTTCCACTCCGTCTTTTGTGAACTGCTCTCTCTGGAGCTAAACTCAGTTGGCTGTTTTTTCTTTTTGAAGTTATAATTCTATTCTTTGATAATTCAAGTTCTACCTCTATAGAGTGACGGAAGGTAAATTTAAAAAACATATCTTAAGGGGCGCCTCGGTGGCTCAGTCATTAAGCGTCTGCCATAGAGCCCCACATCGGGCTCCCTGCTCCGCTGGGAGCCTGCTTCTTCCTCTCCCACTTCCCCTGCTTGTGTTCCCTCTCTCACTGGCTCTCTCTCTCTCTCTCTGTCAAATAAATAAATAAATAAAATCTTAAAAAAAAAAATCTTAAGTAGATGAAACATAAATCTTATTTTAATGTAAATAACTTCAATTTCTAGTACTTAAAAAGGCACTGAAAATAAAATAATAATTCAGAAATAAAATGAAATGGAATTATGACAGTTCTCCTTTGGTGTCAGAACAATACAAATAGCTTAAATCTGAATTATAAGATAAAGACTCTTTTAACAATACTACATTAGAGTAGGGTCTTGAAATATACCTTTTAAAAAAGTGCATCCACTACTGGAGAAAGTAAAACACTTGCCAAGTTACCTTCTTAAAAGGTACACCTACCACTACTATTATGTATAAATAACATACTTCACATTTGCTAGGTTGGAAACAGAGCAGTGGGAAGTCTCTCCCTCATGAATGGTGGGGTCTTCAAGCCCTCCAATCAGGCGTTCAATTAATCGAAGTAGCCAATGAAAAAAGACGGCAGCCAGAACTCTGTCTTATTTATCCTAAAGGTCATTACAGACAAGTCACAACTCCAGGGTATGAAATTCCCACTCAACTACGGATTATTACCCTCCAATAAAGTCAGAGTTAGTCATAGTTCTTACTCAAAATATAACAAATCTTCATATAGAATAACAGACATGCAGAAAAACAATGATATGCTAGCAATGGTTATGGATGGATGGTGGAATTAGGAATGACTTTTACCTGTGCATGCTGTATTTTTCCAAACTTTCTATATTATATGTGCTTAACTTTTAAAATTTTTAATAATGAAAAATTCCTTAAAAAACTATTCCATAAAAGAAAATAAACATCAGGTTGGTTTTCAATGCAGTGGTACAGAAAAATAAGAAGAGACAAACATTTATAGAAAACAAAGTCTTGGAATCAGGTCTTAAGACCACACACAGTTCCCAAACTGTGCAATGAAATATCCCGGTGTGCTGCAAAAAACTCGCAGAGGTACTGTGGGATATTTTAAACTTTTGAGGAAACAGTGTCATGTGCTGGACACCACGCAAACTATTAGTTGGAGGAAGTTCAGTTTCAATATAAGATTCCTTGAGATGACATTATACTTTTGCAAAGCTGAGTTTTGGGTGATTACTATGATAAAAACCAAGGACCACAAAAATCAGTGTGGAACAACAAATGAAGTTGGTGGTGTATAATCTGACGCCAAGGTTTGAGAAGTTATGTAATCCTTAACATGTGCTAAGTTGTGAAAATCTAGATACTTATTAAATTGTTTGGCTCCATCCCGTCAATCAATGGAGGTGTTAGGTATTTCTTTCGGCTTAGAGATGCTGTGTATGAGGCAAAATTAACCAAGAAAGTTTCATAGCCTTGGCCCTAAGTCCTTCTCATTCATTTCATTCGTTCATCCTTCCCCGGATCCTCCTCTCTAAACCCACATGTAGGCTTGTATCTCGCACTTACTGGAAACCAACCAGAGTAGTGAACGACTTTGCCTGAGGTGTAGAACATAGATCATGGGAGAGAGTGAGAACTTCTATCAAGTTAATCTCATTGGGTTTGATCTAGATCACTAACCTATGTATTCCCATTGATCTCCCATTCTCAGCGGAGTACCCAGTCCTGGGGAGATCCTCAGAGAGGATGTTTACCAAATTCAAGAGAATTGGGAGCTTCAGCTTATCAAACCAGTTTGTACTGTTTGATGGCTGGTTAAGTACAGTACGCTAGGAGTCTCTCCAGCCTTTTCTCTGCCTCTCTCCTCCTTTCTACCTTTTCTTTCTTTCCTCCCAGGCAAAACAAAAGGATTTAGGGCTTTAATATCCTCAGTTTGTCATCTGGATAAACAATGCATTTGTACTCTCTGTTTCTGGGTGCCTAACACGGAGGTGACGCCACTACTAGTCTTTGCCATCACAGTATTAAAAGCAGCACTTCTATATATATGACTGATGAATCACAGACCTGTACCCCTGAAACAAACAATACATTATATGTTAATTAACTGAATTTAAATAAATTAAAAACAAATAAATAAATAAAAGCAGCACTTCTGCTTGTGGCAGTAAAGAACACGTAGAGTAAGTGAGATTTTTCTGTCTGCCCTGCCGTGCCCATTGGTCAAGCAGTATCGAGCATTTCTAGAACTATGTGACTCATTTTATATGAATGAATATTAACGATTTATTCATTGAGCACTTAGTATGTATCAAGCATTATAAATTTGTGACCCACGCACATAACCTCATTTAATTTGCACCGCAATCTTATGGGGTAGGAATTATATTATTGCCCTTCAACAGCTGCGGAGTCTCAAGTTTAGAGTAGTTAAACATCCCATCCAAAGTCACAGACCTAGAAAATGGAGCAGACAAGTCTCAAATTTAGGTCTCCCTGTCCAATGCCACAATGCCATTTCATATCCCACCAGCTATTACAAAGCCTGGCCCTCCATGGACATAAATGTAGAATGAAACAAATAAGGTTATTTTCCTGCTCAGAATATGGCTGAAATTGGGTATAGAAACCTTTTCACATGTAAGTTTAAGAAGTCAGTAATGTGAAAACACAAAGACATTGGACCTACTGTGGTACCAGCCATGCACTGTAGATTCATACTTCCCACCATCTGACAAATGCTATTAAGCAGCCATGTGTCAGGCACAGAACTATAGACTGGTGATACGGACACAGTCCCTGTCCCTTCAAATGTAGAGTCTGGTCAACAGTCAAGTAACAAATTACAAATTAGAAATTATGATACGAGCTATGAAAAAAAAAAAACAGATACACAATAGAAACTAATGCCGGGCGAAAGATACCTGGTTTTAGGTGGGATAGTCTGAGGAGCTGATATTTAAGTTGAGATTTACAATACGACGAGAAGCCAGTTTGTGGAAAGAAGGAAAGAGAGGGAAAGAAGGAGAAAGAGAGAGAGGGAAACAAATGAGAGCAGGTGGGGGGTAAGGGGAGTCACACACTTCAGGCAGTGATTAACAGTATGTCCAAAGGTCTGAGGTGAAAAAATCAAGATCTTGGCATGCTGAAGGAACTGAAATAAAGAATGCTCTCTACAAGCCTTTAGAGAGGGTTCCACATAAGTCCGACTCATTCCCAAACTCTTCCTCTCATATGGTATACCCTATATATACCCTTTTATATCATATGTATATAGAGAGGGTCCAGCTGCCTACTTGACATCTTTATTTGAAATTCCCATAGACTTCTCAAACCTGACATATTCAAAACTCTATCTTCCCTCAAATGTACTTCTTGATCTCAACATACAGGAGCTCCATTCACCCAGTTCCTCATGACAGAAACCTTGGTGCCCTCCTGATTCCTTTCCCCTCTTACTTCCCCTCATATTTAATTCATTACCAGGGTCTACCAATTCTACCTCCAAAATATATTCTGCACATGTCCATTTGTTCCCTCTCTGTCTCTCAGATTCCTACAACAGGCTCTTCTACTTTTTCCCCAGCCCATTAATTCTTTACAGTGCAGCCAGATTGGTCTCTGAGAAATGCAAATCCAATCAAGTTATTCCCTTGCTTAAAACACAAATAAAAGACATACAGATTGGGAAGGGAGAAATAAGACAGTCTCTATTCACAGAAGACATGATTACTTACATAGAAGAAATCTACAAAGATGCTCCCAGAACTAATACATAACTTTCTCAAGGTTGCAGAATACAAGGTTAATATACTAAAACCAACAGTATTTCTATATATTAGCAATGAACGGTTAGAAGTTTAAAATTAAAACGGTATCATTTACAATAACCTTCAAAAACATCAAATACTTAAGTATGAACTAAAAAAACATATGCAGGATCTGTATGCTGACAATTATAAAACACCAGTAAAAGAAAAAATCAAGGGGGACCTAAACAAATGGAAAGATACATTATGCTCATGAATTGGTAGATTCAATATTGTTAAGAGGTCAGTTCTTCCCAAATGATCTCCAGATTCAACATAATCACAAGCAAAATGCCAACAGAATTTTCTATAGATATCAACAACCTGATCTAAAATTTATATGGAAAGCCAAGGAAATTAGAAGAGCCCAAACAAAAAGAATAATGTTGGAGAATTGACACTGATTTTAAGACTGAGGATAAGCTACAGTAATCAAGACAATGTGGTATTGGTGAGCAGAGAGACACAAAGGTAAGTGGAACAGAAGAGAGTCTAGAACTAGATCCATAATTACAAAGTCAACTGATATTTGACAAAGTTGCAAAGGCAAGGCAATGAAGAAAGGATAGTCTTTCTAAGAAATGATGCTGGAGCAAATTACACACCCCTAGGCAAAATAATGTACCTCAACACAAATATTTCACTTTATATAAAAATTAATTCAAAATGGGAAATATACCTAAACATGAGACCTAAAACTATAAAATTTCTTAAAGAAAAAACAGAAGAAAATCTTTGTGACAAAGGGTTAGGCAAAATTTCTTAGAAATACCACCAAAAACATGATACATAAAAAAAAAAGTTGATACATTTTAAAATTTATGCTCTGTTATAAATATTGCTAAGTGAATGAAAAAGCAAGACACAGATTAGAATAAAATATTTGCAAATCACATATCTGACAAAGGATTTGTAACCAGAATACATAAAGAACCCTTAAAACTCAATAATAAAACACAAGTTAAAAATGGGCAAACACAGGGCACCTGGGTGGCTCAGTTGGCTAAGCATCCAACTCTTTTTTTAAAATTTATTTATTTATTTATTTGAGAGAGAGAGAGAGAAAGCGAGCGAGTGAGCGAGAGAGAGAATGCGCAAGCAGGGGAGCGGGGAAGGGGCAGAGGCAGAGGGAGAAGCAGGTTTCCCACTGAACAGGGAGCCCGACTTGGGGACTCAATCCCAGACCCTGGGATCATGACCTGAGCCAAAGGCAGACGCCTAACCAACTGAGCCACCCAGGCGCCCCTAAGCATCCAACACTTGATTTCAGCTCAGGTCACAATCTCAGGGTCCTGAGACTGAGCCCTGCATCGGAGTCCATGCTGAGCATGGAACCTGCCTGAGATTTTCTCTCTACCTCTCCCTCTCCCTCTGCCTCCCCCTACCCCATGCACACGCTCACTCTAAAATAGATAGATAGATAGATAGATAGATAGATAGATAGATAGATAGATTAAAATGGGCAAAAACCTGAACAGTTACTTCACCAAGAAGATACATGGATGGCAGATAAGCACATGAAAATATATCCAAGACATCAGTAGTCATTAGGAAAACATAATTTAAAATCACAATGAGATACCACTATACACCTAATTAGAATGTCTAAAATAAATAAAATTTACAAATATGAACAATATCAAATGCTGACAAAAATGTAAAGCAACTGATATATCATTTTTGCTGGCCAAAATGGTATAACCACTTTAGGAGACAGTCTGGTAGTTTTTTATCAAGTAAAAAATACACTTACCACAAGAACCAGCAATCCCACTCCCAGGTGTTTACTCAAGAGAAATGAAAATATACGTTCACAGAAAAACCTGAATACAAATGTTTACAGGGGTTTTATTCATAATCATCCCAAACTGGAAACAACTCAAATGCTCTTCAACCACTGAAGAGATAAACAAATTTTAGTATAGCCATAAAAAGGAATCCTCTTCAGCAATGAGGACTATTGCTAAAACCAGTAACGCAGAGGAATTTCACAGGCAGTGTGCTAAGTTAAAGCAGCTGTGGAGTATGTGACTCCATATACATGACACCCTGGAAAAGGCAGGATTATAGGAACAGAAAACAGATCAGTGGTCGCAGAGTTTGAGAGCGGGAGGAGTGACGGATTACACAGGGATGTCCTGCAGGATTGTGGGGGGAGGTGATGGAACTGTGCTATCAGTACTCCTCCCTTATTTGTAGAGGATATGTCTTAAGACCCCCAGCAGATGCCTGAAAATGTGGTACTGAACCCTACTATGTTTTTTCCTATAGATGTACATCTATGATAAAGTTAAATTTTAAAATTAGGCAGAGTAAGAAATTAACAACAGTAATTAATAATAAAAAAACAATTATAGCAATATGCTCTAATAAAAGTTATGTGAATGTGGTCTCTCCCTCTCTCTCAAAATATCTTATTGTTCTGTACTCACCCTCCTTCCTGTGATGAAGAAAGATGATAAAATGCTTACATGAGATGCAGTGAGGTGAATGACATAGGCATTGTGACTTAGCGTTAGGCTACTATTGACCTTCTGATGATGCATTAGGTCAGAAGGAAGATCATCTGCTTCCTGACCATTGCTGATTGTGCAGGTAACTTAAAACCACAAAAAGCAAAACTGCAGATAAGGGAGGACTACTGTATCTTGATTCCAGTTGTGGGTCTACACCAGTATGCATTTGTCTAAACTCACAGAATTATACACCAAAGGAGTGAACTTAGTGTATGTTAAATTTTAAAAGGTGAATTAAAACAAAAAAGAAACAAGAACGATATCAATTTTTTAAAAAGTAAATCCAATCACATCATCCTTTGTCGATGGCTTCCCATTACGAAGTACTAAATGATACAGTCCTTGCTTATCCTTCTAGCTTGTATGAATTGTCTCAGAGCACCCTACACCTTTCCTTTAGAATATTTATCATTACCTGTAAATATAATATTTTGTTGATTATCTATTTAATATCTGTCGACCAGAATGGTTAATAATTATTGAATACTTACTAGGTGTGCAGTACTGTTCTAAGGGCTTTACATGGATTAATTTATTTAATCCTCTAACAACCCTGGGGAGTATTTCCATTTTTCCAGATAGAGAAACAGAGGCACAGAAGGGTTAAGTAATTTGATCTCATAGCTAGTAAATGACAGAGAAAGGTACTGTATCCTTACTAAGTTTTCTTTTTCTTTTTTTTTAAGATTTTATTTATTTATTTGACAGAGAGAGAAACAGCCAGTGAGAGGGAACACAGGCAGAGGGAGTGGGAGAGGAAGAAGCAGGCTCCCAGCAGAGGAGCCTGATGTGGGGCTCGATCTCAGGACCCTGGGATCACGCCCTGAGCCGAAGGCAGACGCTCAACGACTAAGCCACCCAGGCGCCCCGTGTATCCTTACTAAGTTTTCTAACACAGTATCTAATTTAATCTGTGTAAATATCTAATAAGACTTATAGATGTAGAAACTGAAGCCCAGGGAATTTAAGTAATTTGCATAAGGATACAGAGCTCATTTGTTTTGGTATCAAAATTCAAATTCTAGGTCTTTGTGAGTCAAAACCATGGGCCCTCCTTATCTTTAAGAATCTAGGCTCTAGGTTGAAAATGTACTAAAGGAGGCAAAAACAGATTCCTCTTGTGGACAAGTTTACTTCTTGTGTAATAAACTATAATTTAAGTAACTATTTCCAAGGATTACATTCCACTTGGGAGTCTGGGGGTGAGAGACAAAGTGATATGAGACAGACGAAGGCATAACATATTGGCTTGAACCAAGCACAATGTGTAACAAGTTTCTTTTCCTTTACTTTCTCCAAATGCACACCATTCTGACCCGCATCATTTCTGCTGTTTGCTATTCTAGTTGCAGCACAAACCACAAATCATAGCAAATTGCAGAATTTCTCAATCATTAAGGATTTACAATAGGTTAATTTTAAAATGGACTACATTTCACAGCTGCAAAGCTTTTGTCTGATTTCTAGACCAAATGAGAAGCCATTAGTGGATTGAAGACCTTTCTGTGGGCACGACTAGCAAAAAGAAAAGGGCATGTGGACAAAACACGCAGCTCTGCCACGTAAGGTGAGGTAATGGCTTACTAAGTAGAGGGCCAAACCTGGTGACACAATGCATTGCTCCCTGTCTGTTTAGTTACCAAGCATGACAAGGATTAGAAGCAGATCATGGATTCAGTGCATGCGTGGGGTAATAAAAACAATACCCAACCAAGGAAAGCTTTAAAATCTACCATTTTAGAGAGAAGGCTAAAGCAACATGCATGTCTAACACTGTTTGTTTCTTCCTCAACAGTTATAAGTCTGAAGAAAGACTTACCTGGTTTGCTCATTTTTAAAGATGTCTGTCCCATAGTCAATGCAACTGTCAGACTGAATCTGATAAATGGTCAAGGGGCAGAGGGAGAGGGAGAGGAAGAGAAGGACTCTTAAGCAGGCTCCATGCCCAGCGTGGATCTCAAGACCCTGAGATCATGACTTGAGCTGAAATCAAGAGTCCGATGCTTAACCGACCAAGCCACCAAGGTGCCCCTATTTCACATCCATTTTAAACCCAACTATTCAACAATGCTCTTCTTGTAGTGTAGAGACCTCAAGAGAACTGTCTTCCACATCGATCAACGTGGCATATGGCAATAAGCCAAAATGCTATGAGAAATGAACATTTCCTTTCTGCTCTACCTTCCATTTAGAACGCCAACAAAAATGCTGAAATTCTTCCCTTATCATCTTTTAGACTACATGCTTTCTTTTAAAAGGACTCAATTTGTTCTAGCAGTACTAATGGGGACCAAAGCCCGCAGGCCCACACACCTCTGAATCATTAGCATAGGCACACGCAGTGCCTCAGTGTAGTGAGAATGCTCTTGTGATAACCAGGACCCATCTGAACCGACAAAGCTTTCCAGGATTCCTTTCTTACAAGATCTACCTCAGGTCAATGCATACTCCACTGAGATAGTCTGACCGCAGTACCTGTAACCTGCCTTTGCTATGTCCGCTCAGCCATTTAGAGTCATTCTTTTACTCCTTGCCATGCACGTTGCATTCTGTTTTTACAAATGCTTTCTCAGCAGCTATGTTTCTTCTTTGGGAAAGAAATCCTGGAGGTCCTGACAAAGGTATTACACAAATACAGAGTGATAGTAACACCGCTTAGAATCCGAGGGTTCTATTTTTTGTTTCAATGTACCCTGTGAGGGATATTCACAATAGATTTATTTAAATCTGCCTCATCAGCTTCATGGACTGGGCAATCAAAAACTACTCAGAAGATGCTGGAAGTGAGAAAATGATTACAATAAATTATCTGCATCGAGTGTCACACTCCCTAAAAACCTTCCTCAAAAAAAAATTTTTTTGCCCCAAAACATACCACAATCCCCTTCCATAAAATCCAATACTTTGGGGCTAATAGGAACTTAAGATCATCAAATCAAATACTTTAATTCTAAAATATTCAAACTAAAATGTCCCCCCATTATTTCTATTAACTAGTATATCTTTATGTGTGTGAACATTCATGCATTGAGGAGGTATAAAACCAGGAGGAAAGAGAAAATTCATTATCTTCATAACTGGTACACAAAACTTACTTAATGTTTTCACCTAAGATACTTATTTTCTTCAGAACTATTTACTTTTAAAATTATTGACTGAGATTTTTCCTTCATAGGGAAGGGAAGGGGAGGGGAGGGAACTAACATTTATTAAATAACTGCTTGTAGCCAGCACCGTACAAGGCTCCTTATATACATTATTATCCTTCTATAATAATGAAGACATTAAGGATCAGAGTATTTAATTCTTTCAAGGTTGTGTTTGGATCTGAGCTTTCTACCACAGTAGAAAGTAGAGATACCACAGTATCTCTTAGTAGTATCAAGGAAATTCAATATACAAGAGGAAAGGAAAATTTCGTTATTGTTCACTCCTAATCAAGAAATTACTAAATAGTTAGAATGGCCAAAATTAACAAGGCAGGGAACAACAAACGTTGGTGAGGATGTGGAGAAAGGGGAACCCTCTTACATTGTTGGTGGGAATGCAAGCTGATACAGCCACTCTGGAAAACAATATGGAGGCTCCTCAAGATGTTAAAAACAGAACCACCCTACGACCCAGCAATTGCACTACTGGGTATTTACCCCAAAGATACAGTTGTAGTGGAAAGAAGGGGCACATGCACCCTAATGTTCACAGCAGCAATATCCACAATAGCCAAACCATGGAAGGAGCTGAGATTCCTTCAACAGACGAATGGATAAAGATGTGGTTCACATATACAATGGAATATTACTCAGCCATCAGTGAAATAAGTCAAGCAGAGAAAGACAATTACCATTTCATCAATATATGGAATACAAGGAACAGGGCAGAGGACCATAGGGGAAGGGAGGGAAACCTGAATGGGAAGAAATCAGAGAGAGATACAAACCATGAGACTCTAGACTCTGGGAAACAAACTGAGGGTTGTGGAAAGGGAGGTGGGTGGGGGGATGGGGTAACTGGGTGATGGGCATGAAGAGGGCACGTGATGTGATGAGCCCTGGGTGTTATACGCAACTAATGAATCACTGAACACTACATCAAAAACTAATGATGTACTATATATTGGCTAACTGAACTTAAAAAAAAAAATAAAACAAAAACAACAATAAAAAGAAATTACTAAATAGCTAAACCAAGGAGCTAATGGAGTATCCTTTGCAGTCACCACAAACTAAAGGAGACACATGAGCTCTAGTAGGAGGTCATGTTAAGTTTCATGTAACAATCTTCTAAAATAGAAATAAACTCAGGCTGCATGTGAGAAAAACAGATAAAAACCCCACCAACCTCAAGTGCCATGGGTTAGCTAATACCAGTCTGGAGAAAAGAGGTCTGGAAAGAAGTCAGGAGGAAGAGAAATCTCAAAAGTAGGGAGGGAAAAGATGTGGAAAGGAGACAAAGAAGTTCTAACTGTCCTAAGCCAGGTCTGTGAAATGAAGATAAAGTGCTTTTCAGCTGAGTAATACACAACAAAGAAAGATTTCAGTGATGATTAGAGCTATTTAAATTTCTAGTAGGTTTCAGTGATTTAAAACAGCTTTTTCTGTCCTGGCAACTGGTGTATCTGCTTTTATTTTCAAACTGGGGGTTGGGGGGGAGCGATCACTGCAAAGAATTATGCATGTACACAAAACGCACAAAGTACTGGCTATTATCTAAAGAGTCAGAAGTACTGCATTGCCCATCTTTGAGAGAACAGAATCGTCACAGTTCACAACTCTTGAAGATTACATGTGGAACCAGATTAAATTTCTCATTTAGTTCCCCCATTCTCCCACCCCCCTCTATCCCCTTAGGTTTTTGTTCTAATCCTGTTCTGGTGAGGATAATGGGAACGTCTCCTACTGGGAATAAAGAACAAGAATCAAAACTACATGGGCAGAGAAAACCCTACATCTTTGGACATTCACCACTCAACTGCTCTTCTCAGGCCTTCAGAGAGTCTATTCTGAATAAAGTAGCTGTGATTATCTATTATTTTCTGGGCGATAGCACTAAGCTACTCGGAATTAAGTCTGAAGAAAATAAGGTCAGTGGCTTCTCACCTTTCTTCTGAAAGGTAGCACAGTCTTGATGCTGAGTCAAAATAATGTATCCAGTCATACATGCTTGGCAGGAATGCTTGTAAATCACCAGTACTTTTATGGGATATCCCCACACTAGCGTGCCTCCCTCTAACGTTGCCTAAGTCAGCTCGATGCCATGACTATCAGAAATCACCATCTGAGTCTCTGAAGAGCGATCGTCCTACCAATGCCATGCCGTACCCCTCTGCCAACTTTTAGGCCAAGTATACCTGCAACCCTGAGCCCCCATGGCTTCCACTGTGGTGGACTGTTCCACCAGGAGCATGAGGGTCTGCTCTAGCCAAATGACAGTGCAGGAAGGACGTGTGTTTGGGGGGTTTATTCAAAATTGGAGAACACTATGGAAAACTAACAAACTGAGAACACATCATCTGCTTTGTTTGCCAGCTGCCAGCTGTCACAGAAGACACAGTGATCACCTCCTAGTACTGTGCTGTGCCCAAAGGCTCCAAATTATCACCGCTTTAACTGTCTTGCCACCACACTTCAGATGTTACCACTATCATTTCCATTTTTGCTTTTGGAATATTCCAGGAACAACAGTCCTTCAAATCCTACCATCTAATTGGTGCTAAATTTACATATAGTTATGCATCCCCACTTTGATGTTAAATGGATATTCTAGTCCTTTTCTGTCCTTAGGACAGGGAAGGGGGATAAGTCCCTGCTTTAACTACTGCACAGCCTGGAGTTTCACTAGCAGATAAATGCTGTGTAGACCACTCCAGGGCCTGCTGGTGGCAGAGCAAACAGCTTAATAACCCAAAACTAATCATGAAACATGAACTCCGAGTTTAAAAGGTTGGCAATGGTTTGGCAAGTTAGGGGAAGTGGCAGAGTGAACATTTGGGACTTAAAAAAAAAAAAAATCTGACATGATAACAGGAAAAGTAGCTCATTCTTAGTTATATTTATTTTTGCTGGTTTTGTTTTTTTAAGCAACCTTTTTTTCTTAAATAACTTTTTAGAAATCAAAACCTAACAGAGAGAACAATTATGTTAATGCCAGGAAATCTGTTTGCTTTGTTAAATTGAGCTTCAAAAGCACTTCACTTGAACATACATTTGTGATCACAAGTAATGCCTATTCTTATATCCATTTAAAAAGCTTACTTTATTACAGCTTATTATAAATGTGAGCCTGAAATGCAGCACCATGGCTGCTCAATTTCCAGGCCACAATTTTATGATAATGGTATGAAATGTATTCATGTGTCAACAGAACTGTCTGACAATGCCCCAAATGGGGTTGTTAGCCGCTCTCTCTGATGGCCACACAGTTCTGCACTCTATAGCTTTAAGAAACTGCTCCAAGCAGAGAGCCCTTTGAGAATTTTAACTTCGTTTGGAACATGTACTATTTTGTCCTGCTTAGCTCAGTTTAATTGCTACTATCTCAAAATATAGGCAAGCTCCTACAAGAACACTGACCCTAAGTAACCAAACATATGAATGGGATAAACTGGTTCTGTTACTTTATTTTATGGTTGGGTTTCCTTTTAAGGCAGCTTCCACCCAGCAGAGGGAATGAGACTGGAGAATTCCTCTGAACTTGACGTTCGCTCTTGCGTGCGGTAGTAAAAAAGTACCTGGGAGATACAGTCTGTCAGCCTGGCATCTCACAAAGGAGTAAGGGAACACTTATAATATACACAGACCCAATAACTGAAAATGGACGGTAGGTCTAGAGGTGCTCACCCCTCTCAAGTACTGGTTTCCCTGCAGCACTCGGACCCTCCTCACTTTCGTGACAAGTAGCGCACATAACTGTCTAGGGCAGGGCCTGAGAGCTCAAGCAACTTTTTCTTGATTCAGCATTTTTTAAGGCTCCATTATGCAGGTGCCAGGCCAAGTGCTTTTATGCTCATTATTTCATTCACAGGATCTAGCTGCATGCAGTGGACCATCTGCTTTATAAAGGAAGTGACAAGCATGTCCTGTCAGGAACCAGAATCACGGGGTAGGGAGCCATATATAGTCTTTTGCTTCACGTTTTTGTGTTTACTCTTAAGACTACGTCTCTAAATTGATAAAGCTGTGCAAATGCTCAATCAATTTTAAGACAATTCACTTTTTACACCCAACTGCCTTACAGAGAGTAGTAAGTCTAGAATCTTGGTTGGAAGGGAGCATTAAGAGCTCACCCAGGCCAGCTCTCTTTTCTGATTGAAACCATGAGGTTCACAGAAAGCCTACACTTTGTCCAAAGCGTACATCTCTTTAGGAGCAGAGTTAGAACGTGGGTCCAGACTTCTGGCATCTCAGTCCAGCGCACTGATCCTGGGATGTATAAGACAGCCCTTAACAAGCGAAAGGGATAATTTTGCAGGCCCAATTTTTACTTGCAGTCATACAATCTTCACCGCAGAGGGAAAAAATGTTTGACTTAGTTCATCTAAGGTGAGAAGAACAGTTTATATTCCAACCTACTATCACACACACACACACACACACACACACACACACACACACACACTATCAGACATTTATATCCTTATCTGGTGCACCTTTGCTATTTTCCCTTCTATTTTATATCATTAAAACAAAAACAAAATTGGTTGAGATCCACTAAACTGCTTTCAAGACCAACCTCCAAAGTCAGAAAAAAAACCTCACAGAGTATAGAGAATAATGCATCAATTTAACTATCAAGGAAGGGGGGGCATATTTCACCTTTTCTAGTCTTGAATTATATGCAAAATGGAGGTGGACAACCCTCAGGACAGGAATCTTTCTGCTCAGGATGCTAAGCTAGACCTTATCCCATGGCTCCTCTCCACCCTCCACATGTCATCTCCTTCCGCAGAGTGACTGCACTGTGAAGACGCTGCCTGGGCCAGGCACAGACTCTCACCCGTCTCTTCCAGAGTCCTGCTCACATAACATGCTGGCAAAAAAGAGCTGATGCTTAACTTTAACAATTTCAGATGACAGAGAAAACTACAGAATTAAGCCTATTTTGTCAGGTCCTGAAATACCATGTGATGTATTCTTTTATAGCCTAACTTCTTCCTTCTGCATATATTCTGCACCCCCTGCTTAGATGGTAAGCTCTTTGAGCAAATAAAACAAGAGCCCTTGTTTTTTGTTCATTGCCAGATCCCACTGAACACATAATGGGTGCACAGTAAATATGTGTTTTAAAAAAAAAAACTTGATGAGTATTATACAAAGAAATTATAGAAACGACATCAGATGTTAAAACATTCCAGCCACTATGAAATGATTTTCATCCTCTGGACTGAGCTGGTTCTCTTCTTGATCCAGGCATGTGTACTTACTCTTCCCTCGGACTTGCACATCATCCTCTCTTCCCCTCTGGCTAGCCACTTCTCTTTTACCAGGATCACTTTCTTTGGGAAACCCTGATTTTTGTGCTTCACTGATATACTTACAGTACCCTATTCTTACCTTACTTAGACAGCCTACTGAATTCTCTACATCTCCAACTTGACAATGAGCTCAATCAGGATGGAACTTTAATACAGTATCTAACACATAGTATGTGCTCAGTTAAAATTTTTGCATGCATACATGCATGAAAAGTTATGTACTTCTGACCTGAAAACAAAACCAAAGCAAAATAGAATAAGCCCACCTTAATGACCTAGTTATATACGTAATTACATGGATCAACCATAGCTTTCTGAGTAGAAATCCTTTTAAACCATGCTGTCACATGAAATTTGTCTTCTACTTTGTGGATGTTGGTATGGTTCCTACTGAAAAAGGAAACAGGATGCTAAGCTATTAGGGAGATCTGAACGGGGGAAAAGAGGGAGGAGTAAGTAAGCAAACTATCAACCGTGCATTTTTATGTCAGACGGGAAACAAACATACAAAATAGCTAAAGCATCCTATTCACTATAAACCAAGAATTTTCTACTTCCTAAAATATGAAAGATGATACATCCACCCTGTATTTATCAATACTGCTCACAGTAGTAGGAAAAAAGATAAAGTTATCAAGTGGCCAATGGGAGAAGCACAAGATAATACATACTGTAAACATGTAAATTTTAAATAAGTAATTCATTTACATAGCTTTACTGATAAGAACTCAAATTTTACAAACATAAACTCTTCAGATCGAAAATGTCTTTATGAGCATTAACCCTTCACCTTCTTATGAGCTAGTTTTGCAAGAGTCTAATTTTAAACAGTGACTTAGGACCCATGTAAACAAGGATGAATTCAAAATAGGTTTCTACCTTCCTGCTGCTATTCTAAAATGAGCCTTTATTTCCTTCTTAAAATAATTTCCCATATATTTTCCACAGTAAAAATATTTAAACATATCTCCATCAAGACTTTCTACCAAATCTACAGATATAAGGATCAGCAAATTGTCTCAAGAAATACGACTTGCCAAATTAGTTCAAAGTGGCCGTGGTAACAATATTCAGACTACACAAAGCTGAAAGGCTACAGACTGAGAAAAGACGTATGACAAGCCACTAAAAGTCTGTCCTGAGAGTACAAAGGGCTGGCTTCAAGTCTCTAATAATTTATCACTGGATTAATGATCCAATAGATGATTTAATGAGTAGCCTATTAATAAGATCTAAATTTGAATTTGAAAGTTCTTTAGAATATCCATTAGGAAAAGTAATATAATGAAAGAATTCTGGAGGAGGTATTTTTGCAAAAGAAAATTACAGAAAATAAAATATAACTTGGAAAAAACATAAAAGATGAAGTACTAGTAAATATTTAATATGTGAGGGAAAATGGAAAAGCTGTAATCACCGTGGAGAAAGAGATGACAGTAGACAGATTGTCCGAAAGAGATTTAAAATGAGACATTCCATTATATTTATATATTATTGTTATTAATAGTTCTCACTCCTTTTAACAGAAAGAAAGTCATATTATTATAGCAGGAGGTACTTTTGGAGGAAAGACTCTTGAAAGAAGAAAAATATCCTACTGCTGGATGGAGAAAACGGTGAAGTTTGAGCAGTTTGCTAGGCTCACTCTTTTTTCCATCTTTTTCAATACATTCATCCAGAAAACTATAAAATGCTTTTTAAAAAGTAACAAGGAAGATATAAACACAGAAGCAATCATTCCTTTATAGTTGTTTTCTGTGTTTGGTGTATATGTGTGTGTGTGTGTGTGCACGTGCGTGCACGCGCACGTGCTTTTTGCAAGTACATGTGTATGTATATGATATATACATTTTTTTTTCAGATCTTACATATCAAATCCAGGGCTTTTAGAAAGCATGTAGCTGGTGTTTGGATATTTAAAAAAATTCTAAAATTTAGATGAGACTAAATCAAACCTTCCAAATGAAGATAGGATAAGAACAGAAACCTTCGCTTTCATTTTTGAACCTTCCTAAGGCCTAGAATGATAAACAAATCCCAGTCCTCAGTGTAACATATACATAAGTGCCTGTGTAGTCAGACAATGGCATACTCAGGAAGAGAACCCCACATCACTGGTGGCCAGTCCTGCAGTCTTTAATTTCTTCATTTGGATGTGTGTGCTTATTTTTATTTATAGCCTCCAGATCTGCAGATACAGGACTTGTAGTTTCTAGTATTCACCCTATCTGGAAATGTATCAGATTCTCCCCCCACCCCCCCTCCCCCAGCTCTTTGGTCCAAGAACAGGAACACGTTCTCCTTTTTTAGAGATATAGGTCATTTATACAACAAATGGTATCACTGGTATCACTGTGCAATCAAATTAGGGTGAATCAAAAGAACTTCCCCTACCACCACCTGGGGGGAGGTAGGTAGGAGTACATTTATATCACAAAGAAACCAACCACAGCCATCTATGGTCGGGGCTATGCCTAGCACCTTGGGGTAGATCTAGCTCTTTTAGGAATGCCAGAATGGTTGCCTCCTATAGACCTAACATTTTTAATTCTGCTTTGTAAGGAAGACTGTTTTAGAGTAATTCCAGTTTACTATTGCTAATTAACATATCACCCTTTGGCAAACTAGATCATGAAATTTATAAGGAGGAGCAGATATATGTTACTATGAGGTCATTCAGTCATGGAAGGTTTCAAGCTTACTTTCCCCTGACTCCAAAGCTCTTACCCATACAGTCTTAATAAAGTTCTCAAAGCATTTATCTGACTTTGAATATTTTCACTTTCTTTTATAAACCCTTAAAGCCAAATAATCATAAATGTATTTTAGTTTGGGTTTAAAAAAAAAAACTAGAAAAGATCCTGGACCTGATTTAATGAAAAACCGTATTTCTGATTTTAAAAAATTGTTTTGCGACAAAGGCAAGAACCCCAAGTCTCATGCCCAATTCTGAGCTCCTTCTGACACACCACACTGCTTCCTTTTTACTTCTTCACAGATAACTAAATAACATGCAACTTAAGGACAATTCGATATGGTATCTTCCTAACCTTGCTAGATTATTGAGACAATTTAGGAAAGAGTACTACAAGAGAGCACTAAGTACTCTGGCGTAGGCAGAACTAGACTAAAATCCTGACTCGGGTGCTTCTGACACATGTGCACTGTACTCCATGCTACCCAGTCCTTAGGCTCTACGCTCTTCAATTTTTAAGCTATGTAACCTGGAGCACACTGCTTGCAACCCGCCAGATGGTTGCTGTTGGGACTGAAGGAGTTAACTTATGTAAACCATTTGGTAGACATCAGGGGACACGACTCCGACTCCGTTAGTCTGCTTTCCTGTTATTTCCTGGGGTTATTCTGCACTCAATTTATGTAGGAAAACATGATAATGTATTACATAAACAGAAGAAATTTTTTTCCATTTCATTTCCTTCAACTTCCATTGTAAACAACAAGAAAATAAAACGAAATAAACTGAAGAAACTAACCTCACGTGGCTCACTCTTGCTTACATGCCTTAGCATACAACTATGACTGACAGCAAGTAAAGGCAAATAATAGACGATTTGCTTATTGGCGTTCTGTTTTTGCCAACCTGGATTGCAAAAAGCTGGCTATTCCAAGAGGTTATTCGTGAATTAAAGCCAAAGTAAAACCTGGCTTTGAGACAGTATACCTTGAGCTCAAAATCTCTCTTTAAGCTAGAATTCTGTGTCATACACATGAGCCCCCATGTGCCCTATTTTCTCAGAGGACAAGTGTCAAGTTTTGGGCAGCCCAAGTCTTCTACAACAAATAATCAAAACACATACCTGTGATGTTATTTACTCACTCAGTTTCTCATGTCATAATTTCTCATATGAAAAAAAAAACCTATAAAAAGGAAGCGTGTCTGAAGTTCCTAATGGTTTGCATCCTGAAGTAATAAAAGAGTAAGTTCCCTTGTAATGGCTTATTAAATGCCTTGGGGGGGGTGATGGGGATAGAAGGGAACACCATTTTTTAAAACGACTTTTATAAACCTAGTATCGTGGCAGGTGCTTTGTCCACACAATTCTATACGATGCACAGAATAATTCTAAGAACTGGATATTGTTATTCCCATTTTATAGATGGAACACCAAGGTACATGCACCCAAGTACATAAACTGGATAAGAATCTCACCAGGTTTGTCTAGTTCTAAAGTCTATCCTAAGGTTCAGCGATTAATTTGATTTTCAATTGAATGGCAAATCATCCTCGTGCATTTTAATAGATTCATGAAAAAATTTCCATAAAGATTTCTAAAAACTAATTATCAAAGTTAATCCCATACCCCATAAAGGACATAAACATGTCTCACACCCCAGCCTGCTGCATTTCTCACAATTAAATCTACACAAAAAAGCACAAGAGCCTAAACAAACTAAAAACTGAAGTGTTCTATTCTTTCGATAAGGTATACTTTTTCCTCTAATGTGCCAAATTTCCATACTGGTTACATAGCCTGAGCAATTTTTGCGCAGGAAATCTCTTATATTTATAGCAAGCTAATTACTCTGTAGAAGTGATTGTCACATGCATGTGGATGGTTTTAGGATTCAATTTTGTCAAAAGCTGGAAAATTAATTCATGCCTCATCCCATGCAAGCCTTGTTTTAAGAGATTAAAAGCCATCACAAAGACCTATTACCAGGGAATTTCTGAAGACTACCCTTGACTAAAAAATCCATTAATCTAGTTTTCTTTGGATGATATAATCTACCAGATAGTTTGTTCACTATAATAAATTCAATGTTCCATCTAATTGCGAAGGAAATATCTGTTTATTAGAGAGAATTGTTTTATGTTTTAAAGTTTAGACATAAAAAAAGCTTACATCTTAATCCCATGAATGTACTTCATTGACACAAAAACAAGATTCCTGCAAATAAAATGCTAATTTTCTTTTCTTTTAAAAGTAAATGAGACATATACGCATTATTAGTTGCATATAATGTGAGATATTCACACTGCTCTCTACCAGTTATGAAAAGGCACTTTTTCCATCTTTACAGCTGTTTTTAATACACCCTTTTCTCAAAAGCTACAATAAGCTATTTACTACACAATAACTGTTTTCTCTCAAAAGAGAAATATAAGCAACATTATGAAAACTTCAATTTGTTGAAATATATAACCGTCTGCTGAGTTTCTTATTTTGTACCAGCGAAAGTGAATTATGCTACTTTTGCTACTGTCAAACAAAAAACATTTAAAACGATTACAAATTTTGATTCTTACTCTAATTTTTTTTAGTTGAATATGGTAATACATTTCAAAAATGATGTCAAAGATGCCACTTGACTACTGCAAATATGGAATCAACATATGGTGTATCCCTGAAGAATATGAAGAGCATTTTTTTTAGAGGAGGCAACATCTATTTCTTAATCTACACAGAGTCTCGCTAAAGCATGTGATACTATTATACTAGACGTCTCCAGCAGTTAGGATACTTTTGCACAAGCAAACGTAATAAGGTTTCCAAGGCTACTAGTTAATATATAGAGCACCTACTATTCATATACTTCAGTGTATGAGATACATACTTTTTCATGTCAAGCATGGAAAGTTTCAGGGGCAAGTAAAGACATACAAAGGTAAAATCTTAAGAGGTAAATAAGAATACAGGAAAATACACGCATACCTCAGAGATACTGCAGGTTCAGTTCCAGACTGCCATAATAAAGCAAGTAAAATGAATTTTTGTATATAAAAGATATTTTACACTATACTGTAGTCTATTAAGTGTGCAATAGCATTGTGCATAAAAATGTACATATCTTCATTTAAAAGCACTTTATTGCTAAAAACAAATGTTAACCACATCTGAGCTTTCAGTGAATTGTAGTCTTTTTGCTGGTGGAGGGTCTTTGCCTCAAAGTTGATGGCTGCTGACTGATCAGGGTGGTGGTTGCTGAAGGCTGGGGTGGCTGTGACAATTTCTTAAAATAATAGGTCAATGAAGTCTGCTGCACTGATTGACTTCCTTTCACCAATATCTCTGCAGTAAGTGATGCTGTTTGATAGCATTTTACCTGCAGTAGAACTTCCTTCAAAATTGGGAGTCAATCCTCTCAAATCTTGCTGCTGCTTTATCAACTAAGTTTATGTGATATTCTGAATCCTTTGTTGTCACTGAAACAGTCTTCACAGCATCTTCACCAGGAGCAGATTCCATCTCAAGAAACCGCTTTCTTTGCTCATCCTTGAGAAGCAGCTCCTCAGCCCTTCAAGTTTGATCATGAGAATGCAGTAATTCAGTCACATCTTCAGGCTCCACTTCTACTTCTCCTGCTCTTTCTACCATATCAGCAGTTACTTTCTCCACTTAAGTCTTAAAATTCTCCAAGTCATCCATGAGGGTTAGAATCAACTTCTTCCAAACTCCTATTAATGTTGATACTTTGACCTCTTCCCATGAATCACAAATGTCCTTAACAGCATCCAGAATGGTGAATCCTTTCCAGAAGGTTTTCAATTTATTTTGCCCAGATCCATCAGAGGAATCACCATCACCATTACATTTCTTTTTTTTGTTTTTAAAGTAGGCTCCACACCCAGCATGGAGCCCAACATGGAGCTTGAACTCACAACCATGAGATTGAGATCTGAGCTGAGATCAAGAGTCAGACACTTAACTGACTGAGTCACCTAGGTGCCCCACAAAATGTATTCCTTAAATAAGAAGACTTAAAAGTTGAAATTATTCCTTGATCCATAGGCTACAAAATGGATGTTGGGCTAGCAGGCATGAAAACAACATTATACATCTCCATCAGGACTCTTAGGTGACAAGATGCATTGTCGATGAGTGGCAATATTTGTGGGGTTTTAAAAATTATTTTATTTTATTATTATTCTTTTCTTCATCATGATAAGTGATCACCTATTTCAGCCACCCCCCAACCCACCCACCTCCTCCTCTCTGGTAACCATCAGTTTGTTCTCTATAGTTAAGAATCTATTTCTTGGTTTGTCTCTCTTTTTTCCTTTGCTCACTGATTATTTCTTAAATTCCATATATGAGTGAGATCATATCATATTTGCCTTTCCCTAACTGACTTATTTCGCTTAGCCTTAATTCTCTAACTCTATCCACACTGTTGCAATTGGCAAGACTTCACTCTTTTTTATGGCTGAATAATATTCTTGTGTGTGTGTGTAAGAGTGCGTGCATGCGCGCGTGTCTGTGTGTGTGAGTGCATGCGCGCGTCTGTGTGTGTGTGAGTGCATGCACGCGTGTCTGTGTGTGTGTGTGTGTGTGTGCGCGCGCGCGCACCACATCTTCTTTATCCATTCATCTATCAATGGATACTCAGGCTGCTTCCATGATTTGGCTATTGTAAATAATGCTGCAATAAACATTGGGGTACATGTATCCCTGTGAATTAGTGTTTTTGGGTTTTTCAGGTAAATACCCAGTAGTGAGATTACTGGATCATAGGGTAGCTCTATTTTTAACATTTTGAGGAACCTCCATACTGTTTTCCAGAGTAGCTCCACCAGTTTGCATTCCCACCAATAGTGTAGGAGGATTGCCCTTTCTCTGTATCCTTGCCAGCATTTGTTGTTTGCTGTGTTGTTGATTTTAGCCGTTCTGACAGGTGTGAGGTGATATCTCATTGTGGTTTTGATTTGTGTTTCCCTGATGATGAGTGATGCTGAGCATCTTTTCATGTCTGTTGGCCATCTGTATGTCATCTTTGGAGAAATGTCTGTTCATGAATGAGCAGTAATGTTTGGAAAGGAATCTTTTTTTCTGAGCAGTAGGTCTCAACAGTGGGTTTAAAATATTCAGTAAACCATGCTGGAAACATATGTGCTGTCACCCAAGCTTTGTTCCATTTATAAAGCCCAGGAAGAGTAGATTTAGCATAACTCTACAGTTCCCTAGGCTTTTCAGAACGGTAAATGAGCACTGACTTCAACTTAAGCACACTGGCTGCATTAGCCCCTGACAAGAGAGGCAGACTGTCCTTTGAAGCTTTGAAATCAGACACTGAATTCTTCTCTCTTCCTAATAAAGTCCTAGATGGCATCTTCCAATAGAAGCCTGTTCCATCTACACTAAAGAATCGGTTTAGCCACCTTCATCGATGATCTTCGCCAGATTTCCCAAATAACTTGCTGCAACATCTACAGAAGCACTTGTGGCTTCACCTTGTGCTTTGATGTTACGGAAACAGTTTCTTTCCTTAAACCTCATGAGCCAACCTCTGCTAGTTTCAAAATTTACTTCTGCAGCTTCCTCACCTCTCTCACCTTCCCAGACCTGAAGAGAGAGTTTGGGCCTTGCTCTGGATTAGGCTTTAACTTCAGGGAACGTGGTGGCTGGTGTGATCATCTATCCAGACCACTAAAACTTTCTCCGTATTGGCAGTAAGGCTATTTCACTTTCTTACCATTTGTGTGTTCACTGGAGTAGCACTTCTAATTTCCTTCAAGAATTTTTTCTTTGCAATCACAACTTGGCTGTTTGGCACAAGAGGCCTACCTTCCGGCTTATACTGGCTGTTGACATGTCTTCCTAACCTTCATCATTTCTACCTTTTGAATTAAAGTGAGGGCATGACTCTTTTTTCACTTGAATACTTGGAGGCCACTGTTGGATTATTACCGGCCCTAATGTCGGTATTGTCGTGTCTCAGGGAGTAGTGAGGTCCAAGGAGACAGAACAGCCAGTTGGTGGAGCAGTCAGAAGACACACATTTACCGATTAAGTTTGCCGTCGTATATGGGTATTGTTTGTGGTGCCCCAATCACAGCAGTAACGGCAAAGACCACAGATCACTATAACAAATGTAATAGTAATGGAAAAGTTGGAAATATTATGAGAATTACCAAAACGTGACACAGAGGCACCAAGTGAGTAAATGCTGTTGGAAAAATGGTGCTAATTGTGGCATTCTGGCTGAACCATTTCTGAATACATATTATTTATGTATGCAAGAGAACCCAACATCCTATGTTTAAGTTGTAAGCCTCTAAAATAAAAATTCAGAAAGTAACTATAAAATAGATACAACCATTCTTTAAGAGGTTCCTGTTAATAATATATTGCTTTTACAAGAGTGCTTGGAATCGGACTTTAGCGTATTTCTAGTTGGGTAGCAAAGCTCCCACCCTCTGTTAAAGCTCCTGTGTTTTCTTTAAGATGACCACGTGAAGTTGAACTATACTGCTACCTTGATGATAAACCATAAGCACTCGGACACGGAGCTGAGCCCCGTGCTGTAGGACAAGCAAGTACCTGAATCTGCACATGAAAAGAGGAGTGGAGATGATAGAGCACACCGCACCGCTGGTGCAAAGACAGAAGGGAAAGCTGTGAGGCACTGCCTGACAAGGGGACTGAAAGCAGAACCTGTTCAGTCATTTTGCTGGAGAAACTGGAAGGCACACATGTGCGAGTTACGCTGGAAAAGTATTTTAAGCTTCAGACCTGTTTTAAATCACTTGGTACGGTTGTGAGTAGCAGTGACAGAGACATCAGCTACTGCCACAGTGACGAAAGGGAGGCTTTGAGTGAAGGCAGCAGGCTCGCTGAAGGAAAAAACCCACCGCAAATGAAAGATTCTGAGCATAACGGCTGCTGCTTTTCGCCTTCTTGGCTGTATTCAAATAAGTAAGTAGAGTCACATTCAAATATTTAGGATCACAAGAGCAATGTATGAAATTAAAAGAGATAAAGGGTAAGTCTGTAGGCCCTTTATACTTACAAGACACTACCATTAGTATAGTACTGCCTTAAGGAAAACACAGAAGAATTAGCATTCCCCCTCATTAAAAAAAAGAAAATATAGGAACACAATGTCCATGAATGAAAGTACTACACTCTTCCAGGAGGACGTTAAAGACACCTTTAGGCCTGCTGGTCAAAGCTTATTAATTAGTTGCAAATTAACGTCACTGATTTAACACGTTTAGTTACTAATTTTCCCTAAAAATCTTGGCACTTAAGTTACTGGCAAGTAAAAAAAAATAGAAGCAGTAAGAAAGGAACTGTCAGACTCTGACTTTGAGAAATAACAGCTGACGACAAATCACCAACTACAAAAGTACAGTAATCTTGGACCACTTTCTGAGGCAGTAGCTGGCGTAAGAGACATTAACAATTCCTGAGGCCATCACTTTATTAAAGTACAAGCTAACAGACTAAGACGACACTCAAAATAAAAGTTATATAAATTATAAAACATTTTAAGAAGGTAGGGATACTTTTAATATATCAAAGGAAGAAATTAACTTAAATGCTTGCTTTAAAAAGCTATATGGGAAATGTTTCACTAAATGATGATGACATTGGAAAACTGAAGTCATTACGGTCTTGCACTTCTTTTTTTATTTTTAGCGATTTTATTTATTTATTTGAGAGAGAGAGAGAGAGAGAGAGCGTGCACGAGCAGGGGGGAGGGGCAGAGGGAGAAGCAGGCTCCCCGCTGAGCAGGAAGCCCAATGTGGGACTCGATCCCAGGACCCCAGGGTCAAGCCCCAGCCGAAGGCAGAGGCTTAACTGACTGAGCCACCACTTGCACTTCTTTAGAGCTGCTTCTTTTCAATGCACTGTTGTATGGGGTGATTCCCTTGAAATACTTGATCGACATTCTTGAATGAAAAATTTAAGCCAGCAATATTTACACAAAACAGTGTTGTAAGAACACAGAAAGTGGGCTTTAGGGAGTCGGAAAAACCTGGTTTCCAATCCCAATTATATTATTTATTGGTTGCACAACCAAGGGCAAGTTATTTAATCTCTCTGTGTCACAATTTTCTCATCTGTAAATACAAATACCTACTTTATTAAGACTGCTATAAATATTAGAAGGTATAGTATGTGCTGGGCACATAATATGTGCTCAGTAAAAATTATTTCTTTTGCTATTTATAAAAATACCTTATTTCTATTCACACATAGAACAATTAAAATCATATGTTAAATTCCATTAATGACAGAGCTAAGTTTTTTTAATTACTACTGTTCTTAACACAAACATCTAACTCTGAAAATAATGTCAAGAGTTATTATTTCCAAAAAGAACACATATCAAACCAGAAATATGCAAATTCTACCAGTGGGTCATATATATCACTACAGTATAGGTTTCTGCTTCCAGATTACCATGTAGAAATACTGAAAAAAAATGTTTAATGAAAATAGTACACTTTAGGAAGTAGGTATTTGGAATTATGTATTATTCACAAATAATTATTATTTATGGGTGCCTCGGTGGCTCAGTCAGTTAAGCGGCTGCCTTTAGCTCAGGTCAGGATCTCAGCGTCCTGAGATTAGGCCCCACATCGGGCTTCCTGCTCAGCAGGGAATCTGCTTCCCCCTCTCCCTCTGCTGCTCCCCCTGCTTGTGCTCTCTCACTCGCACTCTCTCTTTCTCTCAAATAAATAAAATCTTTCAAAAAATTATTATTATTTATTTTTAACTCAATCATAGACTCTCGATGCTATATTTTAAAAGTCACAATTTTGAAAGATAACTCTTCAAAGAACCTGCAAATGCAACAATAAAGGGTAATTATCACCTTCCATGCTGGAAAGGGTATAATGAACTAATGTCTTCTTCACAATAAAAACCTGCAGTGAACAAACTTGAACCAATCACTCTGTTGTCTTTCCAGAATACAATCCTCCTCTGAAAAATATGTCTAGCAGACTTAGGCTTAGTCTTAATTTCTCAAGACACAAAAAAAAGAGACGAAAATAACTGAAACAGCAATGGTGGCAAGGCAGGCTCTTCCATGACCTGAGCTGTCAGGCTCGGAGATCGAACTCGCCCTATGAAGAAAAGTTCTCCAGCGCATCCACCTCTCGTCACAAATCATTGTTCAACCTGAGCAGCAGCACAACGGCAGAAACAACTAATAGAAACATTAATCTCAACTAGTTTTATATCACTTCCACTGCTGTTTCTCTTCGAAATGAACACTACAAATAATATGAAGAAGATATAAAAATATTTTACTACCTGATAGTTATGACTTTAGGAATCCACAGGACCCTTTGGTCACTGCCCGTGTCAGTGACCTTTACTATTACTTTCTTTAGCCGGGGCTAAAGAAGCCATCTGGAATACTGACATGAATTGTCAGGAAAATGTCAGTTATTTATGTTGCACTTGGTCCTTACCTAAAATTTTAATGTTTCTCTAAAAAGGTATTCGGGTCCCCCCATCTTGTTCCAACTTGGAAATTCTTAAAATGGTCTACACAGTCTTGCTGTTAGTATGGTTGGATTTTTAAAAAATTCTCTAATACAATTTACCTCTTCAACCATATTTCCTCTTCCTTTCTTATATAAGCCTTTGCTCTTATATCCAAGGCAAGTCTTTATGGTTCCACAACTTTGTATTTTCTATTTTCCTGTATCACATGTCATCCTTCTATCTCTGCAGGGGCTAAATAGAAAAAGACAAAGACAAACACTCTCTCTCACACACACACACATCCTACTATTCACCTAACTGGTAGGACAACACAATTTGCACTTTCTTTGTAAATCCTAACTCAACACCTCAGTCCACAGTTCTTCAGCTTTTGACATTTATAGCTAATTCCAAGCATTTGACATATCATGTCCTACACCTGAGGTCTTCATTATCTTTTTACAAAGAGATTTCTTTCATCTCGCTGGCCAGACTATAAATAAGATTAGTGTCTTATTAATCTTTATATCCCTAGTCTCCACCAAAATACTTTGTGTGTGTGTGTGTGTATGTATGTGTGTGTATATATATATATACATATATATATATATGGGTCAGTATATATATATATATATACACACACACACACACACACACTTAACTAATGTTCCTTTTTGACTAGCAGGTAAGTTTTGAGATATATAATGGATAAGAGAATAGTATGTACAGTCAAGGGAACAGGGAGTTGCAAACATCAGAGGAGTGGAAGTTAGGGAAAATAAAAGTACAATCGGATAGGAAAGGCTTTTGGGAGGAACTTACATTTGCTACAGTGGGCAGTAGGAAGCCATGTTGGTGGTAACTTAAATAAAATGAAAAAAGCAAACGAATACAAGGTAAACGTATTAAAGGTTCTAAAAGCCGTAAATAGGAGACTGGACTTAGAGAGTGCCAAAATGTCTAAAACAGAGACTATCAAGGAGTGTTAGGTTGTTGTTGTTGTTTTTTTAAAGGGGGGAGCACAGGGAGAGGGAGAGAGGGAATCTTAAGCAGGCTCCACGCCTAGGATGGAGGCTGCCACAGGGCTTGATCTCACTACGCTGAGATCATGACCTCAGCCAAAATCAAGAGTCAGACGCTTAAGCAACTGAGCCAGCCAGGTGCCTCAAGGACTGTAAGGTTTTGAGGAGGAAAGTGAGGAAGACCAACGGCAAGTCACTCAGGAGAGGTGGATCTTATCCGTCCTGGCTACGAGAACAAACTGCAGCCTCAGGGAAGGTGGGTCTACTAAGGACATCTGAGACTCCACCAGGAAGGAGTAGAATTCCAAAGAATAGACTTGTCCTTACTTTTTTCTCCCAAACCATAATTTTTCATGATTTTACTGATTTAATAAATTATTCAGGCCAGTAAAAGCATTTGAAAATCAACATCAGACTTAAGATTTTACTTACTATAGATAAGAACCAGTCCTACCAGAGCTTGGGGTCTTTATCTTTTAACAGGATACAATAGAATGGAATAGTTCATCACTAGTAGTAACTTTCCCTCACCAATATAATTTCCACCTTTTCCTCAAATGGCTCCATTTCACTCCAGAAATCTCCACTTCATGACATCTAATGACATATATCATACACATGTTCCCTTATTTCATTCATCCTATTGCTAAGCCGAAACCACCCTGAGAGTATCTCCTTGCTTATTCTCAGTCACTGTCTTTTACATCATCCAATTACCCTGTGCTGTGCAACCAACCTACTCATCCTGAAACTTAAAAAACATCTGTTCCTTTTTGCAATTCTGCTATAATTCTTTCTGCAGCTAAAATCAGCCCTGAGTCATCAAAATGCCTCCAAGATACACTGATCTTGAAAAACATTTAAATGTTTTAATTCTAGCTATTCTCACAAAGCAAATTCAACGTTGAGCCAGACAATGAGAAACCATTTATCACTGTATCTAGCAAAACTGCCACACCTGGTTGAAAAAAAAATCTTGCAAATGCGATACTTTTTCTTTCTATAAGCTATTCAGAGCACTCAAAATCTCAGGTGATTTGTTTATATACCTGATTTTCTACCAGCTGGTTCTTTCTTAAAGAAATAAATTAATTTCCAGAGACTGTTTCAAATTAATAACCATGCAATACTTTCACCCAAATCTCTTGAATATTAAGAAGTAATAAAGGTAAAATAAAAAGCATTTAATCTGAAAGAAAAACAATAAGTAGGATTGGCCCTTTTAAAAAGGATGGCTGAGGAGAAATATATGACAAAATAAACTTCAAAGTAGATGCTTTGGGAACAGAAAGAAAAATACTTCATAATGAAATCAGAAGATATTATAACTAGAAGCCTTTTAATATCTCAGATTCACAAAGGTTCCCAATACAAGAACTCGCAGCTCTTGCTATTAACAACTAATGAATATAAACACTCAACAATGACTCAGTAGCAGAGGTGAGATTATAATTTTGAGTTCTTTATCCTCCCTTCTTTTTTTATATAAACAAACCATAATGACTCTCTACCTTGATCCTTGTGGTGAAACCATATTTCTTTGGGGCAAGTTACTGAGTTCAGCCAGTGTCTTAACTAGTATTATATCAATTACAGAGAGAATTTGGCCTACTGTACAAGCAAAACTCAGAAGGACTTCAAGGACTATAATAATATTGTATATAATAATAATGCAACATAAATAGTAACTAAAGAGTATACAGTAAATACTAGACACTAAAATAATATTCCACAGAAGGCTGCATAATATAACTGTACTACCTGCTGGCAGTGTAATCTTGGGTTTGTCACTCAGCCTTCTAGGTCTTCCTAATCTATAAAACTGGTAATGCTAAAATACCTATACTTGAGAATTATTTAGAACAGTGCCTGGCATACAGTGCTCAACAGATGGTGGCTATAATATTATCCTATTTTCCTTTTTCATGACCAAGTTTTCAAATATGACAAAGAAGAAAAAGAAGAAAAAAGATGAAATATTCAAAGAGATACGTATGGTTCTAACATTTGGTGATAAAATGAGAAAAATTATTACAAATTAGGGATACATTACATTTAAATATTCTTTTATATTATTTTTCAAAGTCTAAGCCCCCTTTAACCAAAAAATAAAAGTTTTTACACTAAGTGAATTTTCTACTAGATAACTTCTTTTATTAACTAAGACTTAGAGAGTCGAATCAGATTCTAAAATATTGCAATCTATTGAGAAAAAATTATGGATAGTTAAATAACCCAAAATGTAATTTTATGTGTCTACCCACACCACTTCTGAATAGATTTTTTAAAAGAATGTATGTATAATGTATGTTCACTAATAATACTTCAACTAAGATTTAAGTCTTAGAAGAAAACTTAATGAAAAGTACTTTAATATCAAATAACATCATTATTTTAGCAGATGAATGATTACCTGTGAAACTATTTCTTGGGTATCAGAAATGCTCTGATCTGCTGACACTATAGAAAGAATTTAAATATTAATATTTAAAATATTTTAGTAAAACTATAAATATTCAAATGGTACCTCAATGCAGACCTGTATTTGTAATGTTAAATTTCTAACAGCTTCTCTAAGCCTTATCTTTCATTGCATTTAGCATAATTTGTGAATTTCTTAAACTACAAATTTATCATTTTTACTTACAGGCAAATAATTCTACAGATAATAGAATTTTGGGATATGGAGAAAATGAATCCTTAGCTATTTAGAAAAAATTATTTTTAAGAGATTATTAGATTTACTTGACTATATTTCTGTATTCCTATTATAGAAGAGTAAAGATCCCTCCTATCCACACCCCACAGTATTTATTTATGACAGGATGTCACTTAATGCAGTAGTCTCAAACTTCTGAAGATACTCAAGATAGCAACTTTAATACTGCTGATTAAAATTTTGGCAACATTTATTGATTTGTATTATCTAGTCTCAGAGGTTGTTACTGTTCTTGAAGAGCGAACAAAGACAACATCAATCTGGAGCTTTCCAAACTGCCTGATTCATGGTCACGGACACCTGAAATGGGTCTTTACTATATTCTCTGCAATTGAGGAGGGGAGGTTGTTTTTCTCAAACTTTATTAGGGAAGAAGACATGTGAATATTCCTTCATAACTGACTACTGGAGAAATTATTTTTCTCCTTTTGTGGGAATAAAGTAAAATATATAATTTCTAGATGTCTCACAGAAATCTAGATCAGAAACTAGATTTGTCTGAAATATGACTTTAGCGATAGTCATTTCAGATGTAATCTTCTGTATTGAAATGGTTATCAGTGCCTTTGAAATTCAAGCCAGAGAACTACTTTTTGGAAGATAAAATGTTGGTAGCAAAAAAAAAAACCACAAGGGGATAAGAAGTACCATGTTATTTCCTTTCAGCAAAATAGGAGGTCCACTGCATTATAAATACCCAAACAGGCATGATACCATTTACTTCTTTGAGAACATTTCAAAATTACAAAAAAGAATTGTTTATTCTTTTTCTCTCCAAACCACATTTAACAAGAACTAGAAGATGCTAAAATAATTTCCAACATTTTTCTATAAAGTGTCTGGCTCAAGAGAGATTGAAAGTCATTGGAATTTCCAGCTAAGAAAAATGCTAACTTTCTTAATTGGAAAATAATTTGAGAACTATATTTAAAATGTTCTCAGAGTAATGTATTCATAAAATCTACATTTCAAATAAAGCTACTGATGTTAATAATTTACAACCACAACCTTAAATTAGAAAATAAAATTAATTTATACTGCCTCAAAGATATCCCAACTCAAGATGTAATATATATTAGAAAATAAAGTTTTAAGGCAGTAAATATGTATGTAATTAGAGTCTTAAATACTTTGATGAACTTCATGGCAGATACTTAATGGTTAAAAAAACAACAACAAAGAACAAAAAAACAAAAAACAAAACAAAACCAAACTCTTAGATAGCAGAGATTGGTGGTTGTCAGAGGTGAGGTGGGGATGGGTGAAATGGGCGAAGGAGGCCAAAGGTACAAACTTCCAGTTACAAAATAAATAAGTTATGCAGATGTAATGCACAGCATGGTGACTAGAGTTAATAATACCGCATTGCACATTTGAAGGTTGCTAAGAGAATACATCTCAAAAGTCCTTATAATAAGAAAAAAAGAGATTTTTGTAACTATGTATAGTGATGGAGGTTAGACATTGGTGATCATTTCACAATGTATACAAATAATCGAATCATTATGTTGTACAACTAAAACTAATATAATTTCATGTCAGTTATACCTCAATAAACAACAACAAGAACACTTGGTTTTCTAGGCATCCTCAATAATAATGGTAACAGACGTCTATTTAGTGCTTCTATGTCTCAGGCACTAGGCCAAATGCTGAGGATCTGAAAGCGCACCAGATACCACCCAACTCCACAGGGCTTATAGTCCTGTAGACAAGTTTTCTAAGGACAGGAAGATAAGAACACAAAGCCTGAAACATGTGTGACTACAGACAGGCCTTAAGTGTTGCTAAATTTTGGCAATAACATCGCCAAAACCACCTTGGTAAAAATGGCATGAGAACCACTACTAAGGAATACTTTGGGAACTTTCTGGAACCCTAGTCTGCAAATTACTATGTGACTTGTTAGTAAACAATGCATGACTCTCCAGAAAGCTACAAGGCGGGCTCACCTGAAAGCCCTGCAGGAACCCTGCAGCACTCTGGCAGCGAGCGTGCAGGACAAAAGGTTGTTGGCAACTGAAGAGCTATTACACAGAAGTACAAAGACTTTTAGCTTCCACGAGGGTTTGCATTTTTTTCAAACCTTCTTTCACTCTATGAATCCGCTTTCAACAAAGGGAAAACCATGTCTTCCCTTATTATGACATATGAGACACTGAAAATTTGCCTCTTCATTTACAGTATAATGGAAAATTTAGCCATCATCCAACGAATAGGCTGCACAAATCTAGATCTGAGGTCACTGCTTTCTCTCAATTTCTCACCCATCTCCATCTTTCTAATTTTTTTCCCTAGAGGAGATGTTACCTTTATTTCTTTCTCTATCCTCAAAATACATGAAATCACTTGGAAGACCGAGTAGGCGTGGAAGGCTCCCTTCTGTTCTTGAGAATTAGAATTTTTTTTTTAAACAGAAAATAGCTTTACTTGGCTCCATAAAACATCTAATTCATTTCTCATTTATCTTTTCCTATGCTTTCCTTCTCTCTCTTCCCAGCAACTATGGCATCTTCTCATTTTCTTCTCCCTCCAAAGCCACTCGGAGGGCTGTCATCAACTCAGGGGCAGGTAAGCTTCCTCATTATCATCTGCAATGTGTTTAAGTGTGACAGCCTCCTGGCAGAAGTGTAAGGCAGCACTAGCTGGACAAGTCCTACTCTGCGGCAGTGTTTGCCAAACTGAATCGTGACCCATTTTCCAACAGGGAAGTTAATTTAGTGGGTGAAGACCGGCATTTAAAAACCAAATCAACAGAAAAACAAACAGAATAGAATGGAAAATAACAGCTATTGCATCACACTTTCGAAATTTCAGTTAATGCTGTGTCTGTATAAATACATGTATGTGTATGTGTATAGGATCTCAACGGAAATACATCTCTTACCTTCCTACAGGTCATGGTCAAAAGTCTGGAAGCCACTAAACTAGAAGAGTCAGTTCTAAGGACTGCATCTTTATCTGAAGTAATACTTCAGATATTTTAGAAATTTAAAATATGGATGCTAAATATTTTCTTTTAGTAAAAAGTATTGATCTAATAAATATATTACTTGTTTTCTAAATTCAAATATTTTCTAAAAGATCGTCAGTCAGTAAATAGGTCAAATCAGTTTTCCTGGTGTTTTTCGGTTTTTTCATAACTGAGAGTCCCCAAACAATACTTTACTTTTAAATTTAACCTACCCTAAAAATTACAACTGACAAGTTATTAGCCATCTCAAAAATACATTTAAGTAACAAATGACAATCTGAACTCAATATACTGTCAAGAAAAAATATTCTATTTTTTAACAGAAAAAAAGTCTGAGGGAATGGTATGAATTTCCAAATATGATTTGGAAAATGAAGAAGAGATCACTATTTCTTTGCATCTATTGCATATGCATATGAATACAAACACCAACATTATATCTCCTTGGCTATAAAGAGATTTTTAAAACTTCAGGATCAGAAAGTTTAGAGTTTGAGACTGTGACAAACGGCACCCAGCTCCTCAGCAGGGATGGAACCAGGATCTGAGGCAGGGAATAACTTAGCTGGACTGATCATAACACAACTGCTTCAGATTAATGGTTGTACTCCCTACTTTTCACATACAGGTGCTGCATGGAATTCATAGTTAAAATATAGAGGACTTTTCTGAGCCATTCTGCAGTGCCAAAGTGGAAACTGTGTCTGACTCCGCCTCACAGCCTCTCATACTTCTTGGGCTGTCAGAACTGAAAGAGACAACTAATACCAAGCCCTGCAGGGAGGGACAGCCCTGTGGCCTTGAGTCTTTCCATAATAACCTCTGAGTTGATTAAAAGTGATGTTGACAGGCTTCAGTACTTCTTGGGTTTTATGGATTCTGGCTGTTAAATGGAGCCTCAAGGACTAGAAACCTATAAGAATAGCATTAAGATTTTTACTGGACTGTGAGATGTTCTAGAAAACAAAATAGAATAATAGTCATAAAATGTAAACTATTACTTAAACTTGAACATGTCTATAAAAATAAGTTATGAATAATACTTTATATATACACAATTAAGATAAAAGTATTATGTGAAGATATATGGAAATACCATCCCCTACCTCCAACGAGGGACTTCTGAAAAACTTCTGACAGCTTGAAAGCATACAAACAAGAATTAAGCAAAATTTTACTTTAATCAAAACTTCCCTTTTTAATTTCAAAGACCGTATACGAAGATATAATGAACTATATCTCTTAAGAAAACTCAAGTCATGTAGAGCCTTGTATAAATTAACCTTAATCTCAATAAAGTTAAAAGAAGTTAGTCTTGGATGAGGGTGAAATCAGCTTCATTTATAGCACAAAACAATAGCAGATGATATGTGAGGCAATTCCTTTCTGACTCTGCATGATAACTCATTATAAGATGATCAGTGATTTTATTTAGTTATTGGTTTTATTTTATGATAAAACGAGATAATCACACGTTTAAAATCAAGTTCTTCAGATGACGAACTTCCCCTAGAAACCTAAATTTATGTTTTCAATACCTTTTTGGTTAATTGAAAAATTTGAAAAAACATATTTTATTCACTTTTTAGGGTTCTTAATTTGGGGTCCTTAAACGCCCTTAAAAGGCGTCCATGTAGGGCGCCTCGGTGGCACAGTCGTTAAGCGTCTGCCTTCGGCTCAGGGCGTGATCCCGGCGTTCTGGGATCGAGCCCCACATCAGGCTCCTCCGCTGGGAGCCTGCTTCTTCCTCTCCCACTCCCCCCTGCTTGTGTTCCCTCTTTTGCTGGCTGTCTCTGTCAAATAAATAAATAAATAAAATCTTTTTTAAAAAAAGCGTCCATGAGACCTCTGAAATTATAAGTAGAAGTGCATGTATTTTTCTAGAGAGAGTCCATAGCTTTCATAAGATTCTGAAAGGAATTAATGATCTGAGAAGAGAGTCACTGACTTGGGTGAAAGTTATATACAAAAGGACTGAGCTTGTTTGAAAAAGGAACCTTCCGGATGACTTTGGAAGACGTTAAGAGAGAAAGGTAAGTTGGAGTAACTTCCCCTAAAAACAGTGAAACAAGCATGAAGATGTACTAATGAGTCTAACCCTATTAAATAAAGTCACATGTTTGTGTCTTTAAAGCTTGAGTAAGAAATTAGAACTAAAAGGTGGGTAATAGGGGCGCCTGGGTGGCTCTGTCAGTTAAGCGCCCGCCTTTGGCTCAGGTCATGATCCCACAGTCCCGGGATCGAGCCCCACATTGAGCTCCTTGCTCAGCAGGGAGCCTGCTGCTCCCTCTGCCTGCTGCTCCCCCTGACAGTGCATGTGCGGTCTCTCTCTCTCTCTGACAAATAAATAAATAAAACCTTTAAAAAAATAAAATAAAAATAAAAGGTAGGTAATAATGGAAGAGTATATATGTGTGTAACAATGGTTGTAATGACTCATGCTATTCATTAATAGTGCAGATATCTCTTGTCATGCTGTAGCAAATTTCTGAATTCATTGAACATTTGTCTATATATCTATTATCCATTTTGTTATTTTTCTCTTTCTCATCTTTATAAAATGGAGCTGCTTTTTCAAAATACAACTGTAACATGTCTCTAACAAAAAGAGCCTCTAACACCAAGCCACTCAAACTTAGTCTTGTGATGTTAATGAATAAGAATTCTTTTTCCTAATATTCAAGTGAACAGTTTCCTATCTTATTTACCAAAAAAACTCAACCAATAGGCTCTTAAGGAAATCAAAGCAGTTTCCATTTATTAAAGGTTATATCTGATATCTATGCTACACAATGTAGTACCATTACATTTAGTTTAATGGGAGAAAGATGAACATAACAAGTACTGGTATTTCACGTCCAAAACAAGTCAGGCGCAAGGCAAGGGAGGAAATGAACCTTACTAATCTCAAGCATTTAAACTATGATTCTTTTATTGTTTTCCAATTAACTTGTAAGTATTCTAATTAGGTAAGAATCAATATAGCATTTTCATAAGAACCATGAGAATTATGAAGGAACTTCAATGATTAATAAAGATAAGAAATCCTTTCACAGTTTATGAGAGAAACATTTCTCACAGTAACATCAAAAGGAAAAGAAAGGTGCCCTAAAATAATGGACCTTTTTCTACTGAGTTGATTATCCAGGCATTAAGGAGGGCATGTGATGTGATGAGCACTGGGTGTTATATGCAACTAATGAATTACTGAACTTTACATCTGAAACTAAAGATGTACTATATGTTGGCTAATTGAATTTAAATTTAAAAATTTAAATAAATTAAAAAAAAAGATAAAGGGTTGACAAAGGATTGACCTTGGCTGTCACTGAGCTTGTTAGGAAAGGCTTGGATAAAGAAAATGTTGTCAATAGATCAGGTGAGTGACGGAGTAAGAATTAACCTCATATGTACACTTAGACTATGTTTTTGAAACGTAACCCTCACACACACACACACACACACATTGTACCCTTCCCTAAATATATAAGCCTCTCACTTTTTAGTTATTTCAGTTCTAATAAGGAGAAACAGGATTTTCCAAACCAACAGACAGAAAAAAATTACGCTTTCAAAAATGTTCCTGCAGAAACTTATTAGGATTCCTGGCTACACTGATGAATTAGGTGAACAGGATAGAGAGAGAAGTTTATGAAGAAATCTTTGCCAACTTGTGTTCCAGGGATATTAAAAATAGAAGAAAACAAATGTATCTGAATACTTGCCACTACTTAAGAAATTAGAAAAGTTCAAGAGGGTCCACAAGTTAAGATCCTGATGGTGAGATTTTGACAGCATTTTGATTTAAATGAAATTAGTGGAGGTATTTAAAGAGGTGCTGATGCTATGGTAACTAAAATAAGATTTTTCATTAAAAATGTCAATAGTGTTACTAAACCTCCTCAATATTAAATATCTTCTATGTCCTATTCAGAAAAATCCTTGTTTTTCAAAGCATAAGAATATATGTCATGTATGCAGGTAGAAAGGAATTTAAACTCACACCCCTCAACTGGAACAAGAAAAAAAAACTCATACACAGCCAAAAAACAAATGCAAAGAAAAATCAGAGAACAAAAAACATGAAATAAATTTCACAGGCCTGTTGGAAAATGTTAACAAAAAGTTATAATAACAAAAAAGAATGATCTCAAACTGTCCTTTTTATTAACTACTTTGAAGGTTTATGATATTATTCCATTTCCTACAAGAGAGCCTAGATGGAATCTAGGATTCAACCTTTAACTAATATTACTATAAAAACAATTTTTGATGAAAGATTGAATGCTTTCCCTCCAACATCAAGAACAAGGTATAGATGGTCTGTTCTCACCATTTCTATTTAACTCTGTACTGTAGATTTTAGTCAATGTAGTAAAGCAAGAAAAAGCAATAAAAGGCATCCAGATCAGAAAGGAAGAGGGAAAACTATCTTTATCCTATGAAATATACAGAAAAAAAGTACTAGCACTAATAATTGAGTATAGTAAAATTGCAGGATTTAAAGTAAACACATAAACATTGTATCTTTTTATGTACTACCAATGAACAATCGGAAATTGAAATAACAAATACTTTTATATCTAGAAAAATGTTTCTATAGTCAATGTCAAAGAAATTACTGTCTATGTTTTCTTCAAGGAGTTTTATGGTTTCAGGTCTCATATTTAGGTCTTTAATCCATTTTGAGTTTTTTGTGTGTCTGGTATAAGAAAGTGGTCCAGTTTCATTACTCCACAATATAGCTAGCTGTCCAGCACCATTTGTTGAAGAAGAGACCATCTTTTCCCCACTGTATATTCTTGCTTCTTTTGTCACAGATTAATTGATCATATAAGCATAGGTTTATTTCTGGGCTCTCTATTCTGTTCCATTGATCTATGTGTCTACTTTTGTGTTAGTACTATCCTGTTTTGATTACTACAGGTTTGTAGCATACCTTAAAATCTGGGGTTGCGATACTTCCAGCTTTGTTCTTTCTCTAGATTGCTTTGGCTATTTGGGGTCTTTTGTGATTCCATACAAATTTTAGTATTATTTGTTCTAGTTCTATGAAAAATGCTGTATTTTGATAGGCACTACATCAAAATAACAAGCTTTTGCACAGCAAAGGAAACCATCAACAAAACAAAAAGGCAACCTACTGAATGGGACAAAATATTTGCAAATAATATATATAATAAGGGGTTGATACCCAAAATATATAAAGAACTTCTACAATACAAAAAAAAAAAAAAATCCAATTAAAAAATGGGCAGACGACCTGAACAGACATTTCTCCAAAGAAGACATATACAAATGGCCTACAGACATATGAAAAGATGCTCACCATCACTCATTATCAGGGAAATGCAAATCAAAACTACAATGAGATTATCACCTTACCTCTGTCAGAATGACTAGACTCAAAAAGACAAGAAATAACAAGCGTTGGTGAGGATGCAGAGAAAAGGGAAGCCTCTTGCACCACTGGTGAAAATGCAAACTGATGCAGTCACTACGGAAAACAGTGTGGAAGTTTCCCCCAAATTTAAAGATATTATTACCATATGATCCAATAATTCCACTACTGGGTATCTATCCAAAGAAAACAAAAATACTCATTCAAAAAGATACATGCACTCCTATGTTTACTGCAGCATTATTTATAATAACCAAGATATGAAAGCAAACTAAGTGCCTATCAACAGATGAATGGATAAAGAAAATGTGATACACATGTGTGCACGCTCACATACACTGGAATATTAATCAGCCATAAAATGACTGAGATCTTGCCATCTGCAACAATATGGATGGACCTAGAGGGCATTATGCTAAGTGAAATAAGTCAGAGAAAAACAAATACCATATGATTTCATTCATATGTGTAATTTAAGAAACAAATGAATAAAAAAAGAAACAAACAAAAAACCCAGACTCCTAAATACAGAGAACTGATGGCTGCCAGAGGGGAAATGGACTGGGGGAGGAATGAGTGAAACAGATAAAGGGGACTAAGAGTACACTTATCTTGATAAGCACTGAGTAATGTACAGCACAGGTGAATCATTATATTGTACACCTGAAACTAATATGCTATTATATGGTAATTATATTTCACTTAAAAAAACCTTTTTCCTATATTTATTTATATAAAATTATGCAGAAAAGTCTTTATAAAAATGTTAAAAAATACTTTTATAACATCACAAATACAAAATATTTATGGATAAATCTATTAAAAATGTACAAGGCCAATACACTGGAACAAAATATTGTTGAGAGATATTAAAAACCTAAATAATTCAAGAAATATATGGTGTTTGTGAATTACAAGACTCAATATTGTTAAGATGTCATTTCTCCTCAAATTGATCTATAGATTCAACATGATCCAAGTCAACATTCCAGTGGGCATTTTTAGAGAAATTGACAAGACGATTCTAAAATGTGTATGAAAATTAAAGGAATCGAATTAGTCAAAACAACTCTGAAAAAGAACAAAGTTGGAGGATTTACCCTATCTGTCTCCATGACTTATTATAAAGATACAATAATCAAGATAGTGTGGTATTGGTGGAGGGATAGACACATAGATAAATGGAACAGAACAGAGTCCAGAAATAGATTCACACATATATAGTCAACTGATTTTCAACAAAGATGCAAAGGCAATACGATGGTAGAAAGGACAGTTTTAGAAAAAATGGTTTTGGTGCTTGCTTCAGTAGCACATATACTAAAATTGGCCCCTGCTCAAGGACAACATGCAAATTTGTGAAGCATTCCATATTTTAAAAATTAAAAAAATAAATAAATAAAAATAAAAATGGTTTTACAGCAAGTGGATATCTATGTGCCAAAAGGCAGGGGGCTCAGCATTCCTCTATACCTTGAATTTTGAATCATATACAAAAATTAACTCAAATAGATATTAAACCAAAATGTAAAACCTAAAACTATAAAGATTCTACAATACAAAGGACAAAAATCTCTGTGACTTTGGTTAGACAAACATTTCTTGGATCAATACGAAAAGCATGAGCCATGGGAAAAAAACTAATAAACTGAACATCAACATTAAGAACTTCTGCTCTCTGAGGATCCTGTTAAGAGAATGAAAAGAGAAGTCATAGCTCGGGGAAAAAAAAAAAAAAGCTGCAAATCACATATCTGATAAAGGACTTACATCCAGAAGATATAAGAATGCTCACAACTCAACAGTAAAAACACAAAAACCCAATTTAAAAAAATGGCAAGATTTGAACACACACTTCACTAGAGATGTACAGATGACAAATAAGCACATGAGAAGATGCTCAACATTATTAGTCATGACAGATACGCAAAATAAAACCGCAGTGAAATACCACTACATACCCATAAGAATGACTAAGCTTAAAAAGATGGGCCATACCAGGATATGGAGGAACTGGTACTCTCACACTCTACTGGTGGAAAATAGTTTGGTTGTTTCTTAAAAAGTTAAACATACAACCGCCACTTAACCCAGCCATGGCCAATTTAGGTATTTACCCAAGAGAAATGAAAGGATGTATCCCTGCAGAAACTTGTATACACAAGTGTTCACAGTAGCCAGAAAGTAGAAACAACCCAAACGTCCATCAACAGGTGAAAAGATAAAGAAACTGTGCTATAACCATACAATGGAGTACTAACTCAGCATTAGAAAGGATGAATTATTGGTAAGTGCGACAACATGGATGAATCTCAAAATAATTATGCTGTATTAAAGAGGCTGAGAGAGGGAGAGGGGGAGAAACAGGACCGATACTGCATAATTCCTTTATATAAAATTCTAGAAAATGCAAATTAACCTATAATGATACGAATCAGATCAGTAGTCCCCTGGGGTTGGAGGGAAAAAGGAAGGGCGGGAATGAGGAATTTCAGAGGCACAAGGAAACTTTAGGGGGTGATGGATATGTTTACTATGCTGATTGTAGTGATGGTTTCACAAGTCTAAGTATATCAAAATTTATCAAACTGTATACATTAAATAGTGCTTTGGTCAAATTTAACTCATTACTATGGGCAAGAATATTAAAATAATCAATTCTTGGGCACTTGGGTGGCTTAGTCGGGTAAATGTCTGCCATTGGCTCAGGTCATGATCCCAGGGTCCTGGGATTGAGTCTTGTATTAGGCTCCCTGCTCAGCGGGGAGCTTGCTTCTCCCTCTCCCTCTGCCTCCCCTGCCTGCTCATGCTCTCTCTCTTGCTCGTTCTTGCTATCAAATAAATAAATCTTAAAAAAATTTTTTTTAAATAATCAATTCTCTGAAAATCTGACTTACTTGTTCAGCAGGGATATGCAAAAGCAAATGAAATCAGTAATTCACATTCATAATATTTTTGATATGTTGATGGTTATTTGCAGGGTTTTGATGGGTTTTGGACAAGTGAACTACATCTAAGAAAAATATACTGGAAAATGAACCATCATACCTTGATTTGTGCAAAGGGTCTTTCATAACCTCCAACATAGAGCAGACCAACATTCTGAGGAAGTAACCTACAAAACAAAACAAAATTGCATTATTTTGAAAATATTCTTCCTTATATAAGCTTGTATAATCATCAAAATTTGTATAACAAATAGACTGTGAAAAAATATCTTTGCAATTATTCTTGTCTTTTGCTCTATAAGATAGCAACCAGCCAAGGAATAATCCATTTTTTAACTACTTTGGAAACAGTTTATCACAGGAGGGTACTTTGTTTTTGTTTGTTTGTTTATTCAAGTATAATTAACATAGAGTGTTACATTAGTTTCCGGTATACAATGTAATGATTCAAGAATAATTCTTATACTTCAGAAAACGGTGGTAAATGCTGAGAATGGAAACTTAGATGTAGAATAGTTTAACATATTAGTAATTCTAGCAAAATTACCACAGAGTGTCTCTGGGAAAAAATTAAAATAAGTAATGCATATATTTAAAAATTTGTAAGGATTCAATTCAAGAAACACTCATTGTACAACTATACTATGCACTATAGGAGATAGAATACACCTAAATAACTCAGTCCCAAAACCTAATAGGAAAACCAGGCACATAAGTACATAATGCTACCAAAAGGTGCTCTCTGAAAAGTGCTATATAGATGTATTTGCCACTGCAAAATAGTGGAGTAAGAGATACTTGCAATCGAGGAAGCTGGAAAAGTTCAAATAGGTGAGATTTGGTTCAGCCTTAAAGGATGGGTAAGGCAAAGGGAGAAATTTAAACAAATCCTGAAAATGCAGAAGATCTGAGACAAAAAGTAGACAAGTATGGCTAGAGTGAGGGATAATTTAGCTGAAGATGAAAATCCAAAGGAAGTTTAGAATTAGCCACATAGAATCTCAAATGCCATATCTTTATTTTATAAGCAGTATGAAGTCATAGTTCTATAAGATATACTTAGTTCTTATAAAAAATAAATACACATGAAAATAAAAAGCAAACCACACAGAGGGTAAAATTAATAATAATAATAATAATAATAATAATAATAATAATAATAATGGCTACCTTCTCTGTATCATCCCTCCCTTCCTATTCCCACTTCAGAGACCTATCATTCCTGAGTGCATTAAACAATGTGAATGAAGAAACACCATCATTAGAACTGTCCTTGTGGAGCATACAGTGGTACAAGGTATGAGAACATAATTAAACATTCTTGTGATTATCTCATTTTTTTAAAAGATTTTATTTATTCATTTGACAGAGAGAGAGAGGGAGACAACCAGCGAGAGAGGGACCACAAGCAGGGGGAGTGGGAGAGGAAGAAGCAGGCTCCCAGCACGCAGGGGGGGGGGGAGCGCCCGATGTGGGGCTTGATCCCAGAACCCTGGCATCACGCCATGAGCCGAAGGCAGACGCTTAACGACTGAGCCACCCAGGTGCCCCTCATTTTTCTTTTATCATAAATCTTTTTTCAATGGACACTGTGAGTAAATGAACACTCTTAACCTTAGTGTACATAAAGAATATGAAAAACTTTGCTTATACTCCTTGCCCAAAGCAACTAGGCCAAAATACATCTCCTCAGAGTCTAGGTAATGAAAACTAATAGCACTTTACGGCAGTAAAACAATGATCTCAAGGATGACTGTATATTCTATTGCATGAATCTGAGAATGAAACACTGAGTAGTATTTAAAGTGAACAAAAGACTGCAAACTCAAAAGAATCTCACAGAAATTTCTCAGCATACCATATTGGTCTAATCATAAAAAATCAGAACATGAGATTGTCATAACCATCCTTTTAAATTTATAGTTAGTGACTTCAAAAATCCTATTTCAGTAATTCCAGGATATGCATTTCTTCATAGTTTAACTTCTCTGAGAACTGGATGCGTCTGATATTCTATGGTGTTTTATGGTCACTGTCTCCCGGTGACAGGTGTGAGATGGTTCTTCCATTGACTCAGTCTGGGAAGTTGTCTTCCATTGACTCAGTCTGGGAAGACTAAGAAAGCACACTCTCAAAGCACCTTAGATTTTATGAAATAAGGCAGATAGATATTCAATCTCTCAGGAATACCCTCTGCTCCTTGACATTCTTTAAAGGCTTACAAAGCATTAAAGGCCATTAAAAGAATATTAATAGCTGATGAACACAATCCTGATTAAACCAAGTTAGCAAAAAGCTTCTTAAGTTAGCAATGTAAGTGATACTTGCAGTAATTCATTTTAGCATGTTGTTGAAGGTCATAAACATGACTAAAGGCATTTGTTCACCAAATATAAGTAGAAAGCATAGGCAATGTCTCTAAGTCTCAATTGTGAAATGCAGAATTTCTTAGCCATCAATTAACATATAAGAAATTAAATCTCTCAAAAATCATTGCCAGTATCACAAATTTAATGGTAGTTATATATAGCAGTGGTAATTTATTTCCTATATAACAAATGTTCACAAAAACCTTAATAAACCCCCTTCAGAAGTAAGAATAGTCACTGTTCATACAAATAGATGCTACAGAAAGAAGAGAATAAAAGCTGGCTGACTTTTAAAAATCAATATGCCTCTAATTACTACGCATATGCATTTCAGGAAGCTTGCCAATATACCATTTAGTGTCCCCCCCCTCCTCCAACTTGCCTATCTAATAGCTACCTTTCCTTAAACAAGAAATTTCTTAAATATATCAATTATGTAGCATATACATGTTTCACTTTTTAAATACCATTCTCTCTCATTCATGTACCTATTATTACTTACCATAGATTGATTATATTACCACCATCAACTGAGTGGGTTTTAATATGTACCATAATCTAAAGGCCTGCTATGCACAAAATAATTAACACTCTGAAAACACTTTTAAGATGGGATATTTCTTTAACCGTTTTTACCTTTCAAAAAATTATTTTGCCAGATTGTATACACAATTGTTGTCAAATAATAGACCATTTTATGGTGACAGGGTACTTGCACATAATACAGCAATCATACATTTTAAATCCCCCGGTGTAGGGCATTAATTCAGCACTCATAAGTGCATTCATATGTATATGTTAAAATAGAAACCCTGACTCATTTAGTACCAAATAATTGCTTTGCCCTTAAGTTACATGAACATTAACATAACCTTTATACAAATGCTAACAACTCCTAATATATTTGCTTGTAACTAAATACTTCTGTAGTGTGGCTATCAACGAGGGAAATAGCAGGGCACCTGGGTGGCTCAGTTGGTTAAACATCTGACCTTGATCTCAGGGTCATGAATTCCAGCCCTGAGTTAGGCTCCAGGCTGGGCATAGAGCCTACTTAAAAAAAAAAAAAAAAAAAGAATGAAAGAAAGAAAGAAAAGAAAAGAAAAGAAAAGAAAAGAAAAGAAAAGAAAAGAAAAGAGGAAAGTAGCAATAAGACAGCAACAAGGCATGGGGGTGGGAGAATGAGGGACGGGCCTATTGGAGTTTTTAAAAAAGTAAACACAGGTAAGACTACTGTTCATTTTGCTTCAAATTCCCAAATACAAATATTAACAAATATCTATCCTGGAAAGAATGCTGTAAAGTTATTTTCAGAAAAGTTTCTCACATGATGGAAAAATAAAACTTGTCAGGTAATAAAATGAACATTATTTAAAAGGACCTCATTCACCATAACCTAATGATATATCAGATATAAAAAAATGCTTTAAAAGGAAACCAATCTATAATTGCTTCAAATTAAAAGTTAAAAAAAGGAAAGGGAATCTTTTTAAAATAAGAATAAGCTAAATAACTCAAAATTAACTATTCTGTCTACAACCCATAATTACAATACTTACTGATAGATATATTTTTCAACTGCAACAAAATATTCTGAAAAAAAATGTAGTTTATTTATTTTTAAGACAGACAGCGTGCACACCCACGCATGAAGTGGTGGAGGCGGGAAGGGGGGAGAGAAAGAGAGGATCTATAAGTAGGCTTCAAGCCCAGTACAAAGCCCAAGGTGGGGAAATCTCACGACCCTGAGATTGTGACCTGAGTCGAAGTCAAGAGTCAGATACTTAACAGACTTGGCCACCCAGGTGCCCCCAAATTTACAGTATCTTTAATGCTGATTTACATAAAATCGTACTTCTTAGAGAAACTACATCCAATATATCTATTGTTAGGAAAAAGGAGAATGCCCCCCAAATTTACAGTATCTTTAATGCTGATTTACATAAAATCGTACTTCTTAGAGAAACTACATCCAATATATCTATTGTTAGGAAAAAGGAGAATGCAAATGTATTTAATATGGGATCAATAGCACCCTTTTGAATTTGAGAAAAATGCATATTACTGAGAAGGCCTCTATTCTTTGAGACTCCTAGTAGGATGTAAATAACAGCAGCATATGCCCTTAGGCCTAGAAAAAACTTGGATGAGCCAATGAGTAAGTTTATTATTATCTTTAGAGACTTTTCATAGCCTACCTTTTTCTATTCTAGTTTATTTTCTAAACCCTAGTACAGGCATAACAAATGCTCTGGACTTTTGTTAAAACAAAACAAACACCACAGCCACCACCACATTTAAAGAATCTGCATGCCAACAGAAATAAGTTACATAAAAATGAAGTTTGATTAAACAAAGTATATACTGAGTGAAATAAATAACAAATAATAAATAAGACTGGGGAAGGATTATTACAATGCTGAAGCAAACAAAAGAAAATGGAATCATTTAGCAAAGGTATATAAGAAACGTTGAGCTATCTGTATTCACAGAACAAATATATCTGTAACTATATTATTATCAGACAGAAAAAAGTCAAGGTAAAAAGAATTATTGAGGTAAAGAAAGATACCTCAGAATAATAACAGGTTCAACTTGTCAAGAAATTTATATGCATCTGATAACATAGCTATAAAATATATAAAACAATTAACAATGTACATGATGAAATTAAACAAATTCACAATCATGGTAGGATTTTAAACTTTCCTCTCTTAGTCAATGATGGAAAAAACAGAGCACAAAAGCCATCAGAACACACAACTCAGTAATACCATTAGCAAAAATATATAGGGATACCACCTAACAGTTGCACAATACATGGACCACAGAATATACATACACAGAAAATGTATAAAAACTGGCCATATATGCTGGGCCATGAAGCAAATTTGAAGCAAATAAAATAATTTAGATTACAATCTTTAAACACAAGAATTCAGTTAGAAGTCAAGAACATAAAAATAACCAGAAAATCCCCATGTTTAAAATGATAGAAATACATCAATAAATAACCTATAGGACAGAAAGGACATTCCAAAGGAAATCATCAAATATTTTTAACTAGATAAAATAACAATATATCAAAACTTGTAAGGTACAGCTAAATCCAACTTAGACAGAATTTTTTTTTTTTAAAGATTTTATTTATTTATTCGACAGAGATAGAGACAGCCAGCGAGAGAGGGAACACAAGCAGGGGGAGCAGGAGAGAAAGAAGCAGGCTCACAGCGGAAGAGCCTGATGTGGGGCTCGATCCCGTAACGCCGGGATCACGCCCTGAGCTGAAGGCAGACGCTTTAGCCACTGTGCCACCCAGGCGCCCCAGATAGAAATTTATAACCCAAACTGTATATTTCAAAAAAGAAATGCTGAAAATCAGTGAGTTAAAGCAACCACCTCAAGAAATTAGAAAAAATACCACTAAATTAAATCCAAAGAAAATAGAAGAAAGTAAGCTGAAATTCATTAATAGAAAACATACACTAGATAGGATTAAAAGATTAAAAACTGTTTCTTCTAAAAGAATGATTAAATTGATAAATCCCTAATAAGACTGACAAACAAAAGATAAAGCACAGATAGTATCAGGAATAACACAGAGAACACAGCATACATATACTAAAAAATAAGAGGATATTATAAACACCCTTACACCAACAAGTTTGAAAATTGAGACTAGAAAAACTTTCAGAAAAATACAGTGAACTAAAACTGACATAAGAAAAAATAGAGTACCTTACTTGTCCTACTGTAAAAATTTTTAATGATCTCCCCCAAAGAAAGCAAAAGGTCTAGATGGATTTTTCAGCAAATTCTACCAAACATTTAAGGGAAAATTAATTCTAATCATATATAAAATTTTCCAGAAAAAAGAAGGAATACTTATATTTTAACAAGTCAGCATGAACTCTGACACTCAGATATGAAAATGCAATGTTGATCAAGAGAGAATGAAAAAACCAAGCAAGAGACCAAGGAAAAATATTTGCAAGAGGACTTTTATCCAAAATATTAAAGAACTCTTAAATCTCAACAATAAGAAAATGAGCAACCTAATTAAAAAATGGCCAAAGACCTAAACAGACATCTCGCTAAAGATATATATGTCAAGTAAGCATAAAAAAAGATGTTCAACATCACAAGTCATTAGGGAAATGAAAATTCAAATGAGTTACCACTACACACCTATTAGACTGGCCAGATCCAAAACACTGATACCAAAGAATGCTAGTGAGAATGTGGAGCAACAAGAACCGTCACTCATTACTAGTAGAAATGTAAAATGTAGAACAGGTTGGCAGTTTCTTATAAAACTAAACATATTCTTACCATATGACCCAGCACCACATTACTTGGTATTTACCCAAATGAGTGAAAAACTTACGTCTACCTAAAAACCTAACAGCTAGGTGAAAACAGAAGAAACTATGTGCTGGGAGAGAGAGGATATATGGGAACTCTCTATTTTCTGCCCAAATATCTGGAAACATAAAACAGTTCTAAAAAAAAGTTTATTTTCTTTAAAAAAGTGCAATGTTGATAACAAGAAAGGAAATGTATAGGTCAATTTCTCTCACAAACAAAAATGCAAAAAGGAGAAAGAAAAAGAAGAAGGGAGGAAGGGAAGCCCTAAATAAAATGAGAGAATATATCATGTTCACGGATAGGAAATCTCAATGTTGAATATACTTAAGGCAATGTTAATAATTCTAACAGAAAATAAGAAACTTAAAAAGCTCCTGACAAAATATACATGGGAAAGCAAAAGAACAAAAATATAAAAGATTCTTTCCTAAAGAAGAACAAAATAAGGAGACTGAGTCCATTAGCTATCATGACTTCTTACAAAGCTTCAGCAATAAAGAAAATGTGGTATTAGCATGGGAACAGGCAAAAATGCCAGTGGAATACAGTAGAGAGTCTAGAAACAGACCGTTACACATAAACAAACACTTGATTTATTAAAGGTGGCACTGCAGGACAGTGGAGAAAAGCCTTATAAGTGTTAGAAGGAAAACAAACCTGGGTAAATTCCTCTTTAATTTTAATGTGACAAAAAAATACTGGTAAATCATATTATATAAAAATTTCAACAAACCATCAGGGCAAAAACAGTATAAATAAAGTCAAAAGATACCTGACAAACTGTGAGAAAACATTTGCAATATACACTACAGAGAAGGAACTAGTAATTCTATTATTAAAAACTCAAAAACTGAAGGGGAAAAGGGCCAAAAACCTGTTGAAACAATGAGAAAAAGACATTAAAAGGCAATACACACACACACACACACACACACACACACACACACACACACGGACATTAAGAATATACAAAAATATTCAAACTTACTTGTAATTAGAGAAATACATATTAAAACAGCACTGAGATACCATTTCCAACCTATCAGATTGGCAAAAATTGAAACATACGGAGAATGCATTCTGTTGGCTAGCCTGGGGGAAACAAAAGTTCTTATATACTGTTCTTGAAAAAGCAAACTAGGACAATGGTCATGGAGGAAAACCTGGCATTGTCTAACCACACACACACTTAGCTTTTGACCTAATAATCTCTCTTCTAACAATCTGCATTGAAGATACACCCCCCAAAACTCAATAATACACATGTACAAGGCTGTTCACTGCACACTATTGGTATGTAAAATACTGGAACAACCTAAGTACACAGCAGAGTAGTTAAATAAGTTACAGTAAATCCATACAATGGAGTAATATGTACTGTAAAAAATGAGGAAGATCTCTAATCACTGACGGGGAGCAATCTCTAAGATATGCTTACTGATAAGTGAAGAAAGAAAAGTAAAAAAGGATATATAGTATGTTACTCTTTTTAAGACTTTATCTATTTTAGAGAGATAAAGAAAGAGTGCAAGCGGGGAGAGGGGCAGAGGGAGAGAGAAAGGGAGAGGAGACTCTGCACTGAGCACAGAGCCTGACACGGGGCTGGATCTCAGGATCCTGAGACCAGGACCTGAGCCGAAATCAAGAGTCGGACGCTTAATTGACTGAGCCACCCAGGCGCCCCCATAATGTTATTCTTAATGTAAGAAAGAAAAAGTATTAGAAAATATTCAGGTAACTGTTCATTTGTACAAAAAGATTTCAGGAAAGCTAAAACAGAAACTCTAAAGATTGTTTTCCTTTAGGGGCAGGTATTGTGGTGAATGAAGAAGGACAATTTCATGAGAATACCTTTTTGTAAAGTCATGATTATTACATATTTTTTAAGATTTTATTTATTCATTTGAGAGTGAGAGCACACGTGAGCATGAGCAGGAGGAGAGGCAGAGGAAGACGGAGAAGCAGACTCCCCGCTGAGCAGGGAGCCCAATGCAGGCCTTGATCCTGGGACTCTGAGATCATGACCTGAGCCAACGGAAGATGCTTAACCGACTGAGACACCCAGGCGCCCCAAGTCATGACTATTATAACCATGATAATGTTTCATACACCAAATAAATAAATAAGTAAACAATCAAAATCAATCAGAATGTTGAGGGAACCCAAAATGGAGTAAAAATAACTGTATCACAAATGAATAACATCCAACATTAAGGGGGATGGGGATGAAAAAGAACTTTGACTACATTCCATAAGGCTACAGTAGAAAGAACTGTACACAAATATAGTCCTTGAGCTAGTAAGCTTGCTTCTCACAGGGGTATGGGTTAGTAATTCTGAAAATGTTATATGTATACTAGGAGTTAACAAACAAATAAATACATCATGGATAAGGAGATGCAGGTTTCTCACTGTATAAAGAGTTACACATAAGCAAAGGGGAAAAGCTAGAATTAACATTATGATGCCGGATTGGAATCAGAAGTATTAGCAGGAATTCATAGCTTTTAATATATTCACAGATGGATAAAAAAATAAATATAAATGTGTTTGTAGGTGCATGTTAATATATGATACATTCCTAGCTCTGAAAACTGAGAGGGCCTATAATGACACCAAGCAGCAATGACCAGACTGAGGATCTAGGTTTTTCTATCATTACACACACAGTGGGGTCCTTGGAGAAATGGCTGATTCCTGGACTGCAGGCAGGAAAATATAAGAACCTGGAACATCTATGGAACTAGAAAGTAAGGAAGTGCTGAAAAATATTGAGAGAATGTCAAAAAGACATAGAAACCAAACTGAAATTCTCAATGACCAAAGCCAAAACAGCAACATAAAATGAGAGTACTGGATTATGTAACCCACAGAATAAAATATTCTTAAATCCTTACTAATATAAACAAACATATGGGGAAGGGGGGACAGTTCTTTAGAGTAAAATTCCCACTGATACATTGAAAAAGAATGAGGGAAATTGAAATTCACCATTATTTGAAATATTCACCAAATCAAAATTGAAAAAACACCACAGTGATGATTGTTACAGACAAAAGCCAATGAAAGATGTTAGAACTAGAAGATGAAAATATGAGAAACCTGCTATTTGCCTAGTCTCAAAGTTTCCCCCAAGAAACACTTATTAATTACAAAGAAAATATAGTGACTTTAGAGAAACCCAAACAAGTAACCAAATCTGACATCACGGTAGTAAGATTTATCAACATGCCGTCCCCTGCCCCAACACCATAAAACACACTGAGAAAGACACAATATCACTTCCATGGTGTTCCTGCCAAAAAGTACTGAAAAAGATCAAACTAAGGGACAATACATGACCAGTATTCTCCAAAAAGTGTAAAGATCATGAAAAACAAAAATGAGGTATTGTCACAGATTTGATTAAGGAGACATGAAAACTAAATGCAATGTGGAATCATGGATGAGAAACAGAATATTACTGGGGAAACTGACAAAATTAGAATAAGGAATGTAGTTAAGTTCATAGTATTGTACTAACATTTATTTCCTGATGTTGACAATGGGGGAAAACAATGTGACAGATATATAGGAATACTCTGCATTATTTTCGGAACTTTTCTATATGTCTAAAATTTTAAAATAAAAAAATTTTAAAAACATGCCATGAGACAACATGGATGGGCCTAGGGGTTACTACACTAAGTGAGTCAGACAGAGAATGATCTGATTCATATGGTTTCACTTATATGTGGAATCTAAATGGGTGATGGGTATTAAGGAGGGCACTTGTTATTATGATGAGCACTGGGTGTTACATGTAAGGGATGAATCACTAAATTCTACTTCTGAAACTGCTATTACAATATGTTAACTAACTGGAATTTAAATAAAAACTTGAAACAAAAAATTTAATTAAAATAAATTTTAAAAACAAACAAAACAGATCCTTAAATGCGGAAAGCAAACTGATGGTTGCCAGAAGGGAGGCAGGTAGGGGGATGGACAAAATAAATGAAGGCGATAAAGAGGTACAAACTTCCAGTTATAAATAAGTCACGGAGATGAAAAAAAGTACAGCCTTGGGGATGTAGTCAATAGTACTGTAATAACGTTATATGGTGGTTGTACTTACTGTGGTGAGCATTGAGTAATATGTAGAATTGTTGAATCACTATGTTGTACACCGAAAACTAATATAATACCGTCTGCCCATTATACTTAGAAAGAAAGAAAGGAAGGAAGGGGAGGGGAGAAAGGGAAAGGAAGAAAGGGACAGCCTGTCCCCCACACCATACCCAAAAATTATCCCGAAACAGATTGAGGAACTGAATGTAAGACCTGAAACCATAAAACTCTCAGATGAAAATATAGAAATAAGCTCCTTGACATCAGTCTTTGCAATCATTTTTTGACACCAAAAACAAAGACAACCAAAGCAAAAATAAACAAGTGGAACTAGTCAAACTGAAAAGCTTCTGCAGGGCAAAGGAAACAATAAACAAAATGAAAAGGGAACCTACAGAACAGGTGAAAATATTTGCAAATTAAATGCGTAATAAGAGGTTAACAACCAAAATATATAAAGAACTCTTAACAATTCAACAGCCCCCCCCAAATCCAATTAAAGTATGAGCAGAGGAACTAAAAAGACATACAAATGGCCAACAGGTACAAGGAAAGGTGCTCACCATCACTCTCAGGGAAACGCTAATCACAACCACAATGAGATATTATTATATGTTACTCCTTGATAAAGCTATAAAAAATGTACAAACTTCATCTTCCAAATTTTGTTAAATATATTTAAAAAATAAAGTCTACAACGGTTCACAGGCCATACAGCAAACCGAGCCTACAAATAATTCTAAATTGATCCACTGATCATTCTAAATGAATAGATTTGTTACTTGAAGAACTGCTTGTGTGAACATGAAGCAGAACAGTTTGAAAGTTTAACAGGGAAATCATTACATACATACAGATTCCTGCCTAGTTTGTTATCTAATGATACTAAACATTCTATGGCTTCCTTCTACCTACAAAAGAAGAGATGGGAGAATGACTTATGTGGGAAATAGCCCAAATCTAAACATCTGAAATCATCGGAATCATCACCGTATCCATAAATGTTCATCTCCTTGACAATGACACCGTGATGGATGTTATGTGTAAAGCACATTTGTTAAAAGGTTAAATGGAGTAAAAGTTTCATTTCCTGTTATTGGCAAATTCTGGACCTTCTTTTATTTTTTTTTCCTTCTGTTTTTGTTGTACTCTTCCCCTGTATACTTTGGACAAGAATTTGACCGTGAAGTCCTTGTTTTCCCCTGGGAAAATGTAGGAACATTATGTTAAGAAGCCATTTCTACAGGAAAAGAAGTACAAAAGATGCTCTGGAGAGTAGAAACAGAGAAATTTAAGCTGAGTGGACATAATTCACAATTCAATTTTTTCAGTCTAAATTATAGCACCATGTCACATGTTACCAGCAATTTCAATAATAGCTATGATCAATCAAAGAGAAAAATGTTGTTGTTGTTTTTTTAAATCACAGACCCCAAAATGACTGAGATTGTTATATTTCACATTGAAAAGAATTACTGCAAATCTGAATTTCAGCTTCATTGAGCTCTTTACAAAATGCTGACTGACACATGAACTATAACCAAAAATACAGAGAACTGCCTAAGTGTCTCATTGATAGAATACATATTAAATTGGTCTTCTCTCTGCTATTAATTTTAATTTGAATATTCCCCTAGTAAATATTATATATTTTATATATTAAAACATGGATTATAGTAGGTACAGCATTATTATTTTTTCATCGCTAGGCACATACTGGCAATCTTTATTTTTAAAAGTAATTAATTTTATCTTTTTTATGACTATAAAAATGAATCAGCCTATTTTGAGTTAGCTCAATAGATAGTTCCTCCTTAATTCATCAGTACGTTTTTTGTTCAAACAGAGTAACTACTGACTGGTTGTACTTTGTAGAGCCCTTAAAGGAACTTTTTACCAGCTATTGAATAGCTCATGTAAAAGAATCTGAACTATCACAATTCATTTTATATTTTATTTTGATATCTGTTCCAAACGTACTTCTAACTAATGATATAATACTAAAACTCTTTAACAATTACTTCAAATTTAAAAGTGACTGTCTAGAATACGTAATTGCATGTCAATTATTTTGCTTATAAATGACAATATTTATCCTTGAAATATGTTTTGATCAACTAACAATTAAAAGTTAACATAATGTGTGAGATAGTTCAACCTCAATAATGTAACAACTATAATCAAGCATTCAAGACAAAGTTCCAGAATCTCATTTGCTGATAACAGAAAATAATGAAATGTCCCTAAGAAAGGCATTTTCACTGGATAGTGCCATCAATGTTACAAAGCATGGCAATTTTAACATTTCTTAAAACATTAATATACAGGCGCCTGAGTGCCTCAGTCAGTTAAACGTCTGACTCTTGATCTCAGCTCAGGCCTTGATCTCAGGGTCATGAATTCAAGTGGAGCCTACTTAAAAAAACAAACAACAAAAAAACCCCACATTAATAAAAATTAAATGATACCTCGCTGACTAGGACCACATTTGATAAATGACTTAAAGACCTTCATATCCTTATGGCTAGGCTAATTTGATTTTTCCTGAAAAGTGAGATGGAGGTTATCTAATAATCACAATATTTTTCCATTCATTTTTCCCATTCTATTAAGTGACTGATGTGAATTCTTACAGCAGGTTATGGTCATTACAACTTTAGAATATGCTCAGCAAAAACATGATGGACAGTAATATAATATTATTTTTCTCCTCAAACTAACCAGGCTTTCAGAATGACTTAAATGGTATGGTGGATGCATTTTAAAAACCCATTTCTTTGTACATCAATGTTCACGGCAGCATTATCCACAATAGCCAAAAAAAGTAGAAACAATCCATACGCCCATCAAAAATTGATAAACAAAATGTGGTACATACATACAATGGAATTATTATCTGGCCTTAAAAAAGAAATGAAATATTGACACCCTACATGGATGAATCCTGGTAACATTATGCTAAGTGAAATAAGCCAGTCACAAAAGGATTAATGTATGAGTCCAATTATGTGAGGTACCTAACATAGTCAAATTCATAGAGACGGAAAGTAAAATCGTGGTTACCAGGGACTAACTTGAGGAAGAACAGGGCATTATTGTTTAATGGGTACATAGTTTCTGTTTAGGATAATGAAAAAGTTCTGGAAATGGACAGTGGTGATGGTTGTACAACACTGGAAATGTACTTAATATCATTTATTTGTACACCGAAAAATAATTACAATGGTACATTTTATATTATACATATTTTACCACAATTTTTAAAAGCCCAAAAATATCCATTCCTAAAATACATGTCTATCAACAACTTTAAACATTTTTCTCTTCTCGATTTCCAGAGATTGTTCCAGACCTCTTCCTTTCTCCAAATCTCCTCAGGTCCATCCTTGTCTCACTCCAAAAAACCCTTTCATTTCTCACCGAATAGAGAAATCTAGTCTTGAGCTGCAAGACTATTCATTATTCAATTCCTCTGTATTTCTGTACATACATTCTCAGTTTCCCTGCTTGTCTTGACCATGCTAAAGCTATCTAGTCCTCCATTTACTTGATACTTTTTGGACTTTATCACTTACTCTTTCTTTTCTCGAAGACATGAAATCTTTTATTTTCTTCTACTCTTGCAGTTAACAAGGAGGGTTATAAGGTCAGGAATGGTAATTCTCAAGTTGAGTCCACTAAAGATTACTAGAGTGATAATATTTATGGAAGTAATCCACCTAAGAGAGACAACTCATGATGCTGTGGAAACAATGGCTTGAGATTATGGAGCAGGTCTGAGTCCTAACTGTAGTGCTTATTAACTATATTACTTTAGGCAACTCACTTAACTCCTCCTTAGCTTTAGTATTTTGTTGGACAAATGGGTTTAGCTTACTTCACAGAGATCTTTTGAGGATTAAATAATATATGTATTCAATTAATATTTATTAAATCAAAATCAGTTGAATACATTAAATGACCAAGGTACAGTCTCAAAATACATGACAGTTTAAAAGGAAGAAAAAATTAATTGCCTTGTGTGGAAATACGGAAGTTTGTGGTTAATGACAAATAAGGGAGTCGAAAATTATAAACCTGTCAGAATTTATATGCTACACGCATATCTACATGTATGAAAGAGGGAGAAAAAGGCAGATGATATCCTTTAAGATCACCTAACCCTTTTTCTTTATTATCTGGCCTAGTCACATAGTCACAAAGCAATCTTCCGGTGACTAAGTTTCCTGAGTAGTTAGATCAGAAATGAGATACTGTAAATAGCAGGCCTAAGTATGTATGTACAGCTGACCCCTGAACAACATGGGTGTGAACTGCACAGATCCACTTACATGCTGACTTTTCCAATAAATACAGTAATGAATTTTCTCTTCCTTATCATTTTCTTAGTAACATTTTCTTTTCTCTGACTTACTTTATTGTAAGGACCTAGTACATAACACATATAACATACAAAATATGCATCAATCAACTGTTTATGTTATCGGTAAGGCTTCCAGTCGACAGTAGGCTCTTAGTAGTTTTGGGGGTGGGGGGAGTCAAAAGTCATACAAAGATTCTAACTGCATGAGGAGTTGGTGTCCCAAACCCTGCATTGTTCAAAGGTCAACTGCATATGTGTGTATCTCTGTGTGTGTATGTGTGTGTGTGTATAGACATACATACATATGTAATGATATATCATTACAAATTGGTACTGATAATTACAAAAACAACGGTAATAATAGTTATTTGCTAAGAACATCAATATGCGAGGCCACGTGCTAAGCTTAATTTTACATTACACTGGTCTTCTTCCTAGTATGAATTTTAATTTAGGACTGTCATTTAATCTTGTCAAAGAACCTCAAGAGTTAGGTATCATTATTATCCCCATTTAATAGATATGGAAGTTAACAGAAATGACTAATTTGCCTAAGGGCACACAGCTTGTAAGAGGTAGAACTAGGAATCTAAATTCTCTTCCTCTGGTTCTTTGTTCTTAATTTTCATGCATTATGGGCCCTGTTTTAATAATTTACAAGTTTGGTTAAGGATAATTAATTTCCCAAAACATGATCAACTCTGAGTAATAGAATCAGTCTGGGGCTTGCAAAGCTCTACCCAACCTCTTCAGATGTGTGGAGTATCTCTTCAATCAACAACAAGGGAGGAAAATTAAGTCAAATCTGTATTCATCTTGGCTCTCCCCCATCTTCTTTCTCCCTTTTCATGAAAACTGAATCACTTATTATATATGCCAGCCTTTGGGCCAGGTACCATAGATATAAAGATAATCCCTACCGCCAGGAGCTCATAGCCTTAAAGAGACAGCAGTTTTGAAGTAATTAAACTATAAGAAACTAAGACAAATTGGTAAATCCTATTACAGATTCACATGAAGTATGTATTGTAGCAATCTGAATACTAAAGACTTAAACTCTGAAAGTAGAAGCTTGAATGTTAAGTGGAAACCCATTTGCTGGTTTTTAGGGAATTCCTTGTAGATGCACTATGACTCAACACTGGAACCACTAATGGGAGTTTTCATATTTTAAGACTCTCTTATCAAACACCATGAAATGTCATCATATAAAATTTTATATTACAATCCCAAGCTTCTAGTACTACAGTGCCTGACACAAGGGAGATGTGATCAAGGGTTGCTCGGTAAGTAAAAAACAAAAGTAAAAAAAGGGGAGAAAAATCAAAACAAACAGAAAACCACACTATACCTCCTAGGGAAGAACTAACCATTAATAATAAGTTAGTCTAAACAATACTTGAAAAATATAATGCAGATTTTTAAATGAATGGATATAAAGCAAATTTATATGTAATTACTTTGCTATAAAATATTTTGATATGCAAAACCAAAATTGACAGCTAAAGTTCTAGCATGACCTAAACAAGATAAGACTACCTAGACTTAGGGAATTTTAAAGTAGGATTCCTACAAATGAGACGACAGATAAAGCATAATAGAAATAATGAAGAAGTTTAACAGCTTCCTAAAACTCTTCAATTTTAGAAAAATAAACCCGAGGTATTCATGCAAAATTTAAAAATGTTGCTTGCTGTAGTACAGTCTAAGCTGGAATTAAAATGTTTGGAACTGGGGCGCCTGGGTGGCACAGTCGTTAAGCGTCTGCCTTCGGCTCAGGGCGTGATCCCAGCGTTCTGGGATCGAGCCCCACATCAGGCTCCTCCGCTATGAGCCTGCTTCTTCCTCTCCCACTCCCCCTGCTTGTGTTCCCTCTCTCGCTGGCTATGTTTGGAACTATCTGTGGCATTAAGAGTCAGCAATAAATTATTTTGTAAATGTTCTGATTATGGCTAGTGGGGCCCAAGTTAATTTATGTCTAAGGTCAAAATTAAATATTCTACTTCATTTCCTAAAGTTTGGTTATTATTATAAACTCACAAGTTCAGAGCCTCCTTTCACATTCTAGCAGGTGATACCCAAAAACAGGTATTAAAATAGCCTCTTTCTAAGACCAGAATTTCTGCTTCAGGAGTCTGAATTGATTATATGTGAAATATTGGAATGGGAATGGGAAGAATGAGAGTAGAGTAGGAAAATAAAGTCAGTAAAACAAGGAACACCAAAAATAAAGAATATCAGCTTATTAGCCAAGAAGTTTTTTAGTATGCTAATATTCCTTAACTCAAAAAAAAAAAAAAATAATAAGAGGAGCAAGACAGCAGCAGCAGGCAAGGGGCATGAGGCAAATCTTAGAATCAATATGAACGCTGAGTATGTCATCAATGCACTGAAATGCCCTTTTTGGGGAAAGAAGGTGGGAAAGTAAGCCTGTTCTGGGTGAATAAATAAGGTAAAGCAATGTGTTGCGTCTGAGATCAGATTAATTTTACAAGGAAGTGGAGATATCTTTACATTGTATTTTACCAAGTACAACGCTTATAAGAATAACAATCTTTGCCATCAAATAAAACACAAAGCTAATAAAAACAAAAAGACACCGTGGATTTATCTGTTATATATACATAATTTAGAGATGGATGCAAAGAAATGTTACTATAAATGAGAAACAGCACTGATAGATTTTCTGTCAGATATCACATAAGAAAAAGGGCTCTATAATTTAAATGGTTCTATATTTTAAATGATTCCAAGCAGCAAGTTGGAAGCTTTGGACTAGTACTGTTTTTAAATGGAATTCTACTACCATACCTAAAAAGACAAGCACATTTCAACTATTTTGTAAGGTAAAATATAATTTAGTAAGGCAAGTATCAAGGTAGCCTAAAATAAAGTGAAACAATTCCATATGTATACAAGGCACAACAAAATTAAAATCTAAATGTGCACAGATACTGAGGGAATTTAACTACTTCGTAAGTACTTAAGTTAAATTTCAACAGTCTGCCGTGCATTAGAGAGGTACGCAAAAGATGACAAGCACCGTAAGTGAAGACATCCTGAAGAGAGATGGCAGATTAGCTTCTGTCTACCTGCTACTGCCATAACTAAAATCATCCAAAATACTTTGTTCCATTGTTTTCTTACAGTACCTATAATGTTGTTTACAAACTACCTACCAATGTTGCTTATAAAGTACTTGCCAAATTTGTATTTACTGAAAGTTTTAACCATAGTTTAAAAGAAGTCTGACACGGAAGTGAAACTCAAACTAGGTAGCTACTTATAAAATATGAAGAGCACAGTACTTCCAATTATAACCATTCCGGGCTATGAAAAACACGATTAAGGAAACAACTTCCTATGTGTAATAGCAGTTTGAAATGAAATAGAAATTTCATGGATTAGTGTATGTTGACACAAATAACTGCACACAAGAATGATGGTTCCGTCTAAGCTACTGACTCTTCATACAGCTCTTTCAGGGAAGGGAGGGCAGAGTTGCCAGGTGTGAAGAACACTAGGAAAGGAAAGAATCCCTTTGTACAAGGAAAATTTGTAAGAGTTAATATACTAATTCATAATTTCTTTAAAGGAGTATTTCACATTTTAGCTTAACTTTTCTTCCCTTTTTATTAATATTTCATAACTCTTCTGAAATTGCTATTCCCCAAAAGGGTGCTCGGCAGAAATAAATGTGGAAACTGAGCCATCACAACAACAACAACAACAAAAGGGGCAGGAATAAAGAAAGAAAATCGATGCTGACTGCATCATCAAGAAAACACAGTGAATTACACTGACAAGAGGTCCTCTTGCAGTAATAAAAGTGCAGAAACAACTTGATACGTATAGTGTCTCGCCTCGGAGAAAGTGACGTCAGTATTCGTACAAGAACATGGTGGGAACAGGTTTATAGTGTTAAATATATAAAAGGGAAGAGCTAAAAAAGTACCAATATAAAACTTTGCTATTAAGATACTTAAAATCTGAGACAAGAATTCAGATCTTACTTTCTGATTTCCTTATCATCAGCAACTGGAGGCCTCTGCCTTCATCAATTCTTCTTCTTGACTGTCTTGTGAATGGGCCCTAGTTGTCTTGACCTGAAACACCCTTCGTCTCCAACAGCAGCCATTTCTCCAGACAAAGCTCCAGTGCCATCTCCTGTGTGAGGCTTGCTTCGAGTGCCCCACCCTCACTGATCTCTTACTGTTCTGATTCTTGCGCAGCACCAACAACCCAGGCTACACAGGCTGATCCTTATTTATACATTGTCATACATAGTTCACCGTTGTTTCATGTTTTTTCATTTGGTTTTTCTTGTTTTTTGTTTTTCCTGTTTTTAAAGAGAGGCAGACTGCCACATGCAGCGCCTCATCTGGATGCGTCAGGAGACTTGGAAGCCTGACTACCCTACGTTCTCCTACAAATGGACTTTGAGGGCTTGTTGGACGTTCCAGCAGAGGAGCGCAGCTACTCATAGACCCTTGACCGGAGAAAGGTCCTCTCTGCCCAAACCTGACCAAGCATGCAGCTTAGGGAAAAAAGCAGTGAGGGAGGAAGGGAACTACCTGCCTAGCCAGTCAGATCAGCTTAATCAACCCCGGACATCACTGGGGTCACAAATGTCATGGCCAGACTGCTCTTACATCTTCATGTGTCTGTTTTATCACAACTATGTTGTAATTCCCTACAGGAAAATGATATGTAATATTTCTTCTACAGCCCTCATAGGGTTTATCACTGTTCTAGGTATTCAATAAGTTATTCAATAAACATTTGTAAAATAAATCATACTAATTATTATACTAATACCCAATGTTTAGTATATGTATCAGACACTGTGCTAATTGACTTGCATTAATTTAATCTTCACAGTAACTCTGTGAGGTAGGTTATAATTAGTATTAACTTCATTTTACTTATGAGAAAACAAAAGCTTAGTTTGGTAACAACCAGGATCATAGTAATCATCTCCAAGTAATACGCTCCCCATAAAAGATATGAAAACTATTACACAGTGCTTTCAATCTATGACAAGTTACCTACATAGAGGGGTAGGAAAATGGAAAGGCTAACTACTCAATGTTTCAAATTCACCAAATTGTCTGGGGTCCTTAAAGTCGGTGCCTCTATCTTACCTGGAACTCACAGGCAAATGCCACACACGAGGCACACAGTAACCTTGAACAAGCAAATTTCACGTTAAAATAAATATGCTGTATAAAAGCTTCCCTCATCTTAAAAGAACGTAAGTAAACAACAGGGAATCCATCATTCTCTTCCTAATTTTATTAGGGCAAAATAGTCATTAATGAAGAAGAAAATGACAATGGCTTTATTGAAAGCCTCTCAGTTAAGCTCATTGCCCCCTAGCAAAATTCAGAACTTGATCTTACTATTATCAAACAAAAGATTCCAAGATTAAGAAATTTAGCTAAAGTTTTAATTAGATGGAACAATTCCTTGTTCAACTACCAGGATAAAGGGGGATAAAGAGACAAGTGTGATAATTTCAAGATTCCTTTGAGGAGATGATGCATAATGACTTCAATAATGGAAATAAATGTGTGCATATAATGTGACATATAATAAATATAAATTATATACATATATATACAATGCATCTATAAAATAAATAAGCTGTTTATTAGATTAGATATTTAAGAGATCATTTTTAAGCAAATATGATTCCAAATTTATTTTTTTCTCCCTGAATCCTCTAAAACTAACAATAGATTTAAGCTCATCTATAGATGACTGACCCTATAATAAAACACCTGTTATAGCAAGAAATAGGATGTTACACAGAAAACAATTCCAAATAATGATTAAACAAATAAAAAAAATATCTAGCTCAAAAGTCATGAGGACAAGAATGTTATCTAAAGATCCTTGAACAAGGCAGAAAGACTGTGGTTGATCCCATACATCAAGGCTGTATTTTCACGAATCATTTCACGATGGTTATTGTAAGAATGGGGAAAGTAATAGAGGGCTGACAAATATAGTTGATGCCCCAGCGTCTCATGTGATCAAGAAACACATTCTACAACAAACACTTTTTTCCTCATAAAAATTTGCTATTTCAAACATTTGTAAACTGTTGGACCCAAGAGAATAAATCTTCTACTCTCTAAGACTCAACTTGTCTTTTCTTCAGTTACAATTTATTTTAAAGAATGGCATGGGGACTTAGTCTTTTAGTGACTATTACTCCATGAAAATAAACTTTCCATGGTCAATTTTTTTAAATATATCTAGAAATCAATGATGCCCCATTATAATCTGTGAAAACTGAAAATATAAAAAGTCCTAGTAGCACCATAGGTCTTTGCCAAAGATGAAAGATACCAGGATAAGAATGCAATCTTTAAAGACTTCTTAACTCCTGACTTTAAGCGATAAATACTGTCAGGAATCAAATGACAAGTGTTTCCAAACCATCTTGCTACCAATACACCAGCCAAAGTACACAGTATCAAAACATCTTTCTTTCTTATGTTTGATCTCACAAACAATACAATTATAATCAGTAACAGAAAGAAAGAGAATACTCTCCACAAACATTATAGGTATTATCTCTGCTATTCCTCTTCCCTCACAAAAGTTGCTAGGTAGAAATCCATTTAGGAAAAGAAGAACCCAGTGGTCATACCAACTAGATGGTTTCAGCTTAAAAGTACGAATTATATCTTTTTTTTTTCATTCTGTCAAATTTATGACCAATAAAAAATATTTTTAAAACACAAGTAGTCACAGCTATGGAAAAAAAAGGAATTATACCTGACATACAGGATATATAAGTTACAACAGATACACCTTGTATCTGCTATCTTTTTACTTCAGTAAGGGGCTGACTGGCTATGCTAGAAAAGAATAAATCACATTTCAGGGAACAACTATCATTTGGTTAATTGGTTTAAGCAGAGCTAGATATATACAGAGTGATTCTGCCAAAGAATAAAGAAAATCATTACAGTGAGCTCCTTATGACTTCTTAGAGCAGAAATCTTAGGGTTTTTATTCTTCTGGGCAAGGAAGTAGGTAAGAACTGTTTCTCAGAAAACAGTCAAACAGTTCTCTGAAATATGGGAATACAAACTAGGTCAATTCCTAGCTGATATCACTTTTTTCTAATTTAGAGAGACTTTGATGGCAATACTTTGCCAAATCATGACAAATGCTATTACCTACAGCATTCACCCTCTCCAAAGTACAAAAGGTCTTCAAAGCCACAGGTACTATGTTTTATGGTGGAACAATAGAGTCTACCCTCAAGAACATTATTTTTTAGTGAAAGACACAGAAAAATCAAACTCCACAATTCAATGTAATAAGCCAAATACACAGAAGAACCAATGGACTCAGTGCAAAGGGGACCACCAGGTAAGACTTCATTTGCCAGTGTGTTTTTGCTTGTTTCTCTTTTGTTTTTTTTTTCTTTTTTGTTTCCCAGAAGTATATTTTATTTGATGCCATAACAATACATTTTGTAATTAAGGCTGAAGAGCTTAGGTTTTCCTAGACCAGGTAGGAGGTTCCAGTGAATGCAGGATTGGGGGAAGTGGGTAGCCTTTATGTAATACTTGAAGTCCAATGGCTCTCTCTTCCAGGCCACAGTGACAAACTATTTCTTTCAAATTCCTTTTTTGCCTCACTGGGTCCTGGAGGGTTTCTGCGGCCAGCACAGTTGCCGCTAGTGATACCTGGCTACCTCACTGCCCACTGTCCCAAGGATAACAGCCCTGCTTCCTAGGGTGACACCCCTGAAGTTCAGAATGTGTGTCTTTGTTTGCATGCTGAGATCTGCTGCTGTTAGACATTTCCACACCCCCCGCTTCTCTTTTCTCCCTCCTTGCCCTAGCAGCTAATGCCCAATATCAAATCTCAGCTTTGGGCATGGAGGCTCCAGCTCTAGCTTCTAGACTGTAGGGTGGTGGCTGATCTTTATGTAGGTTCATTGGTGCTGGTACTTTCTGAAATGTTACCACTCCGGCCCCTCCGTTCTTCCTAGACAGCTCCACGCCCTGTGACTGCTGGCTCACCCATGGCGCTGATGGATTGCAGCCAGTGCTGCAGCACTTTGGAATCTGAAGATTTTTCTCTGTCTTCTTATTTTAGTAAAAATGGAATTTATGCATTTTCATTTATTTTCCCTGTTGTTGTATGTGTTTTCCAGGAGGAAAAGGGATGTTTTTTTATGCTAAACTATAAGCTTCAGATTTTGGCAATAATACCAAGCAGGCATAAACCTTCCTCTGAGAAAAGAGAAATCTGAAAGGTGGCCAAGGCCACGGTTTTCGCTTCTTCAAAACACACAGTATTAAATTATCCATATTCATTTAGTGAATGAATTGCCAATGTCTGTGACTTCTGGAGGAAGGAGGATGAAATCTTAATTTATAAATATTTATCTTAAAATACTATGAAGATTAAGAAAGAAAACATCCTATGCTGGGACACTAACAGCTTTCAAACTAGATTGAGGCTGAATGGGAGAAAAATATAAAGAAAGAAAATAGGGTAAAGAGGGACTCAACTGAACTGCTTTTGGAACACAAGTTAAGCTGCTGTGGTCATTTAATACATATATGTACCATAATATTTAAGATCATTCAGCGCACTGGGGCCCACAAATGCAAGCCACATACGTAATTTGAAATTTTCTAACAGGCACATTAAAAACAATAAAAACATGGACAAGATGAAATTAACTTTAACGATACATACAAAATACTATCATTTCAATATGGTAACAAATACCAAAGCTATTAGTGAGCTATTTTACTCTCTTTTTTCAAAATCTGGTGTGTACTTTATACTTACATTTCAGACTAGCCACATTTCACGTGCTCAATAGCCACATGTGGCTAGTGGCTACCACACTGGAGAGTGCAAATAAAGAGCAAGTGAACTATGTGTTCATTCCGGGATGTGACCTGAACAAAAATTCGCAAAGAACTCTATTGAACAAAGAAGAAAATTCTGCTACATCTCAAGGTGGAATCTATTGAACCCACTGCAACCAAGAGTGGAAAATAACTGCTCATATACTTCCTGCCTCTGTGAAGACTACCTAACAAACCGGGGTATACCTGGGCCGTGCAGCTGGAACCTGTTCTTAGACAACATTCTGGAAAGCTAGAAGATGGAGATAATATGCAGTAAGTAATCATCATGAATCAAGAGGTTACAGTCTCTTTGTAGAAAAAGATTCTATCCTAATCTCATCTATTTGGTTTAAATCAAACAGGTTATCTTGTCAGGTATCTTAAATTTTTATAATCAACAAGCTACATGCATATATGTAACACATATACATCACATTACTTAAATTAGCTTTGTTTTTTTAATTTATTTTTTTTATTTTTATTTATGTATTTATTTATTTGAGAGACAGAGTGAGCATGAGAGAGCACAAGTGGGGGTGGGGGAGAGGCAGAGGGAGAAGCAGACTCCCCTGCTAAGCAGGGAGCCCAACTGACATGGCTCAATCCCCAGACCGTGGGATCAGGACCTGAGCCAAAGGCAGACACTTAACCGACTAAGCCACCTAGGTGTCCCTAGATTAGCTTACTTTTTTAAAATCAAGAGTTCTATATTTCAAGCCAGCTTGATATTCCTCCACTATATGTTTCTCTCTTTCAGCCTTGTACTACTATAAAAATGCAAAGTAAAAGTTATGCTAGATGATGTAAATAGCATATTGTTTGTATACAAATGAATGCAATTAAAATTGCTTAGTGATTCTTTGAAAGTTATTGTTTCTCCTTCTGCTATGAACTGAACGGTTGTGTCCCCTACCAATTCCTATACTGAAACCCTAATCCTCAGTATGAAGGTATTTGAATGTGTGACCCATGGGAGATGATTATGGTTAAATTAGGTCATGAGAGTAGGCCCTTCACCATGGGATTAATGCCCTTATAAAACAAACAAGAGACTTGAGATCTCTCTCTCTCTTTCTCCCTGCATGCACATACCAAGGAAGGCCATATGAAGACATAACCACCAGGAAAAGGGCCCTTACTGAGAACCCAACAATGCTGGCACCCTGATCTCCAACTTCCAGCCTCAAGAACTGAGAAATAAATGTTTAAACCATCCAGTCTGTGGTATTTGTTATAGCAACCTTAACTAAAACACCCTCAGTAAGACTAAATATACTTTCAAAAATGTAGAGCATGAATTTATTAGGCAATATAAAAGTACACTTCTACTCAACCAGTATGCAAACTACGCCCAGACTTCCAAGAGTCTAATATAAAATAACAAGGTCTTATTATATGTATGCATTTAAATGCACTACATTTGGTCTAAAGGTTAAGACTACTTCCTTTATCTATCAAAAATTCTAAGTAGATTCTTTTTAAAAAATTCTAAGTAGATTCTTTTTAAAAAATTCTTTTTAAAAAACTTTTAAAAAAAAAGTAGATTCTTTTTAAAAAATCTTTTTAAAAAAAGATTATTTTTAAAAAGGAAACAAAATATAACAAATGGTATTTTGATTAAAACGGTTATTATACACCAGATTTTAATTGTCCTTCATATGATTTCCAAGCATAATATTTAAAATTCTTCTCTTTTTTAAATGCTGCCTTGCAACCACAGTAATCTAAATAGTGAAGTATAATGTGTTCATGACTGGTATGTAGAGGTCTAGACAGCAAATGATCTCTGAAGAGACATATTTCCATTAAATAATAAGTCCACAGCACTTTGTACTATCCTACCATATACAAATTTGGAGGACAACAAAATGACATCAGTAAAAAGGAAAATTTTATAGAAAAACGTATGTTCTTTCTCTTTGCAGGAGTTGAAAAAAAATTACGTAGTTTCCAGAAATTCATGAGTATAACCTAAGAAACATATTTCACAGTGATTTTTTTAGGTTAGGTTTTTCTTAGTAAATTGTTTTTGGCTTAAAATTAAAAAGCTAAATATTACTAATGTGCTTAAATGCTTTCTTGCGTGAAACTGGGAATCTTTTTCAACATAATAATTTTCACCTACAAACGAACCATTTTACTTGTTTCCTTCTCATTTCTAACTTCAAATAAACAGAAAATCTACCTTGTTCTTGAATAATCTCCAAAGATAAGCTTTGATCTTTCAAAGTTCAGCCTTTCAATGTTTCTTACAAATAAATCCAAACTACTTCCCCCCAAAGATTCACATCTGAATTACAGCACTGACATTTAGAAATTTGCTTTCCAATAATAATCTATCAAAATTGTATTCTACGTACTTAGTTATTAATTCTCCGTAATTTTTCTTATAATTGCATCTTTCTAAGCATTTAGGAACACTTAAAGACACCTTACCAAGAATAAGCTTTAGTCTATATCTTGACAAGCTATAAATCCAGCGTAATACCCAAACACACGTTGCATATACCCAACACTACCTACAATGTAGTTACCGTACAACAGTATTATTTAACATGTATTACTGGTTTCATATTAATAATAAAAGATTGTTTGATGAACAGACTAATCTTTGTATAGTAGCTTACAGTCTACAGACTCCCTTCACACTCACTAAGTCTCATTTATCTACATAACAATTTTATGTAATTCTGCTTAATGGGCTCGTACCTATATACTTAGCCTGGATATCTATTAACTTGATACATCTTAATCAGTTAACAGGTTTCATGTAGCATGTTCACACAGAGAATCAGCCTTCAGCACTAAGAAGTTTAAATTTAAATTAAGAATTTCCAACAAATGCTTGACCATAGTGACCTTCCCTATAAATACGTAAGTAGACAAACTATTAAAGAGAGGGGTATAAGAACCATTTGTTAGTTCTTTCATTCATCCATTTATTCAATTTTTTGAGTACATACTTAATGGCAGACACTGTTCTCACTGGACTGGCAACTAAATGGCATTTATTAGAATACAATTTATATTTTAAGATAATTGAGCAGGGGTGTCTGGGTGGCTCAGTCAGTTAAGCATCCAACTCTTGATTTTGGCTCAGGTCATGATCTCAGGGTTGTGTGATGGAACCCTGTGGTAGGCTCTGTAATGGGCATAGAGCCTACTTAAGATTCTCTCTGTCCCTCTTCCTCTGCCCCAACCCCACTCATGCTCTCTTTCTTTTTCAAATAAATAAATAAAATAAATAAAATACTTGAGCAATGATCACCTAATTTTTCTTTTTTTAGAAGTTTTTATTTAAATTCCAGTTAGTTAATATACAGCATATTAGTTTCAGGTGTACAATGTAATGGTTCAACACTTCCACACAATAACTGGTGCTCATCACAAGTGCACTCCTTAGTCCCCATCACCTATTTAACCCATTTCATTGTGTGTGTGTGTGTGTGTGTGTGTGTGTGTGTGTACCACCCCTTTTTTATCCTTTCATCAGTCAATGGGCACTTGGGCTGTTTTCACAATTTGGGTATTATAGATAATGCTGCTATAAAGTTCAGGGTGCATGTATCCTTTTGAATTAGTACTTTTGTACTCTTAGGGTAAACACCTAGTAGTGCAATTGCTGGATCATAGGGTAGTTCTATTTTTAACTTTTTGAGGACCCTCCATACTGTTTTCCAGAGTGGGCTGCACCAGTTTGCATTCCCACCAACAATGCAAGAAAGTTCTCCTCCCTCCATATCCACACCAACATCTGTTGTTTCTTGTGCTGTTGATTTTAGCCATTCTGACTGGCACAAAAATAGACACCTAGATCAATGGAACAGAATAGAAAACCCAGAAATGAACCCACAACTATATGGCCAGTTAATCTCCAACAAAGCAGGAAAGAATATCCAATGGGAAAATGAGAGTCTCTTCAATAAATGGTGTTGGGAAAACTGGACAGCAATATGCAAAAGAATGAAACTGGACCACTTTCTGTACCACACACAAAAATAAATTCAAAATGGAGGAAAAACCTAAATGTGAGACCTGAAACAATAAAAATCCTAGAGGAGAACACAGGCAAGAATGTCTTTGACATTATCTGTAGCAACTTCTTCTTCAGATATTGTCTCCTGAAGCAAGGTAAACAAAAGCAAAAATAAACTATTGAGACTTTGACAAAATAAAAAGCTTCTACACAGTTAAGGAAACAATCAACAAAACTAAAAGGCAACCTATGGAATGGGAGAAGATATTTACAGATGATATATCTGATAAAGGGTTAGTATCCAAAGTTTCATGAACAACTTATAAAACTCAACATCCAAAAAATGAATAATCCAATTAAAAATGGGCAGAAGACATGAACAGACATTTTTCCAAGAAAGACAGACAGACGGCCAACAGACACATGAAAAGATGCTCAAGGTCACTGATCATTAGGGAAATACAAATCTGATTTTTCACCACACAAATTAAAAGAGTACTGGGGAAACAAAATCTTAATAATCTAACCATGTAAAGAAAACTGTGAATAGACCATAATTTTTTTTTAAAGATTTTATTTATTCATTCGACAGAGATAGAGACAGCCAGTGAGAGAGGGAACACAAGCAGGGGGAGGGGGAGAGGAAGAAGCAGGCTCCCAGGGGAAGAGCCTGACGTGGGGCTCGATCCCAGGACGCCAGGATCACGCCCTGACCCGAAAGCAGACGCTTAATGACTGAGCCACCCAGGCGCCCCTGAATAGACCATAAAATTAACAATGAATACATAACTTAACAGCCCAATGAAAAGCAAGCTGAAACAGAAACAAAATCAACATATTCATATTTAAAAAAACAGGTATTATGAAGGGGTCACTTGTTTACCTTGTCTTCAGGGAACTAAATTCAATTCAGAACATGTACTTGAAAATAGACAAAGTGTAAAACACTTTCATAGGTACTGTGGGGGTCAAGTTAACAGTTAACTATAATACAAGGCAAAACACAATAAATGTTAATAACAAAAAAACAAACTTCAAAGATAGGAAGAATTAGTTTAGACTTGGGGAATAAAATTTATAATAACTTAGTTTCATTATATGCATTCTTAATCTTGGACAACTGAGATAGAGGCTTTAAACTTTTTTTTAGTATCACCTCGAACTGAGTCATTTTAAAGAAAATACCCACTATGAGAAGCAGAAGCAGTAAATGGAAAAGCAATATATTATTACCCAGCTTTACCTCACAATGGCCAGAATTTTAACAATAGAGTACAAAAGGAGAATCTTAGAATAGGAGAAAAGGTTAAAAAAAATAGCAGAGAAGAAATCTCCATGGTGCTACAATATTAATTAGTTGCTACATCAGGATTCTACTTTCCAGACAATACTGCAAATATGCTTCTGTGGTTAATATATTTAGCAGAATAAGAACTAAATTGAAAACCCAGACCCTTAATTTTTAGTGATAAATTCTTTATGCATATTATAACAAACTACTCTAAAAAGAAAGCATATATATATTTTATGTAAATATTTCAAAATAAGAAGACAGATATGGAATAAAAGTTAATTAAGTAAACCAGTTCCCAAATTCCAACTTACTTGATACAATAGTACTCTTTAACGTGATAGTACTGATAGGTTATAAACCTATCATAAATTTTCAATACGTTTCATATCGCATATGTGCAATATGTATGGCATAGCTATGTTATCTAATTAATGGCCAGTATATATGCACTATATTTGTTATACATACCATTTTTTTCAGTTTTTCTTTAAGTTGTAAAAATTCAAATAACTATCATATTTCTTGTTAAGGAGAAAATATTTTTTGAAACTATTGTCTTGTGTGTATAGACTTTTTATTATGCTGCATAGGAAAGAAGGGATATGATAATGATGAAACATTCTTGATGCATCAGACTGAAAAATTAGATATTTATGGACCATGTCTGAAGCCAAGGTTCTAATTGGATAACTCTTTTTTTCCCCTTGCTCTCAATTTGAAAGATATATAAATTTAATTTGGTTATTGGCATGGTCTATTGGACTGAGCACAGACGGTGTTTAAAAAAAAATTTAGAGTTCCAATCTTGGCCTATTGTTCCAGTTCTAATCTCAATTAACTGAATGCTCTTGGATAAGTCATAAACTAAATCACATTTTTCAATTTCCTCATCTGTAAAACGGAGATGACTATCCTACAGTTACTATTCAAACTGAAATTTTTAAAAAGTACTTTTTAAAATCTGAACACTCGAACACTTGAAAATCACCTGACTCATGTGAACCTTTATCTTTCAAATGGTGTGAAGTAGCCTCAACCTAAATGAGAACTTATAATTTAGAATAGATGCTTTGACTGGCTCACCAGCTCCAGAGGTTATCTGTGGTTTTATAATAAAAGACCAGGCTCATTTACAATCTGCAGCACAAAATCAAAAGACAAATGATCATCCAAAATGAATTTCGCATAACAGAACCAGCTTCCAGTTAACAATGGAAATGACAGGAAAAGACTGAAGTTATTGTTCAACACAATACTTTCTAATCTTTCCTCCCCTAAATCATAAATTATGTTTACTAAGAAGTACACAAATTGATATATTTGAAAACGAACTTGGTATAAATGCTGCACGTGTTTGTTTTAGTTGCATTTTCCTCTTCTCAATTCACAAACATCTTAGAGGAGACAACTTTCCTAAAGAACTATGCACCACTTGTGACTCAATTCAATAAATAATTAGTGAGCAACAACAGTGTCAACTGTTCTTAAAAGGTTATGCATAATTATATTTCTGTAAATTAAAACATATATTCCTAGGACTTCAGCTTACAAACCATAGCTATGGTGAAAAGACAAGCTTTTCCCTATTTCTCTAAGTATAACTAAAACCTAGGGACATGATATCTAACACAAATGGAAGAAGACTCTAAAAGGCAGAAAGAAGGGAGTCCAACTAAGGAACTCAGGACCCAAAAGAACAACAAGAGAATGAATATTGTGGGTTTTCTTTCTGCTTCATGTTTCAGAATGAGTACCAGAGAAGCCAGAAAGACAAAAACATCAATTGGAGAAGACCCAAAAAACCCCAAGAAAAGCCTGTTCTTTATCCAGGAAAGAGACAACCTAGCAAAACAGAAAACTTTTAGATAATTACCACTCTACTCTAGCAAAACACTACAGAAAAAATTGCCCATTCCCAGCCCTAACGACAAAGGCCAAATGGGAACCTAGACTTCTGACCTCACCAGGCTATCCTGAGGAGCCCCGACCCTCTGACAGAATATGGACAGAGAAAGCTGAGTGGGAAGCCAAGGAGTATGAGACACACCCTGCCCTAAGGTCAGTGAAGACCACAGGGAGAACCTAGACTTCCATCCCCACCCAGCTCTAAAGAGGCACACCTCCATCTCTCTCTGGGGTAGTCTGGAAGAATCTGGATTTCACCACCACCCAGTGATAAAAAGGCTATCCCTTCTCCAAGACAGTATCAGTGGAGGCCAAATGGCAACTCTAAGTTTACATCCCTGCCCAATGGAAACAAGGGGCAACCTCCATCCTCTCTACAACCCGTTCTCTAGACCCCAAGTGGGAAACCTGGAGTTCTACTCCAACCTGGCACTAACAAAGCAGCATCTCCTTTCCCCTGCTAGAGACCTGTCAGGCGAGGCCTGCTAAAACAAGAAACTTAAATAAGACAAGACCCAGAGTCTGATAACATAATGTCCAACAGGTCCAAGTTTCAGTAAAAAATGATTAACTATATTAAAATCAAGAAAATCTCAAGTAAGAAATTATACACTCTTACTTTTACTAATTTATAAATATCCTTTAATTGTTTTTAAATGATTTTTAACTGACAGAATTTTCTAAAATTAATGACAGACACAAAACCACAGATCCAAGAAGCTCTGAGAACATGAAACAACATAAATACAAGAAATTTACACCTAGGTACATTATATTTAAACAACAGAAGACCAAAGACAAGGAGAAAATCTTGAAGGAAGCCGGGGGGTGGGGGGGACGGGACGGGACTTCACCTTACCTATAAAGAAACAAGGATAAGAATTACATCAAACCTCTTGTCAGAAACCACACAGGCAAGATGAAAGTGGAGTGAAATATAAAGTGTGACAAGAAAAAAAAAATCCACCAACCTAGAATTCTTTATCCAGCAAAATTATCCTTCAAAAGCCAAAGACAAAGATATTCTCAGACAAAAACTGAAGGAATTTGTTGCCAGAAGACCTGCCCTGCAAGAAGTGTTAAAAAGAAGTTCTTGAGAGAGAAAAAAATTACATAGGTCAGAAACTCAAATCTACATTAAAAAAGGAAGAATGTCAGAGAAGGAATAAATAAAGGTTAAATAAAAGTTTTATTTTTCTTATTAATTGAACTAATTAACTGCTAGTTCAAAGTACTAACAGTAGAAATGTATTGAGTGATTATAGCAACTGAATAAATGAAATGAATGACAGCAATGCTATAAGGGATGGGAGAAAGGACTGGGAATACTCTGAAGGGGGTTGGGGGATGGATAGGGGAATTCTCTGTACTATTTGCTCAATTTTTCTATAAACTTAATACAGTTCTAAAAACTAAAGTCTATAAATACACTCACAGAAAAGCATATGATGGAAATATCAAAAGGCAATAGAAAAACTACTTGATTTTCACTGTTGCCAACAGAAACTATACAATATTTGATTAAATGAGATAATGTATGTATATGCATGACATACAAGGGAAATTTAGCACATTAAGCACATTTGGACAATAAATGATACTATTATTATTAACAAACTGATAAGACAAAAATAAAGCAAAATTATGTAACTGAGAGCTTTTGTAAGGAACTTTTTTAAGGTAGAGGATTCCTCATGTTGGATCAATACCCAACAATTCACAACTGAAATACTTCTAGCTGGATTTGAGGTGAGCAAGATGGAAAACAGAGAAAAATGAGGAAGCAAAACCAAGAAAAAACAGCTTCCTTGTAACAGAAAAGACATTCAATAATATCATTAAATAAATATCTTTTAACAGAGAAAAACACCTTCAGAACAATAAAATATAGAGAAAAGGATATTTTTATAAATTCTGAGACATAATAACCTTCCAGTATCTATCTGTACAAACTTCAAAAATAGTCAGAAAATAAGAAATTTTGATTACAGCTTCACGGGGTGATATCCCTGTCCTTGTTGGATAGATATTTTAACATTTTACTGCCCATAAGGCACAACATTTGCTCATTAAATCATGGTACAAATGAAGTACAGATGTAGGAACAATAAAGTAGGTGGCAAAAATGGCAGCGCAAATTCTATTAAGAGCCAAGAAGGAAGCTGAAATGCATGAGCCCGTGAAACCTGAAAGAGTAAGAGTCACAGGAAAGGGCAAAGTATGAGTTACACGTATTCAAAAATAAGAAGTCTCATTGATTTGAAAACAATAAATCAATGGTCCTTAATGACAATCTGAAAATCTGAAGACAAGGTTTGTGTTTGTGTGTGAAAATAAAAAGTAATTAAATAAAAGAAAATTTTTACTTTTAGAAACTATTTTCTATCATGCAATGATAGATTTTTTTTAAAAACTCCATCTCATATAGAACAGATTGAAAAGACTTTAAAATGTTAAAAATGTTTACAATTCTACCAGTTCAAATTTCACACTTTAGAATTAGGATATATTTCCCCCATGCAACTGCTGTGAAAAAAAAATTTTTTTAAATTATGTCCTACCTAACACATGTTCCATGTATCTAAGCTAACACTGCTTAATTTTATTATAAAGCCCAAGTAAGTACAAAATTTGAATTGCTATATAAAGTTCCTATTAAAATGTACTCTTCAGATATAACATGTGAAATAGCAGAAATTTACTTTTTAAAAGAATATCAACAAAATATATGAAAAGTATTCAAGTACCTTTCATAGCCAATAGATCACTTCTCTCAATCTTTTAAGTTGATCATATTTAATTTTTATAAACAAAGCATTCAGAACATATATTTACACATTAATACCATCTTAAAGGAATCAATAAAATGAATTCATTGATTATCCTCCCAATCTGCCAACAGCCAGATATTATCCTAGTCTTTTTCCAGAAAACCAAATATATGCTGAAGTCCCAATGTCCCTTTTCCAGAAACAGAAAGATACCACAAAAGAACATAAAGGAATTCTGACAAACAAGTAGGAAAAGATGCTTAAGAGAAAATAAAGAGAGCCCCTCTAGAATTTAAAACTGCTCAGAAACAGAACAGCACAATCAAGGGCAATCAAAAGATGAAACAGAATACTGCTTTACTCTGTCAGCCCCCTACTCCCCTCCACATCCTGAAGCCAAAAGATGTGACATCATGTTCCAACAATCATTATATGGGTCCTCGGTAGTTATATGGCCAAGAGCATATTTTCAAAAGCTCTAATGAAAAATAATTAGATACAAGAAACTATTAATAGTGGTTATATGGGAATAACGGAGAGGAAAAACTTTTACTTTTCATGACTCCAAACTTTTGTTTTTCACCCTCATAAGCACCTATTAGCTTTATAATTGAAAATAAATATAATAATTATTAATTATCCATTAGTATATAACATCTTAGCCTTCCAATTGTTACAAGCAAAATCACGTCTTCTCTTTAGAGGAATGTAGATCATAAAAATAATCATGTAATCTAAAATACAAGAAAGGAGCTAGAAAAATCATATCTACTTCATCAACAAATGATAAAAAGCATTTACTAACTGCCCTTCCATTTACAGCATGACGACAATGCAACATAAAAACAAGAGGTCCTGCATTCTACAAAAATACAATTTAAACAGAAAATGCTGACTCAAGATAAGTCAGATGGATACAAAGCCAAAGACAAAACAAAACTGCTTTTAACAACACGTATTAGGTTAAGGTAGAAAGTTCAGAGTTTACTTTCCAAAAGGGAAGAAGAGTCAATAACTCAGAAATCACAGACAACTGAGTGGAAATAACTGTCTGTTTAAAAATTCATCAACTATATTCAAACATATTTTAGATTTGAAATGGAAAAACATTTAAGAATGCTTTAAGGGGGCGCCTGGGTGGCGCAGTTGTTAAGCGTCTGCCTTTGGCTCAGAGCGTGATCCCAGCGTTCTGGGATCGAGCCCCAAATCAGGCTTCTCCGCTAGGAGCCTGATTCTTCCTCTCCCACTCCCCCTGCTTGTGTTCCCTCTCTTGCTGGCTGTCTCTCTCTGTCAAATAAATAAATACAATCTTTAAAAAAAAAAAAAAAGAATGCTTTAAAAAAAAAAAAACTAAAACTGCTGGCTTTTATATCACATCTGTTTTAAAAATTAGTTGAAGTTTTAGCATTAAATATAGGTACATGACTAGTTAATCTATCAGAATACCTTTCAATAGCATCATAACCATCAAAAATATATGTTTCCTTCATTTTTCCTATTTGTGATCTGGAGGGAAATGTTTTAAATACAATGGAGAAAGAAAGACATCACAAGTTATTAGTAGAGACGTGAGGGGGACACAGGGTGCTCTGATTGTGTTAAAAAGTACTACAGCTAAATAAGGATGTCCATTCTCACCACTTGAAACCATAAAAATACTAGAAGACAACATAAGCAATAATTTCTCTCACATTGACTTCAGTAATATTTTTCTAGATATGTCTCCAAAGGCAAAGGAAACAAAAGCAAAAATAAACTATTTGGACTGCATCAAAATAAGTTTTTTCACAGCAAAGAACACCTATCAACAAAACAAAAGGGCAATCTACTGAATGAGAGAAGATACTTACAAATGATATAACCAATAAGGAGCTAATATCCAAAATATATAAAGAACTTATACAACTCAATACGAAAAAAAAGAAAAAAACTAATTTAAAAATGAGCAGAGAACCTGAATAGATATTTTTCCAAGAAGTCCTACAAATGCCAAACAGACAAATGAAAAGATGCTCAACATCACTCATCATCGGGGAAATACAAATCAAAACTATAATGAGTTACCACCTCACAACTGTCAGAATGGCTAAAATCAAAAACACAAGAAATAATGAGTGTTGGCAAGGATGTGGAGAAAAAGAAACCCTCGTGCACTCTTGGTGGGAATGTAAATTAGTATAGTCATTGTAGAAAACAGTACAGAGGTTCCTCAAAATATTAAAAATAGATATACTATATGAGCTAATAATTCTATTACTGGATATTTACCCAAAGAGAATGAAAACACAAATTCAAAAAGACTTATGCACCCCTACATTTACTGCAGCATTATTTACAACAGCCAAAATATGGAAGCCACCTAAGTGTCTATCAATGGACAAAAGGATAAGGAAGATGTGTGTGCATGTGTATGTGTACGTGTACATACACACACACACACACACACACACACACACACACACACACACAGAGTGGAATATTATGCAGCCATAAAAATGTTCTTGCAATTTGCAACAACATGGATGAACAAATAGGGTATTATGCTAAGTGAAATAAGTCAGACTGAGAAAGACAAATACCATATGATTCCACTCATACGTGGAATTCTAAAAACAAAACAAATGAATTAACAAGCAGAATCAGACCTATAAATACCTCCAGAGAACAAACTGGTGATTGCCAGAGGAAAATGGGGTTAGGGGAATGGGCAAAATAGGTGAAAAGGAGGGGGAAATACAGGTTTCCAATACTGGAATGAATAAGCCACAGGAATAAAAAGCACAGCACAGGGAATACAATCAATGACACTGTAATAGCACTGTATGGTGACACTTGTGGTGCACACAGCATAACATATAGAGAAACGGAATCACATTGTTGTACGCCTGCAACTAATGTAACATTGTCAAGTATATTCAAATTAAAAAAAACATTTTTTTAAACCTTACTGTAGTTAAGTGACCCGGGTCTATTGATAAGGCTGGGAGAAAATTTACCATCAAATGCTTCTTCAAGAATTCCAAGATAAGACCGCCAGTAGCTAACAACTAAAGTTTGGCAGCATTTACTTAAAATTTATGTGTCAATTTTTCAAACTTTTTAAAGAGTACCTATTGAATAGTGATTAGAGATTAATTTTCTAGAGTTACAGTTCTAAAGAAAAATGGATTGTTATCCCTATTCTTCCATTTACATTCCAGGTAAATGCAGAGGCATTACCTTCATTTGGAGAAAAATACATAGACCACAGAAGCAATGTCTAAGAGGAAACAATCAGGCATTATTGGCTAACCCTTCAATTTCCAAACACATAAAGATATGCCAAATTTCACAAAGACTACCAACAGTTTTAATCTGAAATAATAACATAAGAAGTTTATATTAATCATCTTTTATATAAAAAGCACACAAGAGGGCAGCGTAGAATCCTAATTCAAACAAAATATTATTTGTGGAGCAGTTTGAAAACCACAACTATAATATAGAAAGTAAGTTTTGGAGTAGGACAAGAATTTGAATGCTGACTCCTTGATTTAAGCCAAGTGATTTTAGGCAAGTTAGCGAACCACTTTAGTTACTTACTTCAAATGAAGAGAGCAACACCTAGGCTTATTATTGTGATGAACTGAAATAAATATAAACTGCCTACTACAAAGCCTAGAAAGATATTAAACACTTTGGTAGTACCCTTCTCTATTTTCCTGAAGAGGTAAAAAACCTCAGGTACTACATTCTAATACTGAAGTTAATAAACTTTAAGATCATCATCTCCAGAAACGATCACTTCAAAGAAGGAAACAACCAGTAACTGTTCTAAAACAGCTGGAAAGAACAGTATCATTCTTCTCACTTTCTATAAATACATAAGATAACACAGGAAGAAAAAACTAACCATTACATTGGCCCTTTTTCCTCAGGAGAATCTCCTTTCTGTTATTTAACATAAATAGTTTTTTATGTTATAAAGTGAGGTTAATTCTTCATAAGACAAGAAAAGATTTCTGTGTATTGTCAATGTAACTTATACCAAACAAAGTGAGTAATTTGGGAGGACATAACACAGCAACACTTTGAAAAGGATGGTTTCATCTACTAAAATATGATAAATCTAGGGGCGCCTGGGTAGCACAGTTGTTAAGGTCTGCCTTCGGCTCAGGGCGTGATCCCGGCGTTCTGGGATCGAGCCCCACATCGGGCTCCCCCGCTGGGAGCCTGCTTCTTCCTCTCCCACTCCCCCTGCTTGTGTTCCCTCTCTCGCTGGCTGTCTCTCTGTCAAATAAATAAATAAAATCTTTTTAAAAAAATTAAAATTAAAAAAATGATAAATCTAGAATAGAAAGTTAACAAAACAGCTTTTATTTTCTTTACAAACATGATATTTAATAAAATAAACAGCTAAGGAAATTTATCACATGAATATTTTTCATTGCAAATAAAAGCAACTTGTTTCTATATGTATATAGTCCCAGTCTATTTAGAGATTAAAATAAAACAATTTCTGGAAGTAGAAAATTACTATGAAAACACTGCAGTAATAACTGTTGCAAGGCAGGATCGCCAGTGGAAGCTAAAACTAATGCATAAGAAGAAACAAGATATTTGCAGAGACTGAAACCATCTCGCCCAAGAATGTATTAACAACAATAGCAGCAGCAAAAGCAAAGCAGCAGCTTCACAAAGGAGATACCAAGCAGCCACCACCTTAACCCACGTGATCAAGAAACATCACCAGAATTAAGACCTATCTACCTACATCATCTGATATGATGCACTGAGAAGGGCACATCATTGTGTGGTATTCTTAGGAAAAATGCACAACCAATCTAATCACTAGAAAATACCAAATAAACCCAAATGTAGGTATTGTGCTGAATGTCCCCAAGACCGCCCTCATACTCAATTATTCCCTAGAAGGACTCACAGGGCTCAAAAGTTGTTATACTCGTGGTTATGGTTCATTACAGCAAAAGGACAAGAGTAAAATTAGCAGAGGGAAAAGGCACATGGGGCCTAGTCCAGAGAAAACCAGGCACAAGCTAAGTGAACAGTATATGAAAACTCTGTACTATTTTTACAACTGTTCTGTAAGTCTAAAATTATTTCTAACTGAAAAGTTAATATTTTATTGGTTTTGAATCTGAATTTCATACATTAAAAAAACATTTTGTTATGGAATTTTCAAACATATTCAAAAGTAAAAAAAAAAGTAGCAAATGACAATGAATGGTCATATAAACCTATGCTGCAACACAGAGCCTCATGCTGAATCTTGTTTCATTTATTATCCCCATTATGTTCACTTATACCTCCAAATTATTTTGAAGTAAATTAAAGACAAGATACCATTTCATACATATGTATTTCAATATGTATTTCTAGAACACTCACTTTTAAACATTACTGCAACACCCTTGGTTCCATCTAAAAAGCCAGTTCTCCATATCATTAAATACCTAGCCTGTGTTCAAATTTTCCTATTGTCTACTTTTTTTTTTTTAAGCAGGTCCTTATATTTCAATTAGTTAACAAATCAGTGAAGGTTCTTTTGGTTCAATTTCCTCTGACTGTGCCATTTTATTTTTTAAAGAAACCAAGTCAATTATTGTGTACAGTATCCTGGAGTCTGGGTTTTGCTGGATAGTACTGTTTTATATAATCCCTTTATTCCACTGTACTTATTAAAAATAGGTGGCTAGATCTAGATACTTAATGAGATTCATGTAAGTTTGTTTATTTTGGCATAACTACCTCATAGGTATGTATCAGAAGATGCATAATGTCCGGTTACCTCCCTTTCTGTGATGTTAATGCCATTGATGATCACGCCCTAGATCTGAACCATCCAATATGGTAGCCACTAGCCAAAGATGACTACTGAGTATATCAAGTGGGGCTAATCAAAGCGGAAATATGCTGTAAGTATAAAATACACACCAAATTTTAAAGACTTAGTACAAAAAAGGGGAACATAAACTATCTTGTTAATATTTTTTATATTGATCAATGTTGAAATGGTAATATTTTAGACATACTGGGTTAAATAAAATATACTACAGACATTAATTTCATCAGTTTCTACTGTTTTTACTGTGGTGATCAAAAAATTTTAAATTACATGTGTGATTCACATATTTCTATTGAAAAGTGCTGGCCTAAATACATTAGGAATTCACAAAATGGTGATAGTCTATCATTCCTTCTTCATTACTTGGCTGGAAAAAACTTTGATAAAGAACAACCTAGTCTCACTGACTATTTGCTTACCTGAGGTATATTTTATATAGCAAAGTCAGAGAGGAAAAGGCTTAATTCTTTCCCTTCATCAGCTTTCAAAACAGTGACTTGGTCTCCTTACATCCTCTAAGTGCAACTGTGCCAGTTATCAACTGTAATTGTGCCAGTTACCAATTACTACCTCTTAGCTCCAAATCTACTCTTCTTGCTCTGCTTTGGGATTCCAGACCCGGACCCTTAACATTTCTCTCTTGCCAACTGGCAATGTCAGGCTTTGTCAAAATAGAGCAGTGAAGGGACACTACAAAGTCATTGCCTAGGTTCTGGTATGCTTTTCTTCATTGGTGCAGTTGTCAGTTGAATACTGTATAGGAAGCCAGGTGGCCCTCACCTCAGAGGCCTGAGCAAACCAGCTCTGGCTTACTGACATTCTCTGGTAAATTTCTTTACCACCTGCCTGCTTCCTGTGGTCTACCTGGGGCCTGCTGCTATCTTCTCACCCAGTTTTCAGATCTCAGTCAATCCCCAAATCCACAGGCCCTTGATGAAAGGGAAGCTAGGTCCTTTTAAGGAAAGACCCTGCAGTATTGCCACAACTATAAATTTTCTATGAAATCTTCCCTGGGGGGGGGGAGGGCTGTTGCTTTTTAATAGAATAACTGTGCCACGGAGAAAAATAAATATACAACCCTTTCAGAGATTACTATACACTGAGTCTGGGGGAATGAATGCTAATTCTTGGGGACATAAAATACCAGGGCCCATGAGTCAAAGTGAGGACTTAAAGAGACCAAATAATAGGTGAAGTCTTAGCACAAGTTTTATTCACAGTAAGCTCTGTTAGTCTACAGACTCACCCAGTAGTTAGAAAATCTGAACAAACTGATTACTAGTAAGAAAATTCAATCAATAATCAAAACCTCCCAATAAACAAAAGTCCAGGCATCACTGGTGATTTCTACCAAATATTCAAAAAAAGATTAATACCAAACTCTTTCAAAAAACAGAAGAGAGAACTCTTCCAATCTTATTTTATGAGGCTAGTATTATCCTGATATCAAAACCAAACAAGAACACAAGAAAAGAGAATTACAAGCCAATATCCCTGATGAACATAGAAAAATCCTTAACAAAATATTAGCAAAATGAATTCAGCAAAACATTAAAAGATCATACACCACGATCAAGTGGGATTTACTCCAGGCATGCAAGGATGGTTCAACATTCAAAACTCAGTCAATGTGATATACCACATTAACAAAATAAAGGATAAAAATCATACCATCATCTCAATAGATGTAGAAAAAGCATCTGACAAAATTCAACATCCATTCATGATAAAAACTCTCACCAAAAAAGGAATAGAGGGAACATACTTCAATGTAATAAAGGCTGTTTATGACAAGCCCACAGCTAATATCATACTCAACAGTGAAAAGCTGAAACCATTTTCTCTAATCTCAGGAACAAGACAAAGATGCCTACTTTTGCCACTTTATGTAATACTAATACTGGAATTCCTAGCCACAGCAATTAGGCAATAAATAAATAATGATCCTGGTGTCTATTATAATTATAGTTGAAATAAACAGTATTGAAATAGTATTGAAATAAGTTGAAACTCAATAGTATATTATATACCCATTATTTTGGGAAAATAAACCTTGATTTTGAAATTACAGACTTAAAACTTTGTAACAACAATATTAACAACACTGAGTGACTAGGCACTACATTAGAAATTTACATTTATCATTTCTAATCCTTAAAGCCTGCAAGATATTAATCACATAAGACAATAGGCAATGATTTAAAAAAAGTTATTTCATGCCTTTTATGCTTTGGACACACAGTTTCCTCTCCTAGGAAAGTCCTCCCCAGTCTTTCTCACTTGACAAATTTTTTTAAGATGCATTTCATTGGGGGGATGGGGTAACTGGGCAATGGGCATCAAGGAGGGCATGTGATGTGATGAGCATTTGGTGTTATATGCAACTGATAAATTATTTAGCACTACATCTGAAAGTAATGATGTACTATAAGTTGACTAATTGAATTTAAATTAAAAAAAGGAAAAAAAGATGCACTTAATGTCACCTATGTCCAACTCCCATACTGGACAATTCCTATTTTCAAAAATATTTTTCACTTAACTACTACGGTTACTTGTCTATGTGTCTTTCAACTAAATGGTATTTTCCCTGAAGGCAGAGATTCTCTTTTCCATTTTGTTTGTCCTAAAATACAAAACAGTGGAGGCACCTGGGAGGCTCGGTTAAGTGTCCAACTCTTGGTTTCAGCTCAGGTCATGATCTCATCAGGGTCATGAGATCAAGCCCCATGTCCAGTTCTGTGCTCAGTGCAGAGTCTGCTTGGGACTGTCTCTCCCTCTGCCCGACCCTCCACTCTCTCTCTCTTTCAAATAAATAAATAATTCTTTAAAAAAAAAAGATACATAGATAAAATGTAAAGTGGTGTCTGGGCATATTAAATACTTAAATGCTCACTGAATTAAAAAAACAGGATAGGAAATAAAATACTACCATTTATTGAATACAAACTCTGTACAAGGCAAAATGCTCTTTACATTTATTATTTTACTGAATGAATGAATTACTGAATGAAAGACAGGAAGATAAAGGATATATTTTAAATATTATTAATGATAGCTATAGAGAAAACAAACAGGAAGTTCACTATCCATGGACCTGTTAATAATTTTATTTGCTAAGATACTTGTGAATTCTAAGACTACTTACCTTCATATTTATACTACAGGTGAATTATATATTTGGATGTCTACTGTAATGTTTGATTCCAAGAACTGCTAATGGATAAAACTATTAAAAGGTTAAAAGACTAAAGTAAGTTAGTACTTAAGATACATGAAATTTATTAAGAAAGAGCAAGATATTGTGGAGTATGCCTACATTTTTTAAGTTTACATCATATGAAAACTATAATCTCCCAGAGACCTAATATTAGACAGATCGTACTACTGACATGATCTAATATGCAATACTTCTGTTTTTATTTAATTTCATAAACTTTGCATCTCAGGAAGAATACAAGTTGTCTCACCAACATAAAATTAGTGAATAAGCAATGTGTTTGGTTATCTTACTTAAAGGTTATCTTTCCAATAGTCTTAACACTCCAGGAAAGATTTCTGTATCTCTAATTTTCTGTGAACGATACTGAGCATATACCCATGTATAATTAAACACACAATGTTTTTTCAAATAATAATGTTCCTCATGACAGAATTGGCAGAATTACAAAATCTAATAACATTACAAAAATCACGTTTATGAACTATATTATACAAAAAAGCCCCTCATTCAACCCCAAAGGCTCTGGCAATTTATTTTGGCATTAATTTCCACAACTGAGGTTGTAGTGATACAACACCTTAATTAAGATACATCAATCAAAAAAAAAAAACATCAATCAAGAAAGCTAGCATGTCCTTACATAGTCTTGGTCAGAGAGTCATATCAGGACAATATCAACTTCAAGGTGGATATCATATTAGACATAGCCACAGAAGTGTCATACCACCTGACATATAACATATATATTTGTTTACTTTGTCTTCTTTCACTGGCATGTAAGATCTATGATGGTAGGGACTTCATCTTTACCATTCAGTGCTATATAGCACTGCTCCTAAAATAGCATCTAATATGTGGTAATTACTCAAAAAAAACCAACAACAACAACTTCTTAATTGAAGGACTGAATGGAAGCGTACAACTTTTCATGCTATGATAAACCAGACAGATCTTTCACTCTGTCTTCTTGAACAGATTTTATCAATAAAACCATTAAATCTTTCTTGAAAGTACTATGTTTTATCTAATCTAAAAGGCTACCAATCGTAAGAGCCACAATTAATTTATTTACCACTAAGAAATAAAAAGTTACACATGACAAAAGCAGCAGATGCTGTGGTTGGCTACCAGATCTCTCTTCTCCAGAAATGAGGCACTCATCTGCCCAGGTATTAAGGGTACTGGACGTTGACAGCTCACAGTTGAGTCATTCTCTGGGAATTGCCTACAGCTGAAAGGAGCTCCTTCACCCAAAGTTAGGACCTCTTCCTACTGTTACTGGCATCTAATGATGGATGTGGAAGTTGCAAAGGGCCGGCTCCTGTATCTCAATTACGGACAACTTTGAGACACAATCCCAGTTCCAGAGCTTCCCATATGTGACTTGAGGTTTCTGCTGCAGGTGCACCACAATTCAACTTTTCTCCAAACCAGCCCTGCTTCTGCCATTCTCTTACAAGTGATGTTTCTGAGAGAATTCTCCAATAAACATGACTGCAAATTTCTGCTTCAGAATCTATGTCCTAGGAAAACCAACTTAAGACAGGTTCCACTGACTGAAAGACCATCCTGATTTCAAAGATGTTAAAACGTGGGGTGGGATAATATGCAACTTAAAATTGTTGCAACACTGTAAATGGAATGAGAGGGTCAAAAAAAAGTTTTGAAATTTAATAGAGTACCACAACTTACCACTTACCAGTACCTTATGTGAGGAAAGGGTTGACTTTATCATCTGGGTCACAGCAGAGTAAAGACGTCAGACTAGAAAGCAAAAGCTCAGAAACAGATCACCACGAGAAGGCGAACTGTCCTAAGATACTGTTATCTGGGACTTTGAACTTCAACAATGCACATAATTGAGTGGGGTACTTGGGGTGGGGGAAGGCCGCAGGAGGTGAGAGTCAAACCAACTTCATCTAAAAATCAAAAGTCAGGAGGTCCTTGCTGACACCTAAATTACAAAAAAATACTTAAAGAGGGGCACCTGGGTGGCTCAGTTGGTTAAACGTCTGACTCTTGATTTCAGCTCAGGTCATGATCTCAGAGCCCTGCATCAAGCTCCATGGTCAGCATGGAGTCTGCTTGTCTTCCTCCCTCTGTTCCTCCCCCTGCCCCCGGCCTTGTGCACATGCTCTCTCTCTCTCCTTAAAATAAATAAATCTTAAAAAAAGAGAGACACCCTCTGGTTCTCATGGTTTTTTAAAAAAAGACTTAAAGACCTACTAAAAAATCTCCCCCTCAAAAAAACAAGTAAATAAAGCAAAGACCTAGAGAATACTAGGTCAAATCTTATCTAAACAATCACTGAGTAAGCTAATGGACCTACTCAGTCACTCCCAAGTTCAATTCTCCTTATACAATAAAATATAGCTACCAGAATAAGATCTGGTAGCTTATTCAACAAGTAGAATAAAAGAGTCCATGTTGTGCATAAGAAATACTAATACAGGAAATCTTATTAATTGAAAGTTAATTCATGCTGCCCAGGTAATTTCCATACAAAAATGTATACATTAAATAAAAGGAGGCTGAGCTATAAGCAAAAATTATAGAACGTCATTGTTTATAAAAAACTCTAAGATTTCTATTTTCATAATGACAAACAAGCCACTGACTTACCTAATTGACTGAAGCATACTTAGTTGTTAATAGGGTTAATATCTATGCCTATGCTGCACTGGACAGTGAGGTTTATAAAATTTCATTGTCAGAGCTTCTGGTGAGCAGAAATAAATAATGTACAAAAACCTTCTGTTAGGTATGACATAGGATATACACGAAAAGTGAACTTTTTAAAAAAATGACATACTTTGAAAAACTTCTGAAGAGCAACTTACGTAAGTACAAATTAGCCAGTGACATTTTGGCAGACATAATTATAGGAAATTTTGCCAGAACATGTCTAATGCAATTTTTCAAAAATACTTCCAGGACTCTTTGTAAGCATAAGAATTCCAAATCTAAGGTCTCTTTAAAATGATACTTTTGGTTTCACTGAATCATGACAATGTTCTGGGGCATTAGAGGAAAAAAGCCCTTCATCAGTAACATTTGCATCTGTATACATCTCCAAAATACTAAAGAAGTCTAATATAATCTCATTTTTCAAATATGACAAAATAAAATTCTAAAATGAAAGTTAGAAATATTCAAGTGTAGTATCTTTTGTACTCAAATATAAATTATTCAATACTAATTTCTCCAAGAAAAATGTACTGGGCATCTATTATGTGAGAGATACAAAGATTCATTTATTCATTGAATGAGTATTTATTAAATGTAGCCGATGTGTACAATTGTATATCCTGGGGAGAAAAGAAGAGCTTAAAGAGCATAAGGATAGGATGGATAAAAGAAAAAACATTCGGTCCATTCTTGTTATTCACAGTAGTTCTACGAAGTCACCAAGAACCCTAAATTAGTGAATACTGAACTACTGCTACTGCTCTTAGGGGACACACAGCATTAGGTTCCGACAATCTTCTGATGATCATATTTTTGTCAACCAAATAATACATAACTTTGTTTCCTGTATGTTTCTGTTTAAAGACACATTATTTAATATGTATTTTGATTAACACTGACCTCACAGCCAATAACACTACATCTCATGCCTGAACGAAACTTATCCAATACACATATTTTCTCCAAAATGCACATCACTGCATTCTTGCACTGACAAACACCAGATAGCACTTTAGCATTACACTTAGAGGTCACTTAAACAACAAAATCACCAATAAAAAGCAAAAAATATGAAAAACATAGTACCACAAAAAGGACACTTCTTTACAATATGAGAGTTGAAATAAGAAATCAGAGCATTGGGGCGCCTGGGTGGCACAGCGGTTAAGCGTCTGCCTTTGGCTCAGGGCGTGATCCCAGAGTTCTGGGATCGAGCCCCACGTCAGGCTCTTCCTCTATGAGCCTGCTTCTTCCTCTCCCACTCCCCCTGCTTGTGTTCCCTCTCTCGCTGGCTGTCTCTCTCTCTGTGTCAAATAAATAAATAAAATCTTTAAAAAAAAAAAAAAAAAGAAATCAGAGCATTGTCTTGTTCAACCTCAGTTGGAAATGTGTATGCTGGAGGACTCCAACTTTTTGTCACCCTCTGCATGTCCATGAATGATTGCAAAGGCTCTGCAAGTATTAATTTTAACGTTACAAATAAATTTTAGCAAGTAGGCAAACTCGCAACTGCAGAATCTGCAAATAGTAAGGATCAACTATATACTATCATAAATACTGAGAGCAGAAAGTTACTTTAAAGATAACCTTTCCAATGTTTTCATTTTTGAGATCAGAAAAGTATGGGGTATTGCACAATATAGGCAAGGAAGGCCAGTCTAATTAATGAAGGTCTCCAAACCAAAAACATACGGCACTTCACAGAGAAGAAGATCAGGATAGCTTAACTGATTCTTTGCAGCAAACTAAAACCTTAGTAAATTATCATGGCCATGCTACACTTCATTGTGTGGTTAGTCTTATTTTCCACCATTCCCCTTTTTTTACATACTAGAAACAGAAAGACTTCTGTCCCTCTAATCCAATAGGGAAATACAGCACTGTCTTAGTTCTCCTGGTAATTTGTTGTAGCCAGTATCAGATTAAAAAACCCTGCATCTTTTTGGCAACCTATACCTGTATTTTGGTAAGAAAGAATATATCAGGGAAAAGATAGAGCCGAATACATTGTTGAGTACTTTTCCTTCTCCTCAGAGGAAATCCATAAAGTTGCATCATGTACCCAGGAGGACAAAAGTGCCTGATACGGAAATCCACATTAGTCTACTCTTCAGAGTCAGTGACCTAGCAGAAAGTCTAGGAATTGGTCTCCCTTGAAACTTCAACTTGACCTTGTCAGAGTTAAAATAGGGGATGATGACTAGTGAACGTAAGTATAGGTTCTGGAACCAAGTCTAAAACACTATATTATTAGAAAATTTAGCAGCTAAACATCAAAATCGATGAGCTTTGACAGCTTTCTTCTCCAAAATATATTTGGTTTGACTATACAAAGAACAATGGAAATAGCCACAATGCAAAAGATGGGGGAAAAGAAAAAGGAGAATTATTTTGATGGACCAAAGTCTGATTAACGGGCATGCAAAGTGACAGGTGATTATAATTCATTTTAAAAGAGTAAATTTAGTAAATTAAAAGGAGTCTAGTGAAATGTTTATGGTTTCCTAACAATGAAAGAAGGATAAGAATAAGTGGTAACTTGCCAATATCGGAATTGTAAAGTACAATCAGTGTATTTCTCAATGCAGACAGATGCGTGGAACAAAATAACTATCCTGGACAAATGTCAGGATATATAAAAATGTGGTACAAAATACAAACTATGTCATACTAGATCAGAAGACAATGTGAATATTAAAAAAAAAAAACATAAACAAAAACAAAACAAAAAAAAACTAAACTTAAATCCATACAGAAATTCTCAGTTTTCATTAAGTTGACTTTTAGATATTACTTGACCAAGGTCATCACTTCTAATTCCTTGCTAAGTTTTTCCAACAGTCTTTTTTGCTGATTCCTCCTCTTTTCCCCCCACCTCTAAATGTTGATAGGTCCAGAGCTCAACCCTTCATCCTATTCTTTATCCACATTTCTTCCTTTAGCTGTATAATCCAGTCTCATAGCTTTAAATTCCATCTGTATTTCCAAAATTCTAAACTCTTTATACTCATCAGCTACTTAACATTTAGAGATGAATAACTACTACACTATCAAACTCAAGATATTTAAAACTGGACTTTATACCTTTCTTTCTACACCTACTCTTCCCACATTCTTCCCCAGTCTTGGATGATGGCAACTTCATTCTAGGGCTCAGGCAAAAATCCTAGAGTCAACCTTGACTCCTTTCTTTCTCTCACATCTGTCAGCTCTATTTTCAGTTATGGTTTAATCTGAGGAGCAGAACCATCCGGTGATATGCAATCAGGAAGTGATTACAAGGATTAGACCTTACACCACTGTGGGAGAAACAAAGGAGTAAAGATCACAAAGGAGATGATTTAAAGATCTGAGAAAAGTCACTAACCAGGGATCATTAAGGGCATTGTAAAGAAGTCTGTGGAAGCCTGGGACCTTTGTGCTTGATGATGGGCCTGAAATCAAGGACAGCAGGGCACATAATTGGGGAGAATATCTGGATGTGAACTGGGGAAAAGGGAAATCCCCAAGAACAAACTAGAACCATATCTATTTTTTAACTGCATCTACACTTGATGATGTTGGTGACCTGAGGAATCTGCTTCCCTCTCCCAGAGCTGTACATGTACCGGCCCAGAACTCAGAGAAGCTAAAGGAGGAGATGGGGGGCCAGTGGCTTGTAGGGCCAATTACTGTCCTACACCAATCACGTAAGCCAGAGAACCAATGTGCACATCTGAATGTAATAGCTACCACTACACTTCTGCCACTCAAGTATCACACATTTCCTAAGGCCAGCTAACCTGCCACCACACAAGGAACAGAATTTTGGGAAAAAAAATTTTAATTCAGCTAAATTAAAAACAATCACCATACTTTACCTCCAAAAGATATTCAGAATCTGACCATCTCACCATCACCAATGTTACTACCCTAGTCCTAACTCACAAGAACTGTAGCCTGGTTTCCTGCAAGAACCTCTTAATTGGTTTGCCTGAAACTTTCTTGTCCATTCTCATCACAGCAGCCAGAAGGATTCTTATGAAATATATGTCAAATCATGTCACTTCTCATTCCAAAACCCTGCAATACCTACTTCCCTCAGACTAAAAGCTGAAGTTTTTACATCAGCCATAAGGTGAGATAATATAGGGTCTAATCTCTACTACTTTTCCCTCCCTCATTTACTCATCTCTTGCCACACTGGCCACCATGCTGATCATGGAGCCTTTTGTTCCAGATGTTTCTTTTGTCTGGTATGCTCTTCCCTCATATATGAGTTTGGCTAGTTCCTTCACCTCTTTCAACTCTTTGCTCAGATCTTACTTCACCAATTAGACTTACAATACTTCAACTTGTCCTCGCCTGGCTTGCTCAGGCAGTTAAGCATCTATCTGACTCTTGATTTTGGCTCAGGTCATGATCTCGGGATCCTGAGATCAAGCCCCGCATTGGGATCCATGCTCAGCATGGAGTCTGCTTGAGATTCTCTCTCTCTCTCTTCCTCTGCCTCTCCCCCCAACTCACACACTCTCTCTCAAATAAAAAAATCTTTTTAAAAAAATACTTCAATGTGTCCTTCCTCCCCTCCAACTTAGAACACTCAATCCTTTACTCTACTTATTTAAAAAAAATTTCCAGATATTAATTGCCTTTCAACACATCATTTAATTCACTTACTTGTTATAGTTATTGTCTGTCTCTCTTGGCTAAAATGTAAATTCCATAAGGCAGGGATCTGATTCTTCACAAATGTATCACAGTTCTTAAAACAGTAACTGGGTACTCAATATTTATTTGTTTAGCAAATGAATCAATTGGAGTTCTAAGAGGAGGGAAGAAATGAAGTAGCTGTAATATTTGAATAAATAATGGGAGGAAAGGTTCAGAACTGATAAAAAAATACATATAATATTTTCCAGAAGCCTAATAAATTTCAGTTAGGAAAAAAATTCACACCTACACTCATCACAGTGAATCTGCAGTACACTAAAGACAAAGACTGTCTCTTAAATAGAAAGAAAATAAAGGTCATCTTCAAAGGAGACAATTACACTAACAGCTGATTTCTCAACAGTAAAAATGAAAGTCAGAAGACACTGGAAGAAAATCATTGATACTCTAAAGAAAACATTTGTGTACTTCAAATTCAATGTTCAACGAATAAGGATAAAATAAAGACTGTCATAAAAACAACTGAATTGGCTACCAGAAGAGCCTAAAAGAAACGTTAGCGGGTATAATTATTGGCAGAAGTTTAGTAATTCCACAGAGTAGAAAGTATAAGAAGCAATGCATAACAAAAGAAGTTATAAATAAACAGGAAAAGCAATCAAACATGATTGTACATAATAAAAATAATGTCTTCTGGACTTTACTATAAAAAAAGATAGAAAAAAGTCAACAACAACACATAAATTGGAAAGGGGTGATCAAAGTACACTACTTGGGAAGGTAAAGATGTCAACTTTAGACCTACTGAGTTAAACAAGCATGCTAAAATTTCTAGAGTAACTACCAAAAGAACAACATTTCAAATTAAGCAGGGAAAAAAAATCTATCAAAATAAAAGGAAGCAAGAAAGAAGAGGAAAATAAATACAGAAAAGGTAAAATATATAACACAAGAGGGCAAAAATTTTTCACATATCTGACTAATTCATGTAAGTTTAAGTAAATAAGCAAAATGCTTCACTTAAAAGATTAAGAATGTTAAAGTATAACCCAAAAAATAATAAATTAAGCTAAATGCTATTTATAAGAGATAAGTCTAAATATATAAAGAAAAAGGAAGATTAAATTTAAAAGATAAACAATATATACCAGGTGTATTCATTTCCTAGGGCTTCCGTAACAAAGTACCACAAACTTGATGGCTTAAAGCAACAGAGATTTATTGTCTCACAGTTCTGGAGGCTAGAAATCTGAACTCAAGATGTCGGCAGGGCCATGCTTCTTCAGAAACCTGCAAGAGAGGGGCGCCTGGGTAGCTCAGCCGGTTAAGTGACTGCCTTTGGCTCAGGTCATGACCCCAGGGTCCTGGGATGGAGCCCTGTATCAGGCTCCCTGCTCAGCAGGAGAGCCTGTTTCTCCCTCCTCTCCCTCTGCTGTTCCTCCTGCTTGTGTTCTCTCTCTCTGTCAAATAAATAAATGAAATCTTGAAAGAGAAAGAAAGAAAGAAAGAAAGAAAGAAAGAAAGAAAGAAAGAAAGAAAGAAAGCTGTAAAAGAGAATCCTTTCTTGTCTTTTCCTAGCTTCTGGTGGTTTGCTGACAATCCTTGGCATTTCTTGGTTTATAACAGCAGCACTTCAATCTTTGTCTCTATCATCCCAGGGCATTCTCTCCTCAAGTATCTCTGTATCTCTTCTCTTATTCTATCTCCTCTGATGACACCAGTCATATTGGATTAAGGTGCTTAAATTTGTTGATTTTCCCCTGTGCCATAGACATGATCTTAGTTCAAACTAGCATTCTATATCACCGGGAAGTAAAACTTACAGTATTTCATATAATAACCAGATAAGGAAGATAAAGATGATTTATAGGTTTCTGGCTTGTGAGACTGGTTGAAATATGTAACCAATCTCTGTCTTCTGGCCAGAGTAACTTTCTAAAACACAGATAGCATTAATTACTTTTATAGTCCTCATTAACTTTCCAAGGTTAGTCCCAATTCTTTACTCTGGCTTTCTATGTCTATCTCAATCTGGGCCTGGCCTACTTTATTCAAATCTCCACTTCTATAAACCCTAGTTATTCAATAAATAGTCCATATGATTTCATGACTTCTTTCAGACTATACTTTATCTTAAACGCCATGCCTATGTATTTACAAAGTTCTACTCAAAAGAACCATCTTCTTTGGGACCTTCTTTCTGCTATGACTGACAACTAAAATATTTTTATATGTAATATAAGATTGTCTGGGCCCCTGTAGTACTTTATTCACACTGACTGTACCGTATTTGTCACACTGATGTTTATCTATATCTGTCCCTCCAGTCAAGCTACTCACACCTTCAGAGTAGGGCTCATCCATCCTTTTCATTCCCAGCACCTAACAACATGGTTTGCACATAGTTTTCAACAAATGCTTACTGAATAGTGATTAATCAGTTATAACTAGCACTGCTACTTACTATGATGAAAGTCTAAAAGTAAATGGAACACAAGTAGGATTGTGACGTTTTTTTCTTTTTTATAAATTAGATTCTGAAAAAGATGAATAAAGGTCTTTGTTTCTTAGTAATGAATTCATGCAATTTATAGCTAATTTATTCTAAACTCCCTTGAGACCATGTAATATGGTGCATACTTTCTACAATAAACCTATATTTAAATGCCCAAGCAATTTTTTAAAACTACATAATACATATGGCAGCTTTACTTATTAAAGTTAAAAAAACATTACCCAAAGGGATAAATTTGATGATATTTAAGGAATTCATGTAATTGTATAATGGTCAGTAAAAATATCTTTGATATTAACATGTTAACTTACATGTAGCTTAGATGGTCAATTTCCAAAGAAGTACACGACAATAAAATGTACTTTTTTTAAAAAGCTGCAAAAGCTAATAAACTTCCTTTGATTACTGAAAATGTGTCTGAAACCTGCAATGGCTTCTGTTTATCAATATGAACATAAAGCATCTTTAAGCTGTAGATATACAAAACTTCCAGTTGATAGAGGTTTCTAACTAAAAGAATATAAGGCAGTAATTTAGTATAAACACAGTTACTACATCTATAGTGTTACATTGGACAATGCTGGTGTAGTATACTGGCATTTAGAAAATCTAAAGCCTTAACTGCTATTACACAGTGAAATGCATTTCCTACAATTAAGTATAATTTTTAAATAAAAGCCGTAAATAACAGGTGCCAACATAATAAAATTAAGATATTAAAAATAACCATGAGCACAACCACTACATGTAGATTTGCAAAAATCTTGGATCATAATTGTTCCGACTATCCCATTATTCAATACTCGGAAGTCCCGTTTGCTAAGATAGTTTTCTGATGTACACAAAGAACAAAATGAGCTCCTTCCATACCCTCCCCCATATTCTGTCCCCTGAGATTCAAAGCTTAATATGAGTTCCATTTTCCAGAGATAAAAGGACTGCATTAACAATGATGTGTCCTAGCTTTCTTCTTTTTATAATAAATTACCATATTTATATTTTGATGCTGTCATATGTTAGAGGATATTAAATATCCTCTTGTCATAATTAACTCTTTAAACCAAATTAAATGGCTTGGCTCAAAACAGACTGTGAAAGTTAAAAGAATATAATTCTATTACTAATTATTTGCAATTATTTTAATAATCAGGGCTATGCAATTTATCCCATAATTGATTTTAACTGACAAATGTGGTGGCTAAAAAAGTTCAAATCTTTTTCCTTTAAGATACAAACAAGAATTTGAATTTGAGGTACTTAGAATTATTTAGTAACCTCACAAATACTTCAGGCCAAATCTTAATACAAAAAATATAAGCAACTACTAATTTTAAAAATTCCATCCATAATTATTTCAAATACGAGCCACTGGGCTTAGTGATATTTTTATTATAAACACAATTGTTTCTGCAGTAGACTAATAAAATGCCATGGAAAATAACTCTCCTTTATATACACAATACAGAGAAGTCTATTTTTAGGAGTAAACATAAATTCTCTACTTTTCAAGGACACTCTAAAAATTTCTGATGATCTACAGATATTATAAAGATTTTTTTAAAAAGTCTTTGTATATGGTGTGAAAAAAAAGTTTCTTAGAAATAATAAACAGAAATACCAAAATTAGTACTTCAAATTAACTTTTAAGATTTTAGTAAATATAAAAATCAATGAGAGCTGTTACAATGTAACCTTTTATTTCCCCCAACATTACGGTGATCATTTATTTTTTGTAAATTAAACCATAATAGAAAGATTTATGCTTATGAGAAAATACTAAATAAGCATATTTCTTAAAAATATTATGTGCAAATATACTTGAACTTAGAGAAAGATTCTGAAAAAAGGGTAAAGTCAAGGTATGAAATGAACACTAATAAGCACCAGAGCCAGGTGAAATAGGGATGAGTTTAAATAACTGTTAAAAATCTGATACTAAAATTAAAATATAAATCCCAACAAACTTTTTGAAAGATATATAAAGAAAAAATAAAAACACAATGCACATGATTTATATCTAAAAGGGTAGATTGTACTGACAAAGAGCAGGGGAGTAGCTAAACAGCATATCAAGCCTCTTGTCTTACACATGGGAGTCTCAAGAGACAGTTTCACTCTAGAGTGAGATATTCAGAGTTTAAAAGTCCTCTGACAAACTTAAAGGTGATTACAAATAGAAGTTAAAATAGAATACACAATATTAGACGGTAACAAAAATCTCTATTCCTTCTGTTATGGACAGCATGTTCATATTCCCTCAGATTTCTTATGCTGAAATGTAATCCCCAATGTGATGATCTTTTGAGGTCGGGCCTTTGGGAGGTCACAAGGGTGGAGCCCTCATGAACAGGTTTAGTGCTGTTATAAGAAGAGGACAGGAGCACCTGGGCAGCTTGGTCGATTAGGCATCTGACACTTGATCTCAGCTCAGATCTTGATCTTGGGGTTGTGAGTTTCAGCTCACACTTAGCGTGAAAAAAAATCTTTTTTAATTGAAAATTTTAAAAAAATAATAAGAGGAGGAGGAGGCAGCAGGCTCTGCAACCTGGAAGAGGACCCTTTACCAGAACCAAACTATGCTGGCACCCTGATCTCAGACTTTCAGCCTCCAGACCATGAGAAATAAATGTCCGTTGTTTAAGCCACCAGTCTATGGTATATTGTTACAGCAGTTTGAACTGACTTCTGGGTGGGGGGAGGAGAGAAGAGGGTTATGGAGGAATACTTCTGTGATCACAATTTATGAAACAAGGAATAAAACACAACAACATAAATATATTTTTAGAAGTAAAAAAGCAGAAAGACTATTTGAAAATTAAAAATAAAAAATTAAGGATCATAAAGGATGATAATTTTAAACATGTCTGACTCCACATGCCCAACTCCAAATTATCAGCCTTCTAAACCAAGTAAGTATCTTTTGAGTATGGAATTTGAGGGCTTCCTGGCAGGGGAAGTGATCTGTGGCTTTCTCCCGCATGGGCTAAAAACAGCCACAAGATGAAGACTGAAAATTACCAAATCGTGGGGAAAGTATACACTACAGAAATCTGTGAAAATCCCAGAGACAAGGAAAACATGGGCCCCAGGTGATGTGCCTGGCCTTCTTGGCAGCCTTAGAAGCTAAGGCTGAAAATGTCTGAGGCCTGAGATGGGAGTATGTGCAGAATAAGGAAGCAGGGAGGCTTTCTCTATTCAGTGCAGAGAACTAGAAACCTTTGTTTAATTGATGCGGTGGGATAAAGAACAGGTATTTTTCCTTGTGTGGGCCGCCACCATTTACAGCACTCCAACAACTAGACTTGAGCCCCAATGAGCCAATAAAGAAAAATAAGAACAAGACAGCCCATAAAAGAAGGAAAAAGAATCAAAGTGACATTAGACTTCTCATCTTTAACAATGGAGCCAAAGGACAACAACAAAAAAAGAGAAAACAGTTGCACCTCGGGAATTCTATACTCAAGACATGACTAACCTGTCAGGAAAAAGAAAGATATGTGAAGATATGCACAAATTAAGAGTACTATATAACCTATGCTATGAGAAACTTACTCAAGAAAAATACTCTTGAGAGAAAAATACTCAAGAAATGATTATCCAGAGAACAAACGAATCTGTTCGAACAAGAAACAGAAAATGAAGGAAAGAGAAAATTGGTAGGCGATGAATCTTGCAATATACAAATACTACCAAATTTAAATTAAATAATGACAAACTGGAAATGTGCAGTGCAACAGTCAAAAAATATATTTTTGAACTAAAAGAAATATGCATGATTTTAAGACAAATTCTAAAACAATCAAACAAACAAACAAAACAGCCTTGCAGCAAAACTATTAAGATGTTAGTAATATCTATAGGGTTGGGTTGGGGAGAATTTCCAGTAAACATTCCAACAAAACTTAGGGTGGGGAGAGTAGTGAGAATAAGAACACTGCAAAGATTTCATCTGGAGAAACAGAGAAAGGTAAAGCATTAGAAAGTATTATAAGTTTCTGATATAATGGGGGAAGAGTGAAGAGACCATCTTGGTAGGGGAAATAGTTGGCATCTTATTTTCAAATAATAGAGAAATATATATCTAATTATGAATGTAGGGAAAGGAAAGGTAACCACTAATATAATGAAAGAGCATCATAAAAATTCCTAGGAGGAAAATACAATGAATACTAATGTGATCAAACAGAAAGGTTTTTTTTAAGGGGGAAAAAAAAAGTAGGTAAAATAAATAATAAACATAAATTAAGGTAGAAAGAATAAAACCAAATACCTTAGCACACTAATTTTGAATGAACTAAATTTTCTTGTTAAAGTTGGCTTAAAGAACAAAATTCTATTGGCTAAAGACTGATTTAAACAAAACCAAACAAATTTTCGAGAACAAACTTAAAACAAAGTAACAGAATTTCTCCAACAAAGAATTTGGTTTGAAGTTTAAAAAGAATAAATATATTGATCATAGTCAAATCACACTTTATCACTACATTCTTAAAATATATCTACAAAATTCACTAAGACGGCAGCAAAACTCAGAGTATGTGGCTTTTGAAGTTTCTTCTAGTTTGCTCATTTGGAGCTAAGTGCTAGCGATGTGAGGGAAACTGTCCAGAGTGGAAGTTGTGGAAAATGCGAGATGGAAAGGTAAGGGGAGTGGGGATCACTAGCTTTTTAGAATTCTTGTATCCTCAGACTGAAACCCTAGAAAGTAATCTAATTTGATTGTAAAAAAAATTGTCTTTAACTAGATGTTAGTTCAATAACTGACACCTACCATACCACATGGCTACATTATCTACTGATTTCATAAAAGGACTAGTCATCAAATACCCACAGTTGTACTGTCAGTGTGTAACAGTGGCTGGTCCCTGCGCATGTGTGATCATGTATTTCCTATGTACCAAAGCCAGAGGATCTCAGCATGATAGCTGTCGACATGAACTACCACAGTGAAACAAAAAAAGATAAATGAGCAAAAAACACACCCAACAAATTCAAGAAAAAAAGAAAGAATAAGGGATAATAGTAGTATCAGACTAAAAGGAATTTAGAGTTAAAGGCAATAAAAAGAATAAAGAGGTACATGCTATAATGACAGAAGGCATGATTTGGGGAGCAGAAATATCAATTTTAAAATCTGCACATTTCATACAGCATGGGATCTAAAATATATAAAGGTAACAGATACACAAAGAGGACTTGGTTATAATGTAAGGCTTCAAAACATCTCTTATACAGGGCAGAACTAGTAAAAGGAGTAAAGGAATTCATGGATTCAGTTTTTAAAAACTCAATTTAATAAATAAAAAGGAAGTGTTACATTCCTCAAATAGTGAAATATTGTTGTCAGTATATCCAAGGAATATCTAGAAAAGTCAACACAAGATACCAAAGGCAAGGTTAACAAAATAAAAAATTAAGTCAAGATTTTACAAACTGGATTTTCTAATTAAAATTCACTGATGGGGCGCCTGGGTGGCACAGCGGTTAGGTGTCTGCCTTCGGCTCAGGGCGTGATCCCGGCGATCTGGGATCGAGCCCCACATCAGGCTCCTCTGCTATGAGCCTGCTTCTTCCTCTCCCACTCCCCCTGCTTGTGTTCCCTCTCTCGCTGGCTGTCTCTATCTCTGTCGAATAAATAAAAATAAATCTTTAATAAAAAAAATAATAAAAAAAAATTCACTGAAAATAGGATAAAAACAAAAGGCAACAAAATGCCTGGTTAAAAAGATAAGTTGTTTCTTTTTGAAATTATACCATAGGATTCTGACAATATTTAAACTTCGACAGGCCAACCACAAAGCTATGCCTTTCACAAATTAATCCTAAACTCTGAAATTTTCCAACCTCAGACTCCAAAAAGCAACTTTTACTTATCTTTACAAGTTTAAGTAATAGCAAGTAAATAGTAATAGTAAGTAAATAAGTTCCAGTATGCCATACGTCAGACACGATTATTTACGTGATTTAAAAGATTTAAAAACTATTTTTAAATAGATTTCAAATCTATTTTTCCTTATTATACCTCAAATTCAGTTATGCCAGAATGTTCTTACTCACTTGATAGTTTTTTCCACTATCTTGCAGCTTTTAAAAAGGTGAAGATGTTCCCTCCTCATAAAGAAGAGGAAAATAAAAAGCTCTTAAGTGATTCATGTTTGGTAGAAGTGTTTGTGAATTGTTCCATAATAAGTAAAAGCCTGTTTGATAGAAAATTACCAAAATTAATTTTATAACAGTGTTGTGATAACTGTAATTCAGAAATTCAATTTAGAAAATACTTACTGAATATACTCCAGTGCCTGGGAAGTAGGAACGAACAAATGAATGAATGTTCAACAAGGAAAGGGTCAGCAAAGAGGCACAGGAGGCAAGCTGTCCAGAGACAGACTTTGCCACAAGGTGTATATTGCTCCAGGTAGTACCTGATCTCCTGAAATCATATGCAACTGTTTACGCATACATTCCGCAGACTTCACCTCTTCTAACACTGACACACTGAAATAAGCCCTTTTATTAAAAACACAGAATGTTCTACAGTTGGCATCTGTTCAATGTTTCCTCATGGTTAGACTCAAGGTATATATCCACAGTCAGAGTACCAGGTAAATGAAACACACGGTGCCCATTTTCCCCTCACTGCTAACGTTAATTCTGATAAGCAGTCAGGGGTTATCCAATTTCTCACCTGAATAATTACTGTTCTTCCCCTTGTAAGTTAGAAGCAATCCATTGAAAGACATTTCACAACCATAAAAATATCCTGCTTCTCATAAAAATTTCTCTCCTGGGCTTAGCATCCATTCATTATACTGCTTGAGCCAATCTTCACTGTGATGGTGGCAAAATGCTTTCCACTTCCAAGATTCCTTCCACATTTACCCATGAGCATTCTACTCTAAGCAAGACTACCTTTTCTCCTCATTTATTATCAAGTATGGGCTCGTGGATTCCTATTTTTAGCAAGGTCTATAATTCATTACTCCCCTTCATTGTTTTGGTACTCACACTGTCCTAGATTTGGCCAATGGGAGTTACTTTTAGTTAGCTCCTGCACCCTTTCAACATGCCCCCAACTTTCCTTTTCTTTTCATCTTTTTGACCACTTTCTTACTTTCTGGCATAAGAAGATGTTCTAGGGTCATCCTTCAACTTCTCTGCCTAGCCCTAGAATAAGCCATTTCTGTGAGGATATCTGGTTTCTCTGCAGTGGAAAATAGTTATTGGAAAGCAGCACCTTCATGCTAGATAAACTCATTATAACTGAAGCATCTGCTTCTAGGTTTCGTCAGCGGACAGAGCTAGGATAAGTGTTTACTTGTGTGTACCACCCACATACGTACGTATATACGCAAATATACATTTATATATGCTTATATATTTGTATATGTGTATGTGCACATATATACATATTCGATTATTTTTAAAATTCTAATCCATTCCACAGGATTCTTCACTGCCTTGTTCTATTCCATATTTTTTTTTAAAGACTTTATTTATTTATTCGACAGAGATAGAGACAGCCAGCGAGAGACGGAACACAAGCAGGAGGAGTGGGAGAGGAAGAAGCAGGCTCATAGCAGAGGAGCCTGATGTGGGGCTCGATCCCATAATGCTGGGGATCACGCCCTGAGCCGAAGGCAGACGCTTAACCACTGTGCCACCCAGGCGCCCCTCCTCTATTCCATATTTTTGTCTTCTTCTTTGCTCATTGAGAACCCTGACTCCTAAAATGAGTACTCATTTCTTCAATCCCTAACACTTCAAAAAGTTTTACATTTCTACATCCATTACACTGAGAAAAACAAATCTACTAAAAAGGGATTTCAAAATGTGTTTGTAGTCCTCTCCATCCCACTCCTCCAGAGTCTACAGTCAAATACTACATTCATTAACTTGCCCAAATTCTCCCCCACACCCTGAATGTGACTGATTTAAAGTAGGAATTTAACTAGTATTTAATCTATACAAAATTCCCCAGAGGTATCTACCAAGTGACAAGCTTCTCATGACATAAAAGCTAACTCAGAGAAAAATTGCAATTAAGGAAAAAGTACATTAGATTAGAGCAAAAGACAAAAGCAAAAGATTCTCATTGTAAAAAATAATTTAAAATGAATAAATACAAAAATTAAACTCCAAAGAACCAAATGATGAAACAAAGATGATACCAATTTCTCTTTTAAATTAATAAGTGAAAGGACGTAATATGACTCCAGAGAGGTCATATGCAGATGTTTTGAAACCACATGCTCCTTTTCTCCTACTGGTTACTCACAGGCACTTTGACTATATTTATTTTTGGTAGATGGACTGGCAAAGATTTTCTGTGAAGTAGGGAGGATGAAATGAAAGAGTTAACAGGAATTAGTAATATCTGCTATAGAAAGCCAAGCAGAGGAATTGAAAAATCAGCTGTAGCTCCTCCTTTCCTCTCCCGGCCCACACTGGAAATAAAACATAATCAAGAATTTAATACAGAAACCCCCTAAAGGACTAAAATCCAAGGAAGTGTTTGTCTTTAAAAAAGAAAAAAAAGTTTAGGTGATGAGAATATTTCAAATAAGGTAACTAAAGCAGTTACTATGGGCCATTTGTTAGATGATGGAAATAGCCATTGTTACATACCAAAAAAAAAAACATATGACTAACTATATGCCAAATAGCTTAGTCATTAAGTATGATAAGATTGGCTATATTAGTGTTTTTATCTCTAATTTCACTTATTTAAAATAATTTTTAATGACATAAATAAAAGTTAAGCATTTCATTCCAAAATAGAGGCAGAAAAGGAAAAAACAAAAGAAAAAAAGACTCTGCTCAGCAAAGAAAGGACTTTTTCCCCATATAGTTTATTAGCTATGTTCTTACTGACTTAATCCTTTCTTATATAAGAACATTTTTTTCAACACTTCTAATATTTTACCACTCTAATTTCCTTCTTAAAAATAAAAACCCTAGTTCAAATAAACATGAAAAATAGAATTAATTATTCTATTTTTTAAATAAACCTGAGCAAAAGGAAAAAAAAAAACACTCTAGTTGGCAGAGTAAGAGAACATTTTCATACATTTCCAAAAGGAGGTAAAGTGAAATCATATACTCAATTCTACTGATTTCATTGTGCTTGCTATTAAGCTGGCATTTCTCAACTTCAAATGCACAAACCTAAACAGGTTAAAGACCGAAGCTCCTTAATAGAAGGGAGAGGACAAGTCCCCTTGAAAAAGGACCTAGCAACACTACTACTTCAAGTATGTATAGTATAAATCTACCTTTGGCAAACAACAACCCGCAGGCCATATCTACCCTAGCACCTGTTTTTGTAAATAAAGTTTTATAGGAAACAGCCACACTCATTCATTTACATACTGTCTGACTGCTTTTGCACTACAATGACAAAATTAAGTAGTTGAGACAAAAACTATATGGCCAGCAATCCCAAAAATATTTACTATCCAGCCTTTTATTAAAAAGAAATGTGCTGACCCTTACTGTAAATCTTCATCAAATTATTCTTCAAAACACTGGCAGTGCTTGCGAGGTTGATTATGCACTGGAAAAAAGAAATACTCAGACCAGTCAGGGACTCAGACATGCACTTTAAACAGACATTAATTACCAGGGACGTAAAATGCTGTCATGATCTGTCAGAGAGAGAGCTTAGGGTGATCTGGTGATAAATGGGTTTCTGGCTGAAGTTTAAGTCTAAATAGGACAGTATGCCCACAGATGTAACCTGTGGTTATTTTCCAGTTCCTAGAAGTATAATTGGAAGAGAAATATTTGGCTGGAAGAATTTCCACCTTGGCTCTCTAACTCAAGGCATAAGCATCACTATACTAGGAAAAACCAAATGAAAGCCCGCAGAACTTATACTCCCTGCCACGGATGTAAAGCAAAAGTAATAATGCATCCATATCCCCAAGACAGGTACAGAGATTAGTACCACTATCCAAGACTTAGAAAGATGTTGCAGTGACAAATATCAATCATATATCCATTTATTCTATCTGTTTAGCCTATACAGAAGGTGGGTGATTGTGAAGAGTGATTACAAATGACCATAAATCAATCAGGGTGTGACAAAATGCTGCAGCTGTTTCCGACGTGCTATCTTTAACGAAGCAAATCAACCCAATCTGAAATCTTACCCACAACTACACAACTATAAGACGGCAAATATTCTGTCTCTATGTTAAGTGAGGTACTATCAGAAGATATTTGCCTTTGCCAGGCATGACCAACAACATAATTCATAGCCATCAACTCTCCTGCTTTTTGCCATAGTATAATTTGCAGAGACAGTGGTCATGTTTTCTTAATAATTTAGTATTTATTACGTGACATGCAGTGGACTAAATGTATTTTCTCATTAAATTTCCACAAGAGATAGGCACTTCCATTATCTACATTATACAGCTGTAGAAACGCAAGCAACACAAAGATTAAATAACCTAAGAGTGGTAGAGCCGAAACTGAAACCTAAGTGGTAAAATCCAGAGCCCCTTGCTTAAGAGGATCCGCTATACTAAATCTGATGAATAAAAGAGCTATTTTGTCTGCACATTTATCCATTTTTTAGTTGACTGATAACTCGGATTGTTTCTACTCTTTGGCTATTATGAATAATATTGGTAAGAAGATTTATGTACAGATTTTTATGTGGATATAGGTTTTCATTTGTCTTGGAAATACACCTGGGAGTAGACTTGCTCAGTCAAATGGTAAGTCTATCTTTAACATTCTGAGGAACTGCCAAAGTGGCTGCACCAATTTACAATCTCAATGTTTGAGGGCTCCAATTTCTCTATATCCTTACCACCACTGATTATTATCTTTATTTTTTTCAGAGACAGTGATCATTATGACATTACACAGAATAAAACACTGATCCACAACACTGATGACTTTGGACTTATGCTTATTAAAAATGAGGAGAAAGCATAAAGTTCTTTAGATACCTTAGTAAGACATATGTGAGACAGAAGATGAGGGGCGCCTGGGTGGCGCAGTCGTTAAGCATCTGCCTTCGGCTCAGGGCGTGATCCCGGCGTTATGGGATTGAGCCCCACATCAGGCTCCTCTGCTATGAGCCTGCTTCTTTCTCTCCCACTCCCCCTGCTTGTGTTCCCTCTCTCGCTGGCTGTCTCTATCTCTGTCAAATAAATAAATAAAATCTTTAAAAAAAAAAAAAAGCAGATGAGAGAGAAGGGGTGTCCGGGTGGCTCCGTCAGTTAAGCATCTACATTCAGCTCAGGTCATGATCCAAGGGGGAGTTTGCTTCTTCCTCTCCCCCTGCCCCTCCCCACCACTTGTTTTCTTTTCTCTCTCTATCTCAAGTAAATAAATATTTTTTTTTAAAGATGAAGGAGAAAATACACAAAAATTAAGGGGCCCATTACTGAAGTAAGATTTCTAGGAATCCAGTGGCCTAAGACCTGTCAGCCTCTCCAAGGTGAACAAGAAATTGCTATATGTACACCATTTACTACTAAAAGGGGGAAGGGGGGATGGGCACAATGCTTGACAAGCATTTATAAGTTGGGATCAGAGCAAAAGAAAGCTCTGTAACAAATCCAGGCTGTAGTATAAGCTGTTCTATTACTTGAACCTTATAACCCAGTATATCCATTGTCCAGAGCTTTGGGCAAGCCCCAACAAGAGAATCATACCAGTCCTCAGGGTTATAGAGCAAAACCATGCCACTTCCTAAAGATCATTATTCTTTTCAGAAATAGATCCCAGCTTGTTATTGAACCTTTTTGAAAGATATTGAAGGCCTAATCATGGGAAACAAGTGACCACATGATGACTTAAATTGCCCATGATGAAAGGGGTACTATTTAACCTACTAAGCCATGAAGTACAGGGACAGTTGGAACAAACTATTCAGTAAGTACGACTGCTACATAAGAAGTGTGCCTGGGTGGCTCAGTCGGTTAAGTGTCTGCCTTCGGCTCAGGTCATGATCTTTGGGTCCTGGGGTCAAGCCCCGCATCGGGCTCCCTGCTCAGCAGGGAGTCTGCTTCTCTCTCTCCCTCTGCCCCTCCTCCCTGCTCGTTCTCTCTCCCTCTCAAATAAATATATAAACAAACAAACAAACAAACAAATGCTACATAAGAAAGGTACCTGGGTGGCTCAGTCAGTTAAGCCTCTGACTCCTGTTTTCAGCTCAGGTCATGATCCCAGGGTTGTGGGACTGAACCCCACGTCAGGCTCTGCGCTGGGCGTGAAGCCTGCTTAAGATTCTCTCTCTCCCTCTCTAAAAAGAGAGGGGAGGGGAGGGAAAGGGAAGGGAGGGGAAGGGAGGGGAGGGGAGGGGAGCGGACGGGAGGAACGGAGAGAAATGCTACATAAGATACTGGGCTTGAGGAGGTCCAGAAAATACAGGTAGAGGTATAGCTTTCTTTACTGAGGCACTGCCTTCTTTTCTTCAATCCATACCTGACATCAAGGGAGAATTTCTTATTACCAGATGAAGGAAAAAAGAAAAAACTGAGACACAGTTTAAAATTTAAAGTCCATGATGTCCTAGGAAAACAAAGGAAATGGACTGCTGCATGGTAACAGCCCGAAGACATGAGTGATGGGAAATTCTACCAATGGGCTGGGCTCTTTTTGTTGTTGTTCCATCTGACCCAATGTTTATTGTCCTTTTACAACATGTTATTTTTGGTTTAGAAACTGCTTGTGATTAGTTTCCCAACATTAACCCAAAAGCAGGTAAAATAAAATCAACCTACTCTCTCTATAAGCACCCAGAAACTGTGGCCCTGTATCCTCCTGCCCAGGTTGGGTGGAGGGAAAAAGAGAGGGCTTGGGTAGCACTGAGTCAAGCGCAGATGCTTTACTGTGGGGAGTGGTGGTGGTGCCTTGGTTCACACCCACACAGGTCTCTGGACCAAGCTTTGAAAACTACAGTCTGGACTGAGATGGCCAGAAGCACAAATCTACACTGACTATAGATAGTTCAGAAAACTGGTCAAGGATATGGGAAGACAGTGAAGTGTGGGGAAGGTATGTGGAGACCTCTCAGAAGAGGCAGAGATTACGAAGAAATAGGTATTCAGCACAAAGGAGGCTCTCAATAATCAGGTGGCCCAAATGACTCATTCTAAATGTCAATTCTTTCATTTCCCCAACCATCCTAGAGTTTATTCAATGAGCCCTTGTGAAAAATGTCAGTAGTGGAAGGGATAGAGGCTATAGGGGCTCTTTCCTCACCACAGCTGATCTGGCCACAGCTACCACTAAGGGCTCAACTTGCCAACAGCTGAGACTACAATGAGGCCCTTGATTCAGCATCATTCCCCGGGAGAATTAGCCAGCCACTGACCCATAGAGTATATTTTAGGCCATTATGGTAGGCTGATTACACTGACTTCTATCATGGAGAGACAAAGCAATTTATCCTTACTAGATCACATAAGTATTCCAGATTTTTAAAAATTTTGTTTTTCTCTTTAACACTTCTACTAACATCACCTTCCATGGACTTATGGGATGTCTTATTCATTAACAAAGGTTGCCATAAAACTTACTTCACAGCAAAAATAAGTGGGGCAATAGGCTCATAGCCTTGAAATTTACTGCTCCTACCTCCCACCTAGAAATAGCTGACTTAACAGAACAGTAAGATGGTCAACTGAAAATTCAGTTGCAACACCAGTTAGAAGACCTAAGGATGGTGTTCTTACCGGATTTGGGACATGGTTTTAAATCTGTATGCAAATATACAGTGTAGTTTCTCCCTTAGCCAAAATACATGAGTCAAAGAACCATCCTCATCTCAATATGATTTCTAACTATTTACTCACAGAATTTTTGTTTCCCACCCCAGCAACTCTGGTGTAGAAATTTTGGTTTGCAAGTAAGAATGCTTCTATATCAAGGAACACAAGAATGTCCCACTGAATTGGAAATTGAAACTGCTAGTTGACCATTTTGTACTTCTCATGTAACTGAACCAACAAGTGAAGAGAGAAACATTGATTAACTGACTGACTGATTACTGCCTAAAGTGACCAATTCTATTACCAAAGAAAAGTTGGACTGCTGCTACAGAAACCATTAGGAAGGACTACTTCTGGAACCTAGGGTATTCTCTGAGGTGCCTCTGCCTCTTAGTACCTTCACGTCCAATAGTATAAGTTAATGGAAAACTACATAAACAAGCAAAAAAAAAAAGGTAAAACCACTGAGGATGAAACCTATCCGGAATAAAGGTTTTGTGTCACCCCACCAAGTAAAAAGCCTGGATCGTCTCAGAACAAGGGAAAAATGAAATGGACAGAAAGAAAGCTTCAGCTATGGTCTCATGACCACTGTCAGGACTGCTGATGTTGACTAATTTAACGATTCAGTCATTAAGTAGTAGGTATTTTTATGGAACTGTGACTGAATATGAGGAGCGATTAACATTGCCCAGAGATAGATATCACAACTATCTCCTAGAAATGGGTAAATAATCGACTGAGACCTTTGTCTATACACTTAGAATATATGCCTCTCAAGTAAAAGAATATTTTTGCTGGTCTATGGAAATTCAAGTATGTGTAGAATTGAATGGATAAGTACTAAGGAAGTGCATGGGGCTAATATTAAGCTATTGTCACTTGACTTCAAACTCACCCTCTATGCTCCAGTTTGTTATTCTAAACTCCTGGTGGGTGAGGGAGGGTACTAAAAGACTAAAGAAGAAAGAAGGAACTTACTCTCTCCTGTTTGCACAAGTTTTCAACCCTGAGGTGACAACTGATTTCAGTAGTACCAGCTGGCTCCACTAAAGTTTTCCCCACAGTCCTAGAACCAGCTTCACTGGGCCTCCTCTGAAAAATCAGCACCTCCTAGCCAGTACTGTACCCTTCCTCAGATGTCAAAATTCAGAACCATAAGATCTATCCGCCAAGATCTTGAAGCAACACCACCACCAGCTGGCAGTAACCTTCTAATGAGCTCTATAGGGCCCCCTCCAAACTTTTATATTTTAGTGATACATCCTCATTCCTTAGTTCCTTGCTTGGTAGGTGCTTTCTTTCTTTTTTTTTTTTTTTTAAAGATTTTATTTATTTATGTGACAGAGAGACAGCCAGCGAGAGAGGGAACACAGCAGGGGGAGTGGGAGAGGAAGAAGCAGGCTCATAGCGGAGAAGCCTGATGTGGGACTCGATCCCGGAACGCCAGGATCACGCCCTGAGCCGAAGGCAGCCTCCTAACAACTGCACCACCCAGGCGCCCGGTGCTTTCTGAAGTTACTATCTCTTCAACACTTCTTTGCCTTTTCAGTTCTTTAAACTAATTACAATTCTTCATATTAAATTAATTCTGTTAAAATAACTGCTGTGGTTTTTGTTTTTTACCATGCCCAAACTGATATATCTATTAATATCACATAAATATGTGTGAATATAAATCAAACGACAAAGTTGGACAGTAGGTCTGAGTTCAGTTTCAAACCTCTAAGAAAATCTTGTATCTCAACAGTCTGGACCCATTTGTAAAAGACACTATTTATAATGTTATTAGCAACTTTCCTAGAAACACACATGAAGATATAGGTATCTCAAAAGATTTATACAGGTAAAAAAAAAAAACAAAAACTGCATATTTCCAATTTCCCTATTATAAGTGATACTTCAATATAATTCTTAGACACACACCTTTTGGTATTTTGTTTATACACATATAAAATAAAACATACATATATATCGCCATTTAGTATTTCTTGAGTGTCTATTATATACAGGTTAACACACTAGGTACTAGAAATACAACTATGCAGAAGACAAGACTTTTCCTTTCACAAAATTTGAAGCATATTTCCTCAGGATATATGCTACCTTATCGCCCACCAGAAGAGTTGTACCAATTTACATTCTTATCAAGCAGAATAGGAGAGTGCCTATTTGCTCACACCCCAATCAACCCAATCAAAAGGGACATTGCTAATATTTGCCAATGTGACGGATGAAAAATTAAACTTCACTGTTTTAGAATTTTTTTTATTAGAAAGAGCAAACATCTTTATCTTTTCACAGAAAAGTGCAGTTTCTTCCTCGATTATACAGGGCATCCTTTTACTCCATGATATAACCACGCAGTTTGCTGAGGTTAAATTAAAAACTATAAACATCAAAATGACAAAAATAAATATTTATTAGGTTCTATGCTGTATTCTTCACATGTACCATTTTATTTAATCCCTACCAAACCTCAAAAAGCAGTATTATTTTTGCATTTTAACTCAATAGCTCATAATTATAAAGTCTATAATGGCAGAACCCACATTTACTTTGTTAACTCCTGCAATTTTATACAGTATAAGCAAATCTTCACACCAAGATATAAGAACTATTACTGTGGGCATTTTACAGACGAGGAAGCTTAGAAAGATTAGTAAGAAAGTAACAGCAGCAAGAAAGGACTGGAGCTAGGATTTGATTCTGTGCGGTCTGAGCCAAGAACTTATGTTCTTAACCATTAGACCTGTGTTCTTAACCACTATACATATTCTCAAGGTTATTTTAAGATATTTGTTAAAAAAAAAAAAAAAACCCTACGACTAAAAGTTTTGTGACTTTATGTTCTTGCTCTCCAGGTATTTAACAATTTATGATTAGGTACACAAATAAGCTGAAGATATATGCATTTTAAAAGGGAAAAATTAATAGGGATTGGAATCAAATGGGAAATAATTCACACAGAAAATTGAACTTACACAGTTCAGCAAACAAAAGAACTGCAAAAGGAAATACAGACTTTTAAATCTATTTTAATTAAAACAAAAATGACAGCAAACATTTAAATGCTTACCATGTGCCATCTGTTCTATTTTACATATATTGGCTCATTTAATCCTTTTAAGTCTTAAGCCTTATGAGGTCAATATCTACTTTATGAATGAGGAATATAAGGCCCAGAAAAAAGGAATGTGCTCAAGGTAATACAGGTGATAAGGATATTTAAACCCAGGCAATCTGACTCTAGAATCTGTGCTCTAAACTACTATGCTATATAAATAATAAATTTATACTACTCACTATAAGCCCCTGACATTGTACGCAAAAGAGTTTGCACTTTCCAGAATAGACCTTTGTAATCCTAGCTTTTGACACAATGACCACAGTTTGGGGTTACAGATAAGTTAATATAAACCCATAATATTTTTAAAACAACATATAGCTCTCAGATAAAATTCTCTATTGCATGTCTATGAAGTTCAATACAATGTAAATAGCTAAGATAAATAAAAGTTATTTTAGGCTATGATAAATCAAAGTTAATATACCCCAAATTTTCAGAAATGATACTAAAAGGAGTTAAAAAAAAAAAAAAGCAAAGTTTAGGTTTTAATTGCCATCGACAGGGCATTTAACAATACATTTTTCTATTTGTATTAAATTTTAATCCAACGAGAATCTACACTATACCCACTTTATTATAGCAGCTGAGTAAAACTCAAAACCATACTTTGAAAGCCTAAGATTTCTAAAAAAAACAAAACAAAAAACTGTAGACATTTTCAAGGACTGGTACTTGTATTATACTTTTTAAGACATTCCACTCCATTCTAAGCTTTAGATTAGATTAGATTTTAGATTTAGAAATACTTAGAAATGCAATCAAGAAAAGAAATGAGCTTGTCTCATGGTATTTTAATATCTTAGTACCACTTCACTGGTCACTGCTTTGATTCTCACAATTTAGAGACATGGCTACTCTCCTTTCAAACTATTATAGGCATATTTCTTAAAATGCCTTCTAACATACAGCATCTAACATAACATTAGATGTAAGCTCATTTATTTAGTGAAAACTGCTATAATACATAACATCCTTTACATTCAAAAAGCACGTTACTCTGGCTAACTGAATAATGCCTGCTTTGTAATAGTTATCACAACTGTATTTTGTATTAAATACCCTATTTTTGAAAACCTACATCCATGTTACATAAGTAATGTTACCTACACAAATGTAACTTGCACGTTCCTACCATAAAATCACTTTAAAAGCTGACATTGTGGTGTGTTTTAAAGATGTACCAGAATTAAAAGTAATTCCCTCCTTTTTTGTAAGACTTTTAAAAATAGGTAAAATTTTAAAAGAACAAAATATACTTAAAAACATACTAAGAAGAAAACAAAACTGGGATAACTACTAAACTGAATTACATTTTGCTATCTTTAACTGCAGTAGACAACTGCAAGAAAAGAAATTAATATCATTTTTGCTACTTAGAAAATGGACATTCTATATATAGCCTCATGTAGCTTTTCAGTGCTAAGAATTATGATCTGTAAAAAGCAAAACAAAACAATTTTTCAAAACTTAACAAAATATCAATAAAACACACACAAGGCCCTATAACCCAGGAACTGCACTACTAGGTATTTACCCCAAAGACACAAATGTAGTGATTCAAAGTGGGACCTGCACCCCAAAATTTATAGCAGCAATGTCCACAACAGCCAAAGTATTGTTTGGAAAGAGCCCAGATGTCCATCAACAGATGAATATATAAAGAAGATGTGGTGTGTGTATACATACATACACACACACACACACACACACACCATGGAATACTACTCAGCCATCAAAAAAATGAAATCTTGCCATTTGCAATGACATAGATGGAACTAGAGGGTATTATGCTAAGCGAAAGAAGTCAATCAGAGAAAGACAATTATCATATGATCTCACTGATACGTGGAATTTGAGGAATAAAACAGAAGAGCATAGGAGAAGGGAGGGAAAAAGATAACAAAATGAAATCACAGAGGGAGACAAACCATAAAAGACTCTTAATCATAGGAAACAAACTGAGGGTTCTGTAGGGAAAGTGGGTGGGAGGAGGGGGTAACTGGGTGATGGACATTAAGAAGGCCACTTGATGTAATGAGCACTGGGTGCTATATAAGACTGATGAATCACTGAACTCTACCTCTGAAACTAATAATACACTGTATGTTAATTAACTGAATTTAAATAAACACACACATAAGGGTTTACAATGCTTAAAGAAGTATTATAAATATAGCATTAGATAAAATAGAAGATTAAAGAAGTGATTTAAAAATTTTTATTTCATCTTCGGAATCATATTTCCAAAGAACCATATTCATCTATGTTTTTTAAGGAAAGAAAGAAAAAGATGCAGGCAGACTATCAGAATTAATTCCTCAGCCTCCACTGTTTTAGAAGTGAGGCAGTCTTCTAAAAGGCACTTCCAGAGAACACATCAAGCCCGTGTTCGGCTTGCATTAACTACCAATGTGTAGGTTCCACAGTGAACTGGCAACTCAGAATATCTGCATACCAGATGCTTTGTTAGGAAGAACGATCTTGAATTTAATACTTATCAACACTTACCAAGATTTTATATACATAGTTGGGGACAGTTTGAAAAACTGATAATATTTAATTATTAATATTATTAAGAATTAATAGCATATTAATATAAAGCATTTGTTGATGCTTAATAACAAACTATTAATTGGTATTGATATTAATATCAATAGTTATCCAAAAACTAAATAAGAAAAATAATATTTTTGGAAAAGTACCGATAGGAAGTAAACTTAAGATTTATTCTTTCTCACAAAGAATCTGGTGTACAGATATTATGGGTTGCCAATGCTATTTCTTTTATCTAATCTTTAATATTACTTGATGGAAAAATATATATATATACACATTCCATACAATCCTATAAATACTCAAAAATATATCTATCTATCCTTGGATGAACTCAGACCAATAAAGAGTGAACTACCTAAGCAACAGTATTTGGGGCCCCAGATAATTGTTCCAACTAAACCATACTTCACTACTAAGTCAGAAACTCTTACTTAAGGATATAAATTATTTATTTAAGGATATATTTTGTGAAAATTGACACTCATATGATTTATTAAACTCCCTTTTTTACTTAGGATTCACCACACTACACAGTATCCTTTATCTAAAAATGCACAGCCTCTTAAGAAACTATCTTCTGGAGTCTGGATTCATATAATTGATCACATAGCATACATTCCATTAGCTATAAAAAACAAATCTGTAGTTTAACTTTGGCAAATAAAAAGGATTTCATAGCATGTACTAGTAAACTTTTACTCTCTCAGTCAGTGTTATTTACTTTCTCTTTGTGAGTTCCTTGATTAAACATATCTTATTTTGGTTTTACATATTTACTTACATAAAAGGTCATAAAAATTTGTGGAACAAGGTGAACTAAAACAAGGTTATGGAAAAACAATGAAAATATTTAGGCTAAAGCATTTTTTATTCTAAATAGCAACCAATAAAGTCATATACAGAAGACTGACCAGTAAATGAAAAAACAATGAACATTATGAAAAATCTTAATGAAAGTCAACAATTAAACTATGGAGAAATGTTCTTGCTATGCAAATGCAAGCTTGAAGTAGTATCTTTCAAAGTAAAAAAGGCTTACTTCAAAACGCTAACTTGTAACAACCATGATAATACCTCATATTTATAATTCAACTGGGAGGAATTGTCAAGTAAAATCTATTTTCACTTTTACAATTTAACAAAGTTCATTTTTTATATTAGAAATAACTGTACTTTTGAAGACCAAAATTAGTAAAGTTAAAAGGATACAAAATGTTAGTAGCTCTAACAGCTAAAAGTAAGATGTATAGGTATGTATGTATATTGTAAAATATCTTTTGCGGGGGTAAAGTATATGTAAAGTATCCAGTAACAGTGAAGCCTCATACAAACAGCATTATTTCATGTAAAAATAGCGGCAAAAGTGCATCTTACCCTTCTCCTCCCATTCTTGTTATCTTTAGGCGGAAATCCACAGAATTCAGACTGGGAGGCTTCCATTTCAAAATATCATCACATCGACCAGGTTTATATTTCTAAAATGAATTAAAATGACAATGGTTAATAAGCTAAAAAATTAAATATATTAATTACTTTCTATAGTATGCTTTGTACTTTTTTAAACTGAAGTATAGTTGATACACAATGTTATGTTAATGTCAGGTGTACAACATAAAAGTTTGACAATTTTACATGTTCTACATACACACTCCTCACCACAAAAAGTGCAATTACCATCTGTCACCACACAAAGTTACTACAATATTACTGACTATAGCCCCTATGCTGTACTTCTCATCACTGTGACTTATTTATTTTATAATTAGAAATTTGGGACTCTTAATTTAAGTGAAATTTTATTTTTATTTTAAGCAAAATTACTACTTCTTTTCTGAATTTAAGTTTTATCTTCAACTGATGAGCAAAGCTAGATACCTACCTGCTTGGTGATGGCCTTTCTCCTTTTTCTGCCAAAGCATGCAGACCCTTGTTTGTGAAAGTCCAGAAAAAGAATGAAACCTGTTATTCTCTCCAATCTTTCTGTGACTTAAAGGAAGTTTGATCATTTTTTAAAAATTGTTTTTTCTTGTTCAACTTTATTGTGGGATAATTCACAATGAATAAAATTAATAAGTGAAATTTTTTTTTAAGATTTCATTTATTTGAGAGAAAGTAGGAGCAGGGGGAGGGGCAGAGGAAGAGGGAGAAGCAGACTCCCGGCTGAGCAGTGAGCCTGACATGGGGCTCCATCCATCCCGGGACTCCGGGATCATGACCTGAGCTAAAGGTAGACGCTTACCCAACTGAGCCACCCAGGCACCCCTAATGAGTGAATTTTAACACATGGATACACTCATGTAACCACAACCAAAATCATGATATATAGTACTCAATCACCCCAAAAAGTTTCCTCCTGACATCTGCACTCAATTCCTTCCAACTCTCTGGCAACAGAGACTTTCTATCACTATAGTTGTACCTTTTCTAGAATTCATAAGAAATTCTTAACATAGGTTTTGCGATTTATCAGTGCTGGTGCATATATCAACACTTTGTTCCTTTTTATTACTGAACGGGATTCCATTTTATATATATGCCACAAATTGTTTATGCATTTACAGGCTAAAGCATATTTGGGTTGTTCCCAGGTTTAGGTATCATGAATGATGTTGCTGTGAACATTTGTGTAGACACGTTTCTCTAACTTGGGAAAATAACTAGGAGTAGAATGGCTAGGTCACATGGTAAATATATATTTAACATTAAAAGAAACTGTCAAATTGTTTTAAAAAGTGGCTATAACATTTTCCATTCCCACCAGTAACATATGAGAGGTCAGTTTGCTCCATATCCACTCCAGGACTAGGTATTGCTGGTCGTTTTAATTCAAAAGTGTATCTTATAATTTTAATTTGCATTTCTCTAATGACAGAAGAGCTTTTTTCTTTTTTCTTTCATTTTTTATGTAAATTCAATTAGCCAACATATATCATTAGTTTTTGATGTTCAATGATTCATTAGTTGCGTATCATACCCAGTGTTCATCACATCATGTGCCTTCCTTGATGCCTATCACCCAGTTACCCCATCCTCCCACCCACCTCCCTATTCCCCAACCCTCAGTTTGTTTCCCAGAGTCAAGAGTCTCTCATGGTTTGTCTCCCTCTCAGACTTCTTCCCAGTTTTCCCTCCCTATCTCTATGGTCCTCTGCACTATTCCTTATATTCCACATATGAGTGAAACCATATGATAATCGTCTTTCTCTGCTTAACTTATTTCACTTAGCATAATACCCTCCAATTCCATCCACATCAATGTAAATGGTAGGTATTCATCCTTTCCAATGGCTGAGTAATATTCCATTGTATATATGAACCACATCTTCTTTATCCAGTCATCTGTTGAAGGACATCTCAACTCCTCCCACAGTTTGGCTATTGTGGACATTGCTGCAATGAACATTGGGGTACATGTGCTCCTTCTTTTCACTACAACTGTATATCTTTAGGGTAAATACCCAGTAGTGCAACTGCTGGGTCATAGGGTAGCTCTATTTTTAACTTCCTGAGGAACCTCCATAATGTTTTCCAGAGTGGCTGTATCAGCTTGCATTCCCATCAAAAGTGTAAGAGGGTTCCCCTTTCTCCACATGCTTGCCAACATTTGTTCTCCCCTGTCTTGTTAATTTCAGCCATTCTAACTGGTATAAGGTGGTATCTCATTGTGGTTTTCATTTGTATCTCCCTGATGGCAAGTGATACGGAGAATTTTTTCCTGTTGGCCATTTGTATGTCTTCTTCGGAGAAGTGTCTATTTACGGCTTCCGCCCATTTCTTAACTGGATTGTTTGTTTTTTGGGTATTGAATTTGATAAGTTCTTAATAGATCTTGAGTACCAGCCATTTATCTGTTATGTCATTTGCAAAAATCTTCTCCCATTCCATAGGTTGCCTTTTAGTTTTGCTGTTTCTTTTGCTGTGCAAAAGCTTTTTATCCTGATTAACTCCCAATAGTTCATTTTTGCTTTTGTTTCTCTTGCCTTTAGAGATGTATCTTGCAAGAAGTTGCTGCAGCCAAGGTCAAAGATGTTACTGCCTGTGCTCTCCTCTAGGATTTTGATGGATTCCAGTGTCATATTTAGGTCTTTCATCCATTATGAGTTTATCTTTGTCTATGGTGTAAGAGAATGGTCCAGTTTCATTCTTCTGCAGGTGGCTGTCCAATTTCCCAGCACCATTTATTGAAGAGACTATCTTTTCTCCATTGGATATTCTTTGCTGCTTTGTTGAAGATTAATTGATCACAGAGTTGAGGATCCATTTCTGGGCTCTCTGTTCCGTTCATCTATGTGTCTGTTTTTGTGCCAGTACCATGCTGTCTTGATGATTACAGTTTTGTAATACAGCTTTAAGTCAGGCACTGTGATGCCCCCAGCTTTGGTTTTCTTTTTCAACATTCCCCTGGCTATTCAGGGTCTTTTCTGGTTCCATACAAATTTTAGGATTGTTTGGTCCAGCTCCGTGAAAAATGTTGATGGTATTTTGATAGGGATTGCACTGAATGTATAGATTGTTCTAGGTAGCATAGCCATTTTAACAATGTTTATTCTCTGAATCCATGAGCATGGAACGTTTTTCCATTTCTTTGTGTCTTCCTCCATTTCTTTCATGAGTGTTCTGTAGTTTCTAGAATACAGATCCTTTACCTCTTTGGTTAGGTTTATTCCTAGGTATCTTATGGTTTTTGGTACAATTGCAAATGGGATTGATTTCTTAATTTCTCTTTCTTCAGTCACATTGTTAGATTATGGAAATGCAAGTGATTTCTGTGCATTGATTCTGTATCTTGCCATGCTGCTGAATTGCTATATGAGTTCTAGCAATTTTGGGGTGGAGTCCTTTGGGTTTTCTTCATAGAGTATCACGTCATCTGCAAAGAGTGAGAGTTTGACATCTTTGTCGATTCAGATGCCTTTTATTTCCTTGTGTTGTCTGATTGCAGAGGCTAAAACTTCTAGTACTATGTTGAACAACAGAAGTGTGGACATCCCTGCTGTGTTTCTGACCTTAAGGGAAAAGCTCTCAGTTTTTCCCCATTGAGAATGATATTCACTGTGGGCTTTTCAAAGATGGCTTTTATGATATTGAGGTATGTTCCCTCTATCCCTATGTTTTGAAGAGTTTAATCAGGAAAGGATGCTGTACTTTGTAAAATACTTTTTCTGCATGTATTGAGAGGATCATATGGTTCTTTTCTTTTATTAATGTGCTCTAGCACAATGATTGATTTGTGAATGTTGAACTACCGTTGCAGCTCAGGAATAAATCCCACTTGGTCATGGTGAATAATCCTTTTAATGTACTGTTGGATCCTATTGGCTAGTAGTTTAGTGAGAATTTTTGCATCTATGTTCATCAAGGATATTGGTCTGTAATTCTCCTTTTTGGTGGCATCTTTGTGTGGTTTTGGGATCAAGGTAATGCTGGTCTCGTAGAAAGAGTTTGGAAGTCTTCCTTCCATTCCTATTTTTTGAAACAGCTTCAGAGGAATAGGTATTAACTGTTCTTTAAATGTTTGGCAGAATTCCCATGTGAAGGCATCTGGCCCTGGGCTCTTGGTTTTGGGGAGATTTTTGATTACTGCTTCAATGTCCTTACTGGTTATGGGTCTGCTCAGGTTTTCTGCTTCTTCCTAGTTCAGTTTTGGTAGTTTATACATCTGTAGGCATGCATCCATTTCTTCCAGATTGCCTAATTTGTCAGAATACAGTTGCTCATAATATGTTCTTATAATTGCTTGTATTTCTTCGGTGTTGGTTGTGATCTCTCCTTTTTCATTCATGATTTTATTAATTTGGGTCCTTTCTCTTTCCTTTTGGATAAGTCTGGCCAGAGGTTTATTAATCTTATTAATGCTTCCAAAGAACAAGCTCCTAGTTTCATTGATCTGTTCTACTGTTCTTTTTGTTTCTATTTCATTGATTTCTGCTCTAATCTTTATTATTTTTCTTCTCCTGCTTGGTTTAGGCTTTATTTGGTGTTCTTTCTCCAGGTCCTTTAGGTGTAAGGTTAGCTGTGTATTTGGGATTTTTCTAATTTTTTGAGAGAGGCTTTATTGTTATGTACTTCCCTCTTAGGATCGCCTTTGCTATATCCCAGAGGTTTGGAACTGATGCGTTTTCATTTTCATTAGTTTCCAAGAATTTTTTAAATTCTTCTTTAATTTCCTGGTTGACCTATGCATTCTTTAGTAGGATGCTCTTTAACCTCCAAGTGTTTGAGTTCCTTCCAAATTTCTTCTTGTGACTGAGTTCCAGTTTCAAAGTATGGTGGTCTGAAAATATATAGGGAATGATCCCAATCTTTTGGTGCCAGTTGAGACTGGCTTTGTGACCCAGGATGTGATCTATTCTGGAGAATGTTCCATGTGCACTAATGTGTATTCTGTTGCTTTTGGGTGGAATGTTTTGAATATATCTGTGAAGTCCATCTGGTCCGGAGTACCATTTAAACCCTTATTTCCTTGTTGATCTTCTGCTTAGATGATCTGTCCATTGCAGTGAGGGGGGGTGTTAAAGTCCCCTACTATTAATGTATTATTATCAATATGTTTCTTTACTTTGGTTATTAATTGGTTTATATAATTGGCTGCTCCCACATTGGGGGCATAGATATTTACAATTATTAGATCTTCTTGTTGGATAGATCCTTTAAGTATGATATAGTATCCCTCTATACCTCTTATTACAGTCTTTGGTTTAAAATCTAGTTTGTCCGATATGAGAATTGCTATCCCAGCTCTCTTTTAAGGTCCATTAGTGTGGTATGGTAAATGGTTCTCCAACCCCTCAGTTTCAGTCTGGAGGTGTCTTTAGGTCTAAAGTGAGTCTCTTGTAGACAGCACATGGATGGTTCTTGCTTTTTTATACAATCTGCTACCCTGTGGCTTTTGGTTGGAGCATTTAGCCCATTTACATTCAGAGTAACTATTAAAAGATATGAATTTAGTGCCATTGTATTGCCTATAAAGTCCCTGTTTCTGTAGATTGTCTCTCTTTCTTTCTGGTCTATGAAAGAAGATCTTAAAGATCTTTTAATGTGCTTATTTGCTATCTGTGTATCTTCTTTGGTGAAGTGTCTAATCAAAACTTTACCCTTGTTTTTACTGGGTTATCTTCTTTTATTGACTTATAAGAGTCATTTATATATTCTGAATAAATAACCTTGGTTGGATGTATATACTGCAAATATTTTCCACCAGTCTTTGTTTTGCCTTTTCATTTTCTTAATTTCTTTTGATGAGTAATTCTTTTTATTTTAATGAAACCAAAAATCAATTTTTCCAGCTTTACTGAGCTATGACTGAGAAAAAATTTAAGGTGTACAACATGATGTTTTGATATATGTATGAACTGTGAAATGATTACCACAATCAAGCTAACATATCCATCATCTCACATAATTTCATTTTTGTGGGTATGTGGCAAGAGCATCTTTCTACCACCTACTCTCTTACCAAATTTCAAGTATACATATTATTAACCATAGTCACCGTGGTCACATTAGGTCTTTAGAATTTATTCACCTCATGATGGAAAGTTTTTACCCTTTGATTAATATCTTCTCTTCTCCCCTACCCCCTGTCTCTAGTAACCACCGTCCTACTCTCTGTTATGATATGTTCAATTTTTCTTTTTAAAGATTCCATTTATATGTGAGATCATGTGATATTTGTCTAGCTTATTTTATTTAACATAAAGTACTTCAGCTTCGACCATATTGTCACAAATGGCAAGATTTCATTCTTTCCTTAAGACTGAATAACATTCTACTGTGTGTGTGTGTGTGTGTGTGTGTGTGTATAAGTATATATAAATAAATATATATATATAAATATATATATTTATCTATTCATCTGTTGATTGACACTTAGGTGGTTTCCATATTTTGGCTACTATGAATAATGCTGCAGTAAACATGAAAAGGCAGATATCTCCTCAAGATACTGATTTTACTTCTATTGGGTAAATATCCAGAAGTGGGGTTGCTTGAGCATATGGTAGTTCTATTTTTAATTTTTTGAAAAACCTCCATTCTGTTTTTCATAATAGCTGTATCAATTGACATCTCCATCAATGGTGTACAGGGGTTCCCTTTTCTCCACAACCTCACCAACATTTGTAATCTTCTGACTTTTTGATAATTGCCACCCTAACTGATGTAAGATGGTATCTCACTGTGGTTTTGATTTGCATTCCCCTGATTAGCATGATGTTGAACATCTTTTCTAAATCATCAGTTTTCAAGTTTTATAATTTGTGCTGCTTTTGGGGCCCTCTGTAAGGAATCTTTGCACATCCTAAGGTTGCTATAATTTTCTACTACGTTTTCTTAGAAAATTTTATCATTTTAGCTGTTATCTGGGGAGTATATGACCCATTTGAAGTTAATTTATTTCTACAATATGAAGTAAGGGACTAGGCACACTGTCAGATATCAAATCGATACAGCAGCATTTGTTGAAAAGATTGACTTTCCTCACTCAGTTGCCTTGGCACCTTTGTCAAAAATCAATTGTTTACAACTACAGCTATATGTCTATTCTCACCAATGTGTTGCACTGAATAATATGCCTTTCTTCCTGCTAATAGCACACTGTCTCGAATACTGTGGCTTTATAGTAAGTTTTGAAATCTGGTTGTGTAAGTCCTTAAACTCTGTTCTTCTTTTCCCAAACCCTCTTAGCTAAGGTTGCATTTATATTTCCACACAAATTTTAAAATTGGCTTGTCAATGTCTATGAAAAGTACATCTACTGGGATTTTAATTAGGATTGCACTGAATCAAAAGGTCAATTTGGGAAGACATGACATCTTAACACTGAATCTTCCAATTCATGAACACTGCAAATCTGTTTATTTAGGTCTTCCAAAATTTTCTCAGCAATGTTTTCTGGTTTTCAATATACAAATCTTAACACAACTTTCATTAAGTTCATTCCTCATAATTTAATATTTTTGGTGGTATTATCAATACAAAAAAATCAACTGTGTTTCTATACAACAGCAATGAAAACAATTCAAAAAGGAAAGCAATTCCATTTATAATAACATCTAAAAGAACAAAATTCCTAGGAATAAATTTAACCAAGCAAGTGAATAATCTGTATACTGAAAACTGCCAAACCTTACTGAAAAAGTTAAAGACCTAAAAGTTGGAAAACATCCAGTGTTCATAGATAGTGTGATACTGTCAAGATTTACAATAAGAAATATATATTTGGTCTTCATCCCGTTTCTGGTACAGAGCTCCTAAAACCCTTGGAATTCCCTAAGTGATGAGTACAGTAAAAGTCTTTTGTTATGTCAGTGAGGTGGATTTTGGAAAGCACTTAATGAAGGTTGAGGACTGGCTGCCAAAGCAGCCAACCATGTGATTAGAGAGTAGGACTTTTCAGTCCCTCCCCCTTGACTTCTGGGGAGGACTGAAGGGCTAGACGTTGGATCAATCACCAATGGCCACTGATTTAATCAATCATGCCTATGTAATGAAGGCTCCATTAAAAACAACAACAATAACAACAACAACAACAAAAGGAGAGGGTTCAAAGAGCTTCAACAACAACAACAACAAAAGGAGAGTGTTCAAAGAGCTTCCAGGTTGGTGACCATGTGAAGAGCTGGGGAGAGTACCAAGGCTGGAAAGGGCATGAAAACTCTGTGCCCCTTCCCCATTCCTTATCTATGGATGGATTCTATCTAGCAAATTAATCACACCTGAGGAGAGGGTCATGGAAACCTATGATTTACAGCCAGCTGGTCAGAAGTTCAGGTCCTGGGCTTGCCACTGGCATCTGAAGGGAGAGGGGGGAGGCAGCAATCTTGTAGGACTGGGTCTTAAACCTGTGGAATCTGACACTACCTCCAGGTGTCAGAATTGAGTTGAATTATAGGACACCCAGCTGGTATTGTAGAATTACTTGTTGATATGGGGAACCCATACACACACACACACACACACACACACACACACACACTGGAACTGGTCTCAGAGTACTAATTTAGGAAGACTTAATATTGCTAGGATGTCAGTACTACCCAAAGCAATCTATGGATCAATGTAATCCCTATCAAAATTCCAACAGCTTTTTGCGTAGAAATAAAAAAGCTGACCCCTAAATTCATATGGAATTGCAAGAGACCCAGAAAAACCAAAACAGTCTTGAAAAGAGAACGACAAAGTTGGAGGATTCACCCGTCCCAATTTCAAACCTTAGTACAAGGCTATTGTAAATCAAAACAGAGATATGGGCATAAAGGTAGACATAAACCAATGGAAAAGAACTGGGAGTACAGAAATAAACCTATATGTCAATAGCCAATTGATTTTTTTTTTTTTTACAAGGATGCAGAGTCCATTCAATGGGGAGAGAATATTCTCTTCAACAAATGATGCTGGGATAGCTAGATTTCTACATGCAAAATAATGAAGTTGGGCTGCTATCTCCCACTATATAAAAAAACTAATTAAAAATGGACCAATGAGGGGTGCTTGGGTGGCTCAGTCGGTTAAGCATCTGACTCTTATTTTTGGCCCGTGTTATCATCTCGGAGTCGTGGGATCAAGCCCCCCCCAGATCAGGTTCCCTGCTCAGCAGTGGGTCTGCTTGAGGATTCTCTCCCTTTCCATCTACCCCTCCCCCTGCTGTCTCTCTCTCTTTCTCTCTAAAATAAATACATAATTTTTTTTAAAAAGATGGACCAATGACCTAAATATAAGAACTAAAACTATACAACTCTTAGAAGAAAACAGAAGGGTACATTTTTATAATCTTGGATTCTTAGGTATGACACCAAAAGCACAAGCAATAAAAGAAAAAAAAAGGTAGACTAAATTTCATCAAATTAAAAAACTTTTGTACATGACAAGACATTATCTAAAAAGTGAAAAGACAACCTATAGAATGGAGGAGAAAATGCAAATTATATATCTAATAAGGATTTAATACCCAAAATATATAAAGAACTCCTACAACTCAATAACAAAAGACAAACAACCTAATTAAAAAATTATCAGGGGCACCTGGGTGGCTCAGTCGTCAGGGTCCTGAGTATGAGCCCCACATCTGAATTGAATACACATTTCTACATAGAAGATATAAAATGTCCAATAAGCACACAACACAATGCTATCATTACCCATGAAAGAAATGTAAACAGAACCACAATGGGATACCACTTCATATCTACTAGGGTGACTTTCATTTTTTTTAAAAGGGGGGAGGGGAAAAAAACAAGCGTTGGAGAGGATATAGAGAAATTAAAACCCACATATATCACTGTAAGGAATAAAAAATGATGCAGCCACTACAGATAACAGTTTGACAGTTCCTCAAAAAGTTAAACACAGAACTACCCTATGATTCAGCAACCCTACTCAGGTACACAGCCAAAAAAAATTGGAAAGAGGGACTCAGATACTTATATATGTAAATGTTTGGTGCAGCATTATTCACAACAGTCAAAAAGTGGAACCCTAGTTCCATCACCATATGAATGAATAAACAAAATATGCATGTACATACAATGGATTATTCAGCCTTAAAAAGGAATGAAGTTCTCATACATGCTACAAAATGACTTAATCTCAAAAACACTACGCTAACTGAAATAAGCCAGACACAGAAGGACAAAAATTACATGACTCCATTTATATGAAATATCCAGAATAGGCAAATTTATAGTGATAGAAAGTAGATTAGAGATACCAGGAACTGGGGGGTGGAGGAAAGGTCAGCTATTGCTTAATGGTTACAGAATTTCTGTTTGGAGTGATGTAAAAGTTTTGGAAATAGTAGAAATGGTTGTACAACACTGTGCACGCAATTAAAGAGACTATAGGAAAAAAAGTCTCAAATGTATTCTGGGAACACAGTAAAAAGAGAAAATATTTTACTTGAGTGAATTAAGAACTGATTATAAAGGAATGATCTTTGTGAGCCTTGACAAATGGGTAATATTCACTTATTCAGATCTGAGCATGAGGTAAACATGAGTAAAAGACAGGAGCAGAAAAATATAGGATCTACTGAAGGAGAGGTAAGTATGTCCATTCAGCAAGGGCATCATAGGGAGTGGAGCCACATTATGAGAAAGATACTTATCGGGAAGGAAAAACTGCTAAGAGTTCTCTACTATTACTATTTCTCTTAAATATAAAAGTCAAATTGCATTCTAACACACTTTTATAAATCTGAGAAAAACTGCAAAACCCTTAGTCACAGGATTACTTATTTCAAACAGAGATCCACATGACAAATTTAGTATAACTTAAATTTTGCTTACAAACCATTGGCGTTGATAGAAAAGATATTTTATCTGTAGCAAATTTAAGAATACACGCTATTTCCCCCCAAGTCTTATGTTTAAACATGAATGAATATAAAATCAAAGATATAGTATTTCAGTGGAAATTTCATCTATTTATTTGCCGTGAAAGATTCATTTAGTTAACATATATCCTTCAGGATGATCACAAATAAATCTCTTTAAACTTACTGAATATCAATTTTTTAAATGCTAAAACTGCAAAATTTTCCAGTTTTCAATCCATTAATGAATAGAATCTGATAAAATTGAGTCTTTTTTCTAATAAAGCATACCTGACAGAAATGTCATAGGCCTTTTAGTGAGAGTGGTTCACTATGCTATTGAGGGGTAAAAAGAGTAAGGGAAGAAAGGAAAGTCAGCACCCCACCTCGACCCCATTCACGACCTCTGCCAAGGGAATGTCATCCTTAGAGACAAACCATCATTTACTTCTGTTCCCTATTTATTTGTGACTATGAGTTTGGGACCACTTAGAAACCAATACCAATCTAAGTTATTAAATATAGAAAAGTTTAATGATGTACAGTTTTAAAATATTTCATAACAGGTAGCTAATGACAAACTCTGAAAAGAATTTTAATCTATAATATTACTTGTATAATAAATATTAAATATCCTTCACATTTTTCTCTCTGGAAATCAAGACTCAATCTTGAATCTAATGAGAAAACAGCATGTACTAATTCTGTTTTTTCTCAGCAATAATTCAGAAACTTAAGTCATTCCTCATCTCATTGCACACCAGACCATTTATTAACTTGAAATACTAGACTTGATATTATTGGGAATTTCAAAGCACCTTTATGAAAATTAATGAAATTCATGATAATAAATTTTAGAAAATCATATTTTAAAATACGATAGTTCTCAATTACTGAATGTAAATTCTACAATGACATAGATTCCATGAGTAAAATGTATTTAAATACTTATTAGAATGTAAATTCTACTCTAGCAAAAATCATGTCTAATTATGTGCCTACAAAACACCTAGTAAAATGTTCAATAAATACTTGATAAATAAAAATAATGAAATGCAAAATTTTAAAATTTATTATAAAGTATTAGTCCGGTACATTTGACTATATTTTTTAAATAGACTAATTTAGATTATGAAATGATTTAGATTAGCAATATTTATGAGGGATGATGCATATCAATCACTACCAAAAAAATCCTTTTTTCATGATCCCCAAAATAATAAAGGCAAAGATACTATATAATACAGGGACTTTTAGCCTTTTAAAATTAGATATTTATGGGTGCCTAGGTGGCTCAGTCAGTTAAGCATCTGCCTTTGGCTCACGTCAGGATCCCACCAGGGTCCTGGGATCAAGTCCCCCATCGGTCTCCCTGCTCAGTGGGGAGTCTGCTTCTCCCTCTGCCCCTCTCCCCACTTGTTTTCTCTCTCCTTCTCTCTCTCTCTCTCTCTCTCCCCCTTGCAAAAATAAAATCGTTTAAAAAATTTATAAAATTAAATATTTATGAGTTATCAAACTTAAAATACTGAATCTTGCTGAACTATAAACATGGATACAAAAACATCCTTTCAAGCTACAATTTTCAGGGTTAATTAGGGAGGAATGCACTTTAATTTCATTAAATTCACCAGCATGTATCCAGATAAAAATAATTATCAAAGCTATATTTAACTGATACATATAATACTTAGCTCTACAGAAATAAATCTGGTTTTACCAGGTAAGATGTTAAGTAAAAAATTGGGGATAGATTATGTCTGAAAGCAATCACTAATAACCTGAGTTATCCATTATCCTCTTAAGGAAAAAATGTAATTAACGCAAATTCAGACAACAGAGTAAGATGCTTGAGAAAGTATTTACCAAATGGTAACAGAATCTGGCTTAGAGATAAAAGATGGCCATGTACCATAGAGAAGTCTCTAAAACTTAGAAAATCAAATGGAGGCATAAGTGATATATTTGTTGGATAAAGCAGTGGTTCTCAATAGGGGTGATTTTACCCACTCCCCAGTCCCCCCCACCCCCCACTCCCCGGATATAAGGCAATGCCTGCATTTTTGGTTGTCACACTAAGGAGGGGGAGGGAGTAATGCTGCCATCTAGTGGGTAGAAACCAGAGATGTTGCTAAACTTAAAACCTACATGGCAGCTGCCGACAGCAAAGAATCATCCAGCCCAAAATGTCAATGGTACCAAAGCTGAGAAACTCTAATGTACAAGAAGCCAATAGTAATAATAGCAAAGGGGACAATATATTTAGTTCCTTTTTACCTCTACTAACTTCATGATTTTAAGCAAATTCAAAGTAGGGCATTATTTATTTCCCTTGTAAAAATGCAGTAATAGTATTTTGCTTGCCTTAAACATGGTATCTAAATCAGAGCTATCTCATACTTTGTAGCCCTATGCTCGTCGATGATTGCCACTAGTAAAATGTGAGCAGTTATGTTACCATATTCCATCTACGCCCTACACTGAAACCTGAGACAGAATGCCTTCTTCACAAGGATCACACCCGGAAGCTAAGAAAGATCCCTGGCCTTACCATAATATTAGTTTTATTTTATTTTTCTAGCATTTCATTTAAAGGAAAACGGAAGAAATCCTAATTGGTAATGGTACTGGATAAAAGAATAAAACAACTCCAGACTTAGTGGCTTGGTTAGATCCTTTGTCCATATTTCACAGAGAAGCAAATAGCAAATATCTATAGTGTAAAATCAAGACATATAAATACGCTGTATGGAAGAAAAGTCATTCATTCAACACTAAGTACCTAGTATGTGCCCAGTACCATACTAGCTGGAGAAGATACAAACACTAACAAAACAGTGAGCTCAACTACAGTGAGGCTTTTAATCTAATCTGCAAGAGATGACAGGGGTGCTTAAAAAAAAACATAAAGAAGAGTTGCTAAGGAAGTACAACAAAGACATCAAAATCAGAGGGATGGGGTAAAGGAAGTTTTCCTGAATAAGAAAAATGCATAAACTGAATTTTGAAAAACAATCAGTTTACAAGAAAACTCTAAGCACTGGGACCAGGAACATATCCGAATTGAGAAGTTAGTTCAAGTTTTCTGAGACTAAGTTGGCTCACTACTCTATGCTGTTCTTGTTGACGTAAAGTGGGGGGAAGAACTATTCTCTCAATAAAACTATGTCAAGGCAATCATTTGGTATTCCACTTCTGGAAAGTCACAAACTTGGTAGAGACAGTAGGGAGAGGTATCATGGAAAGACTCAAGGGAAGAAAATGGAGACTTCCCAGTTCGCAAAACCTTGCTGACATTTCTTATTTACTTATAAAGTTTTATTGCTACTTATGGAAATTGAAGTTGTAATTTGAGAGTAAAATTATAAGTGAATTGATATAGTTTCTTGGTTTATTCAGGTTGGAAAAATTACTCAAAAACACATTCAGATAACTATTTCAATTGTATTATTCACAAGTCTAATTAATTTCTTCTTGCTGTTGTTTTAACATAAAATAACCTGTGGCTTACATTTCTAATGAAACAACTTCTGAAAAAACTATAATTATACAGAAACTTCTGCAACTTCAGCTTTGGTTTCTATATCTAGGCAGTTCCATAGAACTACAGTGACTTTAAAATTTATCCAGTAAGGAAACTGGGATAAAGACAGGTTAGCGGTGCCTGGGTGGCTGAGTTGGTTAAGCGTCTGCCTCCGGCTCAGGTCATGATCCCAGAGTCCTGGGATCGAGCCGGCATCAGGCTCCCTGCTCAGCAGAGAACCTACTTCTCCCTCTCCCTCTCCCTCTGCTGCTCAACCTGCTTGTGCGCGTGCACGCACTCACTCTCTCTGTCAAATAAATAAATAAAATCTTTAAAAAAAAAAGATTAAATGAAAATAGTATCAAGATCAGTTAACAGACTGGTATTATAAGAATACCAGAAAAATGAGGGGCCCTGAAAACATGCAGTAAACTCCCCTTTTTAAAGATAAACAAATTGATAACCAGAATGGTTATAGCTTATCCAAAAAAATTCCCAAATCACAGCAATACAAAAATCTTCATGCCATTAACAAAATAAAATGCATCATTTGTCCAAAAGCAAATGATTAAAGGTTGAAAAGGTTGGATTAAATGATATCATGAGATGAGATTATAAAACTGTTCCAAAGGAAACCAATTTTAAGTCAGTGGTTTTCTAATTACTCTAGTTTTATAGGGAGGGATGAGTGGGAAGAGAAAGCAACTGGCAAGTGGCCTGGAGAGCAGAAAAAGAAAGCTCAGCACCTCAACTTCTTCAGAACCTAAAGCACTTAGCTCATCTCTACTAATGGTGAAAGCCTACTAAGCCAACTATCTACACCCATCTTTAATATAAGCCCAATCTCCCAATGCACCCTGACCCTACTCTCTGGGCCCATCAAAGTACCTCCCCTACTCCATCAGTCTACACTGTTTTCACCTTATCCACTGTAATGTAATGCGCTGCTATGTCAATTTTCTCCATAGAATGCAAGTGCTTTGAGGGCAGGCACCTTGCCTTTATCCATTTTTGTTATTTCCAGAACTCGGCAATGTATATGACATATAGTAAGCACCCAACTATTAGATGAAGGAATGAGCTAATACATTCCACAACTCCAGATTAATTCCCACTTAATATCTAAGATTACTGTTAAATGATTTTAAAAAAATGCATTAACTTTTAGAGCTAGCAGACTCTCACAGTTTCTCCTCTTCTCTGGTAGACACAGTCTAAACCAAAGCAGTCTACTACTGATAGTTGACCAAACTCTAGATACAAGTAACACCTGCAGCCTAGTTACTCTATACATTAACTACATTAGCCTCCTTTTTACTCATTTATACTATATATCTTACTAAAACGATTTTCTATGCTCCTAGCATTGGTATGAAGAATGGATATGACTGACAGTGCTCTCAGCTGGAGGGCAGATAATTTAGTTAAAGAAGGCACTGCGAGTAATTCTGCCCTCCTGTCAATATTTCAGTTTAAGAGAACAACTCAATTTCTTTGTAAATCAGTTATTTAATAAATCTGGCTTTAAAACAACTCCAAGAGTTCTAATTATCTCAGGAAGCAAAGAAGTTCTCAAAAACTTCATAACAAAAATAATTTTATAATTTCATGTTACATTACTCAACATGGAAACACACACACACACACACACACACACACACACACACACACACACACCTTGAATGACAGAAAGCAAGGAACAGAAAGAAAACACATACATAGATACAGGTATCACACAACAGGGCATGGCAGACAGGGAGTGGAAAAAAAAGTGAATATATAATACTATATAGGCTTATTCTGCTTCATTAAAAACCATCAGAGAAACACTAACGTTAAATATTTATCAGAGATTTTAAAAAATCATGTCTATTAAACAGTCATTTGGGGTAAATTTCAACATCAGAATCAATTTGGAATACATATTCTTCAAATATCTATTGTCTGCCTTTTTTTACTGTTACTGCATATGACCCACTCTTCTAAAGCTCCAAATACACCTACAATAGAAATTACTTCCAAATCTTCATCTGTAGTCCAGATAAGTGTTTGCTTGGGGCACACGGGGCGGGGGGGTGGGGGGTGAGGGGGTGCTATCCTGTGCACTGTAGAAGATTTAGCAGCATCCCTGGCCTCTGCTCACTGATATCAGCACCAACATTCACCCCCTCTCAGTTGTGATCATCAAAAATGTCTCCATTGTCCAATGTCATCTGGCAAATAAAATGGCCCCAGTTGAGAACCACTGGTCCAGAGTATGCATTCACACTTTTTTCTCCAACAAATATCTATTGATCAACTAGCAAGTCTGTGTCAACCTCTGTGCTAGAGGCCAGAGAGATGAAGGTAATGGGGGGGGGGGCGTTCAGACAAATAAGCAATTACAATAGATTGTGAGCTTTATGAAATGTGCGGTTCAGAACGGTGACGGCATGTAATAGAGACTATAACATATAATCAAAAAGATCAAGAGAAGTTTCCCAAAGGAAGTGAAATTTAAACAAAGAGTTATAGGGAGAAAGAATGAGTATAAACTGAAACAAGAGAAAGTACAGTGAATCTCAGGAACTGAGACATTCAGAACGTATACATAAAACACAGCACCTAATAGCCATCCTCTAAGAACCTACTACGTTATAGATACTAAAAATATAACTGTGAATGCAACAAATATGGTCTCTGCTTTCATGGTATTTATAGTCGAGTTAAGGAAATACAAATTCTTAAAAAAACTAAAAATCACAATATGATGTTAAATTACTTAGAGCCAACAAGAACACTGTGGTAGCAGGGCAGAGTCACACTCTCCTAGTCAGACCTGGCTTCCCCAAGCAAGCAACACCTAATTTGACATTCAAAGGATGAATAGGAGTAATACAGGAAAGAAGAAAACAATTTGAAACAGAAAAAATAGCTTGTATAAACATGTACTCATTACAGAATATTTCAGTTTGCAGCTTTTACAAAATGAATTGGTCTACCAGTAGAAAGAGCCACTAAAGTTATCACTGAACTTCAACAACAAAAAGAAAATTTCTTTTTCATTCTAATTTGACAGAATGTGCACTTTCAAATATTTCCTTCTAAAACTCTGAATTGCCACAAGCATAAGGGATAGATGTCAAAAATAAGCCCCATTTTTGTGCTGATCCCAATATGTCCCCAGATGCTAAAATTAGAGAGCACTAACAAAATACACATTTAAAAATATGGATGGACAAATTCTGAAAAGCAACATGCAAAATAATATGCTACCTTCCTTGAAAAGTAGGGTGGGAATAAGAATGTATTAACATATTTGTAATTGCTTATAAATGTATAAAAAACTACGAAAAGTTAAGTTAAAAACTAACAATAATCGATAACTGAGGGAGGGATGACATGTGAGAGCAAGACTTTCTTCCATGTATTTGTTTTTACTACACATTAGAATTTTTGTATTATCTAGTCAAAAATTAAAAATATACCATCAGATACAATTTTTTAAAAACTCGACGATTAATGTTTCAACACTAAACATAAGTTATCAAGAAAGAACTACCCTTAATTCACTGTTTAATATTTATCATTTATATGAAAACTGATTTTATACTTTATATATTTACCCTATTGGAATTCACTGATTCGTTCACTTTTGTGAAGTCCTTATTTATTTCCCCTTGCTCTGCTACCAACATATCATCATTAGCAGTGTCTTTTGGTAGTACAATAACATCATATATCTATATCCAACTGAGACTGATTACAAATTATTCATCTTTAGCTGTTTATTTTGTCAACAAAATTCAAAGGAAATGCAATATTTTATTTATTTAAGAAAACTAGAAAAATGATATTCTTCTTCCTTATACAAAGCAAGCTAAGAATATTTCACTATGTTCTAAAAGTTGAACAAGGAAAAAAATTTAAAATAAGGTGTATTTTCTTTCTTGGCACTTCACTATTACAATTCTTTGGAAATTATTATATTTTTCAATAAAAAAATAACACATTTGGGGAAAAGATAGAATGACACTTTTCCAGTCTGCCAGGAAACAGAGCCCTTCTTCAAATGAAGACCTATCAAAATATGCAAGCAAATGTCATGGCAACAGAAGCTCTCACCATGGTAACATCATCCCTGCTTCAGAGGAAAACCACTCTAATTCGTCATGTACTTCAAGACAAGGCATTAGACTAATTCCAATTTTCATTTTACAATCTATCCATAACATTCAATATACCTGGCAGTAGTAAAGATTTAATAAAAACATTAATATTTCACAAGAAAGCAATATTAAAATCAAAGCTGACTCGATTTACATGCAAACTGATTAATGCCAGGGATATAAAATCAAGCTGACCCACCTTAGAGAAAATCAAGCTCATGATGAAGACACAAAAAACAATGACATCACAACTGCTTAAGAGTAAATACTCTCGACTCAATACAGAAACAATTATATGTGTAATATTCACAGGATAGCTGGTAGATAAAGCAAGAAAAGCCTTTTTAAAAAATAAAACAAAGAATATAATTTCAAGATTTTTATTATTACTCTTTTGTAATTCATCATATAGAATTCTGTTTTATTTCAGTGATGGATTATTAATGGCACAAAAATTCTTACTTAGAAATACGGGTCTCCGGATGACAAAAGTAAAATCTAATATTTTTTAAAAGATTAGAAATTAATCAGTTATTACCACAAATAAAATTTTACTATGCTACCTACATCATTAAAATCCACTTATAAAAGCCAGTAAACAAGTGTTATCAACTTTGTAAATTAAATTTAAAAATCTAGTAGCTGTGAAGTAAAAGATCCACTGCCTATAGCATATTAAAATGCCAATGGTCATTTTAAAACATTCATTTTTAGATGACAAACCACAAAAGATTAGCAATTCAAACTGTCAATAAAATCATAAAACCAAAAACCTTGTATGTAAGAATCTAGTAAAACCTAACTGGTTTATGGTAGAGACTAACAACCAGATGATCACTTCAGTTTGATCAGAGTTTGAACCTTAAACCTTAATTATACATAGGTTTATATTAACAGTTAATTTTTTCTTTGAATACCCATTTTTCTCAAAATATTTAAATATTTTGTCAAATACAGCTTACATTTAAAATTTTTAAAAACACTGTGAACAAAGTAATATAAGTAAGTCACCTATAAATAAAAATTTTTGCATCAACAGCAAAGCACATTGGGGAAACCAAAAGGCAGCATATGATAAAGAAGACAGTAAACTGCCTTCAAATCTAATTTTGGTCTTCAACTTGAAAGCAAGGGGAAATCACTAGAGATAAAGGAATAAGATTATTCTGGATGCAGTATGAAGAAAAGACTGGAGGAAGACGAAGTGAACATTGCAGGACCAGTTAGGATGCCACTGCAGCAAATCAGGCAAGAGGCAATGAATGGTAAGTCAGATTAGAGCTGTGGGAGAGGTTACCAAGAGAAAAGGGAATAATTTATGAGATATTTGGGTGATAAAGCAGGAAGATAGAGCAAGACTTGGACATGGATCAAAGATGACATCTAGATTTCTCATTTAAATAAGTGGAGTAAGAAATGCTGGGAAAGGAAAGGTTTTTACAGTTTGTATGTTCATTTGTTTGGGGAGTAGAAATGGAGTCTTTGGTGTTTCTGAGAAATTTAAAAAGCAGTATATGAAGGTAGGCAATTAGATAAACAAATATGAAGCTTAAACAGAAATCAAAAGTTTGACTTCTAAGAGATAACTAAAGCCATGGATGTGGATGAGATTTCTAGGGAGAGAGTAGGGCATGAGAAAGAATGAAGGTCCAGGACATTAAACCTTGAGAAAGTTCAAACTTCAATCATTAGTAGAAGACGAAGAGCTTGAATGAGATGGAGAAGAAATGCTATAAGCCGAGAAGGAATTAGGACAATGTGGTATAGAGCCATGAAAGAGAGTATTTTAAAAAACAGTGCATAGCAGTGCAGAGTACCAAAAATGACTGAGTAAAAAAACGGACTGAAAAATTATCTTGATTTTGCAATGAAGAAAGATCATTGGTGACTTTTCAAAAAAGCAACTGATTCAAACAATATTTACTTAGGTAAAGCCCTTTTAAAAATACAATCTTATCTAAAGCTACAATAATATGTAAAAGAAATAAATCAGAGCTGTGGCGATGTAAACACAACACTTACCTAGTAACCTATCCCTCCATGTGGTCCTGAGGCAGTTCACAAAAACCTACAACTTTGGAAATTAGTGTTTTGAAACCATTGGGCTAATCTTGGAAGTATCTTTTCAGCTCTGATTTTCTATAATTCTATAAATGAGATTTACTTTGTTTAAATTGAGGCTTTCATAATAATTAATGATTGCTCTGTGCTTTAGTAATATCAGATACTGCTGCATTTCTTTTTAATCACAAAAAAAAATGCTCTAAGTTTTACTTTCCTGAACATACCATTAATTAACTTTGCTTCTCCTTTTTCCTATAAAAATAATGAACTATGTGAAACACAGACCATTAAATGAAAATGTAAGCAAACTTTCTTCTATGCCAGTGTTTGGTTTTGCCCTCATTAGACTCACCACCTTTATATAGTATCTTTATCACTATTCTTCAGTTTCTCGCCAAAATTCAAATATTTTCTCTTTTTTCTTCTTTTTAGCAGGAGTAATATGTTCTACCTTTTATTCAACTCCAATTCAATTAATGTAATGGAGCAGAATTAACTTCTTGCTAAGTTTTAAGTAATTAGCACCAAACAAACGTAGGCCAAAGAGTTTTTTCATAAGTAGATGTACCAGGAATCCTCTTCATCCTTCACCATTTATTTACCTTCGGAATATTTCTGTGGTATCAGAGAATGGATTACAGGTTAAAAACCAAGCTTTGTCTACCCCGACCAGGACTGCCTCTCCACTTTATGCAGGCTCCCTCAGACTGCTACAACAGTCACTCAATCAGTTCCTTTCTTCATTTATTTGAATTGTTGGGTCAAGGGAGCCAAGGGATGCATACCACATTGTGAGAAGTCTGGAAGATTTTCTGATAAACATAGTGAATTAAACAAGTGCATTTATATCCTCTTTGATTTGAAACCTCACTAAAGCAGGGTTACAGAAAAGAGGTAACAACAGAAAAGGAAACACAGGAGAGAAGACAACAGTAGAAAACAACATGTCAATACATTTTTGAAAGACAGAAAGGAGATGAAGTTAATAGAGCACAGAGCACAGAAATCTGAATACTAAGTGCTTGGAGAGGAGGGTATCAATGAAAGCAATTCAAGCGGCAGCCACGGTTCCGCAGAACAGATCAGATCAGATAACATAGGGAACAGATAACCAAGAAGGTTGCCAAGGGGGAAAAAGCTGAGGCATGGTACTGAAAACAAGGACAATGGTTGAAAATCTTTATAAAGAACATTTAAACCTCTAGGTTCCCTCCTCAACCCCAGGCAAAAGGCAGGAGATACCCTTATCCTGTGGAAAAACTGAAGAAAGAAAGTTCTAGTATGGAAGATTCAAGCGTAACAAAGGAGGGATACCGAGGCCTGGAGAATTCAGTAAAGCTTACCTACTGAACAGTGGACCCTTGCCCCATTATCTTCTCTATTCCAAGAATGCTAACAGCCAGGCAAATGCAACCAAGGGAGAGCCTGGAGGCTTGGTCTTTGAAGAGGCTTAAGAATTCCAGAGAAAAGAACTATAGAGTCTACCATTTGGATAACTTCCAATTTAAAACTTAAGGGTGAAACATGTACACATATTTTAACATGATAAGAAAAATACCATAAGGTATACCATGTTATTACAGTAAATAGCACATGAATTTGCTCTAAGTGTCCATCACTTACCCTGCCTGCACGCAGTTATTAAAGCTGAGTTCATGGAAGGTTTTAGATTTCCCCAGAAGGACAATTTAGAAATATTGGCAAATTTTACATTAAAAATTAGTTCTTAGTCTGATTAAGGTTCCTAAATTCTCATTCAGAACTTGCTTTCAATAGAAAGCCTAACAAAGGAAGGTAATTTACAAGTCACACAAGGACGGGATCAGAGATTACACTGGGTACTGTATTAGGCTCTATGGTTATTAGTCAAAAATACCACATCGAGCTAGGTAACTGGGGAAGGTTGAAAAATGGCCCCCAAAGATAATCGGGAAAATTCATCCAAATAGTACAGTATTAACACCATGAAGAGAAAATGGTATTGCTTGTCCTATAAGTAGTCCTAAAATTAGATACAATAAAAATGAATCAGGGATACTAAGTTATAGTAAATATACAGCCTTTAAATAGTGTAAAATCAGGCCCACACTTAGTTGGTCGAAATAAATAGACTTTCTCTTTATAAACTGAGAGAATAAATAAAAACTGGAATGGAACTAAATTTCTCATTGTGTGATGCAAGGTCACGTAATGCTCTGTCTCTGTACCAACTAAAATCACATCTCCCCCCACTGGAAGCTACACCTGTCTGTAATCAACTCCATTCTTACCTCTTTATACAGAAAATTTAGAGCTGCTGAAAAGGAAAATTAACGTCTTTCCTTTGGATATGCAACAGCAATCAGAAAAAGGCCATTTTACTTGGTGAAGAAAAGGAACTTGATGACAACATGTGAGCACAGTGGTTTCAATCCCAAAGAATTAGGTGAAAGAAAAAACTTAATATTCTTTCTTTGAAAGCAATAAAGAAATCATAAAAGTTATGAAATATTAGAAAAATAGATCTTAAATTCTACAGAATATCATGCATACAATGTTTGATAATGTCATTCAAGTTCACCCACTTTATATAAACCTTTATTTTCATTTTTTAAAAGAGGTAGAAAAGTCACAAATCTCTGTGTAGAAACCAAGTGTAGTCTCACCTGTGACTTTGGTAAATCAAAAATTTGAAAATGGAATACAGAGTACCCCTCCTCTGGTGGTCGCCCAAACTAAGGACTCAGTAAATAAGAACAGAAAAATCAGAACGAAATTGCAAAATTAAAATCACTTAAAAAACCCAACACTACAAAGTTGCATATAATGAAATTTTGTATGTGAGCAAGAAAACTGCTCTCCTGAATGGATTCATGGTAAATTGGAGCCTATTCTGGATGGCAGCGTTAATATATTTTATACTCAGAATATCCTTTCAAAGATTTGACACAAAAACAACAGAAATGCAAAAAGAAAAACAAACAAACAAAAAGAACCCCACCATAGAATTAAATAGAATGGGTAGACAGGTGACTAAGTACCACATCCTTCTTACAGCCAGATGCCAATCTATCAATTAACAGTGAAGTCCCACTAAAGGGCACACTACAAACACTGTGAAAGGTATGTATTTGTGGTAAAAATTAAGACAGAGTTGACAAAGTGTACTTTAAAGAAATAAAAAACTAGATAAAAATTTTCATGAGAAATTACACTTAGAAATGAAACACATCAAGAAATAGACTAAAATCAGGGGCGCCTGGGTGGCGCAGCGGTTAAGCGCCTGCCTTCGGCTCAGGGCGTGAACCCGGCGTTCTGGAATCGAGCCCCACATCAGGCTCTTCAGCTATGAGCCTGCTTCTTCCTCTCCCGCTCCCCCTGCTTGTGTTCCCTCTCTCGCTGGCTGTCTCTATCTCTGTCAAATAAATAAATAAAATCTTTAAAAAAAAAAAAAAGAAATAGACTAAAATCATCAAAATTTCATTGAAAATGAAAAGAATTAACCAAAGATTAATAACTAGTACAGTATAGTGCTGTGTCATCAATTAAACTTTTACAAAAATAAGTAGTTATGTAATATTTTTTATAGCAAAATGAGTCTTTCTAGATATATGCTAACCTAAGGATTGGAAAGGCTAAATTAATAAGAAACTGACAATTGCCACTGATGAATAAAATGTGAACCCTTCAAAGCCATTCCATATACTATGTAATCTTAATAATGTAGCATGCAAAAGTGAAAATTCTATTGAAATGATGGCAGGAGAAAAAACTGATAGAAATACAGTCATATAATAATGATAGTGATAAACTTCATAACAACTCTATTTCATTTATTGCAACAAATTTCGTTTTAAGAGATATACTGTTTTCAAGAAAGTAATATAAGAGTTTATTCTCTCTCTTATTAAAAATTCTTTACCCAATATATTTTCCCCAATACTGGAAGGAAGAAGGAATTCTTAAGTGTTAATTTATATTCACATACATTGATCATCATATGATCATTACAGAACTTCAGAGCTAAACTATTATAGCTTGTACATTTTACAGATGAAGAACTGGAGAACCAAAGAGATATTAATATTAAGTGCCTTATCTTAACCAGAGACCAATTCTAACCCACTAGGAAGTCTCTGAGAAGAATATGCAAGTAGCAAAACTCATATTACTGTTTCATGAAGAATAAGTGTTTGCATTTGGCATTCTGCAAGGAAACAAGTGAGAATTTAAAGAAAGTCACTGAAAAATTTCTTAAAAGAAAAAAGATCGAACATAAATTAGATTATACATATGCATGTACAACAAGAAAAATAGAAGAGCTATAAATTTTAAAAATGTTTGCTTGTATTTCTGTTGTCTGATTCCTGAGGCTAGGACTTCCAAGTACTATACTAAATAACATTGGTGAGAGTGGACATCCTCGCCTTGCTCCTGACCTTAGAGGAAAAGCTCTCAATTTTTCCCCAGTGAGGATATAGAGCTGTAGGTTTTTCATATATAGCCTTTGTTATGTTGAGGTATTTTCCCTCTATCCCTACGTTGTTGAGGGTTTATGTCATGCATAGATGTTATATTTTGTCAAATGCTTTTTCTTCATCTACTGAGAGTATCATATGGTTCTTATCCTTTTTTTTTTCATTAATGCGGTATATCACAGTGACGGATTTACAACTGCACCAAAAACCGTTAAGATATCTATGAATAAACCTAACCAAAGAGGTAAAAGACCTGTACTCTGAAAACTAAGAAGAACACTTATGAAAGAAACTGAAGAGGACACAAAGAAATGGGAAAACATTCCATGCTCATGGATTGGAAAAACAAACATTGTTAAAATGTCTATAATGCAAGCCCTATCAAAATACCACTAGCGTTTTCCACAGAGCTAGAACAAACAATCCAAAGATTTGTATAGAACCACAAAAGACCCCAAAAATAGGCAAAGTAATCTCGAAAAAGAAAAGCAAAGCTGGAGGCATCACAACCTTGGACTTTAAGTTATATTACAAAGTTGTAGTGATCAAGACAGTACAGTACTGGCACAAAAGCACATAGGTCAATGGAACGGAACAGAAAACCCAGGAATGGACCCACAACTATATGATCAACTAATCTTTGACAAAGCAGGAAAGAATATCCAATGGAAAAAAAACAGTCACTTCAACAAACAGTGTTGGGAAAACTGGACAACAACACGCAAAAGAATGAAAACTGGATGATCTTCTTACATCATTTGCAAAAATAAATTCAAAATGGATTAAAGACAGGGGTGTCTGGGTGGCTCAGTCAGCTGGGCGTCCGACACTTGATTTCAGCTCAGGTCATGATCTTAGGCTTGTGAGATTTCTCTCAAATAAATAAATAAATAAATAGAATCTTTTTTAAAAATGGATTAAAGACATGTGAGACAGGAAACTATCAAAATCCTAGAGAAGAACACAGGCAGTAACCTCTTTGACATTGGCTGTAGCAACTTCTTACTAGATATGTCTCCTGAGGCAAGGGAAACAAAAGCAAAAATAAACTCTTAAGATTTCAACAAGATAAAAAGCTTCTGCATAGCAAAGGAAATGATCAACAAAACTAAAGACAACTTTCAGAATGGAAGAAGATATTTGCAAATGATATATCTGATAAATGGTTAGTATCCAAAATCTATAAAGAATTATCAAACTGAATACCCAAAAAACAAATAATCCAGTTAAAAAATGGGCAGAAGACATGACTAGACATTTTTCCAAAGAAGGCATACAGATGGCTAACCGACACATGAAAAGATGCTCAGCATCACTCATCATCAGGGAAATGCAAATCAAAACTACAATGACATATCACCTCACACCTGTCAGAATGGCTAAAATTAACAACACAGCAAACAACAAATGCTGGCAAGGATACAGAGAAAGGGCAATCCTCCTACACTATTGTTGAGAATGCAAACTGGTGGAGCTACTCTGGAAAACAGTATGGAGGTTCCTCAAAAAGTTGAAAATAGAATTACCCTACAATCCAGCAATGGCACTACTAGTTTTTTACCCAAAGGATACAAAAATATCAATTCGAAGGGATACATGCACCCCGATGTTTATAGCAGCATTATCAACAACAGCCAAATTATGGAAACAGCCCAAGTGTCAATCGACTGATGAATGGATAAAGAAGATGTGGTGTATATATATATACATACTATGGAATATTGCTCAGCCATAAAGAAACATGAAATCTTGCCATTTGCAATGACCTGGATGGAGCTAGAAAGTATTATGCTAAGCAAAATAAGTCAGAGAAAGACAAATACCATATGATTCCACTCACATGTGGAATTTAAGAAGCAAAACAAATGAACGTAGGGGGAAAAAGAGAGAGAGAGAGAGAGAGAGAGGAAGGGGAAACCAGAAAACAGATTCTTAACTATAGAGAACAAACTGAGGGTTAGTGGAAGGGAGGTGGCCAGGGGATTGGGCAAATAGATGATGGGGATTAAGGAAGGCACTTGTGATGAGCACTGTATGTACTAAATTCTACATCTGAAACTAATTTTATGCTGGATGTTAACTAAATACAATTTAAATAAAAACTTGAAGGAAAAAAATGTCCATATATCGGTAAAATATAAAACCAGTCAAATCTGAAAGGCTAGGGGGAAAACCTAATGATATATTTTCATTTCATTTCTTTGATGAACATTTTTCTAAGACATAGTGGGCCAAACACTATCCTAGACACTGGACATAACAAAGTAAATAAGAAAGGAAAGTACAAATAACCTTGGAGAAACACACAGTATTTATAAGACAATAACTTAATATTTATCTTGTGAGGTGCTAGCTACTTCTTTATCTAGTGTAAAAAACAGCAAAGTTATCCTGAAGATCTTTTTTTGCTTTGAGAATAATCATTTAAGTGATCTGTCTTAGTTATAAAGATATTTAGCAATATCTTTATAACAAGTGTTCAAGAGAAAAAAGGAAAAAAAAAAAAAAACCAAACATTTCTTTTGGCTTCACAAAAGCAAACCACCCCCCATAAGTCCTATGAAATGAAGAGCAGGGGAAAGACTGAGTATGCACAGGAGCCCAAGATCTCATCAAGGCCCTAACTTCTGCTTCTTTTCAGTCATGGTATTACAGCTCTCTTGGTCTGGTGGCCTCAGAATGAGATCAGGTGGCCTCAAAGAATCTGAGAAACTCCATGTCACAGAAGGGGAAGGTACAGATTTGTGACCAGGAGCTAGACTGTCATGAGAAAGATCTGCTTCTAGACAGAGGTGTGTATAAGGCTAGAAATCGCTTTGACCAAGCCAATTCAACAGTAATGACAGAGGAATAGTTTTGTGATGTGCATGTATATGTGTGTGTGGTCCAAAGAACTAAAAGAGATTAAGTGTTCATGCCTAAGGTGACACAGAAGAAACCCAGAAACTACTTTTCCACCTCCTCTATACCCTCAAAGACTACCATCAGACTAACAGGAGTAACTTAGAAATACCCATCTTCAACCACGTCAGTGTAGAAATGATGGCAGTAAATGCACAGAAGAATACAGTCAATCTATGAACTCATCAGAATTTCACCTTTCCAGAACCTGGTGGCTAGAATCAGGATACCTTAAATGGGTAAGTTTAAAATCTCTGGGCACAATTATAAAAAAAGAAAAACCTAGGAAGTAAAAATGGATCCTTGTAACATTACACTACACTGTGATTCATTTCTTCAGAGGAGAGAAGGGGCCAAGCTATTTCATTTGAATAATTAAGAAATATAATCTTTATTTTGTTCTGCAAGCTGGGAATTTCCAGGATAAGGACACTGAAGAGAAATCCCAAGGAGAAAAAGCTATGCAGCAGGACTACAGAATGAAAGACCTCAGAGGGAATGCCTTCAAATTAAAACCAAACTGGATATATTACTTGATAAATCTGACTGTACTGAAAAAAATTTTAACAGTTCTTTTAAAGAGTTTAAGGGAAGAAATAGTGATAATCACAACAAATGAAAATATAAGGCAATTCCTAACTTCAGGGAAAAAAAGTTTTCTATGAAAATATAATATTATACAACTTGACTCAGATGTGAACAATATTTATGTTACCACAGAAATATAAATACTGAATATTCATTTGACCAAAAATGTGATATAATTACAATGGGATGACAGAAGGAGAAGGGGTGATGTTGGAGGAGTGAAAGAGCTCAATCCTGTTCTTCAACAGCAGAGAGTAGGCAGATCATGTATAAAACAGAAAACCAAGGAAGAGCAGCATAAACAGATTTTGTAGAAATCAGGAGGGAAAAGAGAAAAAACACACAGCTAAAACAACAGAAAATAATTACCTCCTAGGAGTGGCACTCTAAATGTGGGGAAAAGAAGAAGAGACTGTTCTATTTTTCAGTAGAAGCCATGATATTTTGACTTTTAAAACCATGGGCATGTATTATTATGTATTGCTTGGTACTTAAAAGTATTTTTTCCATAATATTACCTTCTTTATTTTGAATATATAAAAAAAGAAAAAAAACTAAGAAATAAGGTAGCATAAATCCTCAAAAAACTATTACACTCAAATCCAAAGGTATATTAAAAATTACACATATCATGATTAAGTAGCATTTGTGTCAGAATGTAAGGATGGGTCAACGAGAGAAAATCACTGTAATTTACTACATGAATGTCATAAAAAGGAAAATGACATGGCAATCTCAATCAATAGATACAGAGAAAGCATTTGTTAAAGCCCAAAACTTATTTATGATTGAAAAAAAACCCAACAACCTTTGTATGAATAGAAACAAACTTTCTCGGCATGATAAAAGCTCTCTAAGAGAAATCTACCAAAAACATACTTAATGGAGAAAAATTAGCCACATTCCCTTTGAAGTTGAGAGTAAGGTAAGAATGTCTCTCTCTTCTCCACCCAATAAAGTCAATGTTTAAACCAGTGCTAGAGGTCCTGGCCAATATGTAATATTAGACAATTATTAGAACTAAAAGTGTTCAGCAAGATTCTTGAATCAACAAATTAATCAACAATGTGGCAGTACATTAGAAGTACCAAATAAAGATACCATTTACCGTAAAAATGGAAAATAATAAATATCTAGAAATTAGACAACAATTAAAAACTTACACTCAATTACAGAACAAAAAAGGACCTGAAAAGGGCTAATCCTTATGCACTGAGATGATCTAACACTATAAAAACAACAATTTTCTCCAAATTAAATTCAAAGCAATTCCAATTGAACTCCTAACAAGAATTTTTCTATAACCTGACAAACTATATCTGAAATTTCAATGTTAAACCAAATGTCCCCACATATTTAAGAAAAGAACAGAGAGACTTGCCTTACTAGATATCAGTTACAAAGCCACTATAATAACAAGTGTGGTTATTTGAATCAGAACAGACTAATACATCAGCTGACTTTCCTAGACTCACGTATCAGGCCATTTCTCTTACATATATCAAAATCTCATATACATGTGGATATGAACCATGAGTTTAACAAAATAAAATGTATTGCAATTACTATTATTTTTAGACTTGACTTCGATCTAGGGGATCAGGCCTAGAAAATACTGTAACTCAAAGATCTAACTTCTACTTCCGAAGATATCATTTTCTACAATGTCTGTCCCCAGCCTCTAACTCTCCTCCATCACCTCTTCCCTTGACCACAGAACAGCTTCTCTCTACCTGTTTGGCAAAGGGGCTAGAAGGAAGACAGAAGCCAATCACGTATCACGTTATACCTAAACTTGCATATTAAAGTTCTACCATATACGTAAAACATATAGTATTTAATATACAGTCTTCAAAAATATTAGTTTCCTTCCCTTTTCTCCAGATACCCAATTTGATGTCTCACTATATAACTTCACAGCTAGCCCATGCCCTAATTTCGAAGGTTAGAGGCAAACTACAGCACATGAAATAACAACTCTTTTCTATAAAGCAGTTTTCATACATGAACATGCATTTGAGTACATGAAGAGCTTGTTAAAGCACAACTTGCCGGACTCCATTCCCAGGGTTCCTGATCAGTAGGTCTAGGGTGAGCTGCTTTTCTTTTCTTTTTTTTTTTTTTAAGATTTTATTTATTCATTTGAGAGAGAGCAAGAACAGAGCTAGAAAAAGAAAGCACGAGCAGGGAGAGGGGCAGAGGGAGGAGACTCCCCAACGTGGGGCTCAATCCCAAGACGCTGGGATCATGACCTAAGCTGAATGCAGGCACTTAACCAACTGAGCCACCCAGGTGCCCTGGGTAAGCTGCTTTTCTAATAACTTTCTGGGTGGCGGTAACGTTCCTTGTCCACAGGTCACGTCTTGAGAAACAGTGCTCTACAGAGCACAGGTTGTCTAATGAGGGCAATTTTGCTTCCAGAGGGAAGTAGGCAGTGAATGTATATATATTTTTGGTTGTCACAACCTGGAGAGAGAGGACTGGGGGAAAGAGGTAATACCGGCACCTACTAAGTACGTACCAAGGATGCTGCTAAACACCCTGTAATACACAGGACAGCTCCCCACAACAAAGAATTATCTGGCAAAAAAAAATGTCACTGATGCTAATGTTGAGACACCATGCTATCAGAGTAAAACGTAACTTACTCCAAATACATGATTTGACCATTCGGTTAGTACAAGTTCTTCAGTGAGTTTCAGAAATCTGACATTCATAGAATTCATAGTAATATTCACAGAATTACATTTTCTTCAAGTATTAAAAATTCTTTGAATTTCACTCATCCATAACAAATTTTAGAAATATTAATATTTAAAGGTATATTGAGCTACAGAAAGAAATAAGTATTTATGTAATGTTATTGGTAGATTTCTAGTGAAGATATATAAATTAACACTCATTTTGCAAGAATTATTTAAAAACAAATTATATCAAAAGACTTTCTTGAAAAATAATGATCCATGTTTCTTAAGCTGAGTGAAAAGCAAACAACTGTTCATTTTACCATTATATATATTCAGCATAACTGAAATATCTTAAATAAACAATTTCTTTAAGGATAGGCAGTGACTGTAGCAGTAATCAATCCTAAGTAAATATATCTCAAGAAAATGTACTTCATATATACATTCATGTGTACGCACATATTTATATACATAAAACACACTACAAATGCACACACACACACACACACACACACACACACACACACACGAACTTACTCCAATAGGCTGAAAAATAAGTCCATCCATTTCATGGCTGACTTCTTTGGCAAAATTTCCTTCAAGTAACTATAAAACAAATACATATATTTTTAGAAATACAATAATCACTTACAGGGTATTTTAATTTTTTACAAGCTTTACAAAAATTTCTTAATGTATAAGCTTTAAGAACTGAAATACAGAATGGGGAAGGTGGGTGATACAGAGAGATCTAGGTTAACATATTGCAAAATTTTTTTTAATGTACAAAGACTTACTCCATGGCAGGCTAGATATCTTGAACAACAGTCATGACTAAAACAACCAAAATGATGGATAAAATATTAAAAACATTTTTTAAATACATTGCTGAGCCAGCATAAAAGGAAGGAAGACAGAGGCCAAAATCAGTGAAAACAGAAATTCTGAGAAGTAACAAATACAGGGAATAAAATAAAAAACATACACAAAAAAGGAAACCACAGAGAAACGTGCAAGGGATAGATGGAGGCTAGGGGGCAGGGGAGACTTCCCCTGAGAATCTATAACCTTAAGCAACCTCAGACATGGGATCACAGTCCAAAAATATATTATCTGTGCCGTCCCCAAACCCACCAATAGAGGATTTTTAAAAAATTTTTTGTCCTACTTTTTGTTTTGTTGTCTTTTTCATATTTTTTCAAGCACAGAAATGCATTACAAGGTATACACAGTATAAAATACAAATGACAGTTTTTTCCAGTGTCATTATCTTCTAAAGAGTAGGTATAGCCCCAAAGCTCTCTCATTAGTTCTGAGCAAGTAAACGCTTCTTTCGCAGATTTTTATTGTTTTGAAGACCTGAACATGTGTATCACCGATGGAAGCCCTAAACACTGATTTCTGTATTTCAGAGAGCCAGAGTCTGACCAACGTACATCACAGGCAGGATAGGTCTGGGATTCAAATACGTTGGATCCAAAATTTTGGCTATGCTGTGTATGATACATCACTTTTATCACAATCCCGTCCTCCTGAAAACCACTTTATCTACAGGGAGATTCATATTCCAAAAGCAACAACCAAAATTTCAAGTTTATTTCACTGCAACAAAATCTGTGAGTCTCCTCCAAACTGCGGCTTCGTGTTCTTTGCCACTTCGTTCTTCAAAATCTGTAATTCCTCTAAACTGAGGGCAGTTCACAGCAAAGAAAAACAAGAGCAAGCCTAGTTTCTAACAACTTTAAGACAACTCCGGGTTTGAATATCTAAATTCCCTTAAAACTGTAAAGCTTCTTAGTCAATTCATAGGGACAGAAATTAGGGAGCCTGGTCAGGGGGTGTGCGGCAAGGGGAGAATAAGGAGTTAGTGTTTAAGAGGTACAGAGTTTAATTTGGAAAGAAGAAAAAAATCTGGAGATGGATAATGGTGACGGCTGCACAACAACGTGAATATCCTTAATGCCACTAAACTGTATGATTAACAATAGCTAAAAAGATAAATTTTATGTATATTTTCACATAATTTTTTTTAAAAACTGTAATGCTCTTGAAGTTTTCTTTCTTGTTCTGTTTTTTCCTTTTACTACAACACTAAGAATTCTTAGGTGGGCAGCTGGCAAACTGGGACTCTTACAGCCATATTATCCAGAGTCTGGCAAAATGGGCAGGACAGTTCTGAGATTCATAGATTTGTCACCCATGTACTCAGTGGTTTAAATGACCTGGCTGATTGAGAAGGCAATTTGCCAGAATAAAAAATTCCATATGAATTAAAAACACTGATTTCTTATAAATTCCTTTTAAAAGAGGAAAAATAAATCCTAAGCATCAAAGAGCAAAAATATCAGCTTACATTCTTGCTGGAAATGTGGAAGATAATTTGAGATTAAAGCCTTCGTATGTGATGTATGTATGTGATATATTCATCCTAGAGGAAAAATTTTTGAAACTTGTATTCATATTGAGAAGCATATTATATTAAGACCTTCATGTTCTATTTCAACTTTTTTCAAATATCCATGAACTAATGAAGGGTAAAGGTTCAAGCAAGACAGAAAAGTATAACCTTAATACTTCTTGTACCCTATCATGTAAGAAAAGGTAAACTGCTAAATTCATAGCACAAAATCTGCTGAGAAATAATGCAAACCAAATGCCACATCACCTTGAAAAAACAAACAACTTTTTTTTTTTTTTAAGTAGGCTCCACACCCAACCCTGGGTTCAAACTCATGACCCCCAAGATGAAGAGTTGCATGTTCTACCAGCTGAGGCAGGCAGGCACCCCTAAAAAACTTTTCAAAGGTTAAAAGAATTTGTCCTCCTTAACCATAGGTACATCATCTATGGCAAATAAACATAGCTTTCCTACTCTTAGGTCAAAAGTCTCAAACTGATATAATGGATCATCCCTGTACACAAAGTACATATAAAGTAATAGTACAGAGCTGGCAAGACTCTAAATAATATGATGTTACCTACTGCAGAAATGAAAATCACCTCATTTTTTATTTTACTCTACCTTTTTACAAATCAGAAACCTCTTACGTCAAAACAAGAAATAGCCCGTTTTTACTCTTGTTTTACTCCTTGCTGATTACTCCAGACAATTTTTTTTAAGATTTTATTTATTTATTTGAGAGGCAATGACAGAGATAGCGGGAGACAGCATGAGCAGGGAAGAGAGGGAGAAGTAGACTCTCTGCCAAGCAGGGAGCCCAATGAGGGGCTCAATCCCAGGACCCTGAGATCATGACCTGAGCCGAAGGCAGACACTTCACCAACTGAGCCACCCAGGCACCCCTCCCCTTCCCCCCCCCTTTTTTTAAGATTTTAATTATCGAGAGACAGACAGACAGAGGTAGCAAAAGAGTCTTTCTTTACTTAACATGTATAGTGGCACCTATCATGTACTAAGGACCTATAATAAACTGTTTGCTTGGTTCTTAACATATACCATTCAAAATATGTAATTCCTCACAAGATATGTATTTGTGAGTTTTGTATTATTATTATTGAATTTGCCAGAAAAGGAAACTGAGGCTATCAGAGATTAGGTAACTAGCTTCAAGTCAGACAGCTAAAAAACAGAACAGATTTCGGGCACTTGGGTGACTCAGTTGGTTAATCTACTACCTTTGGCTCAGGTCATGATCCTGGGGTCCTAGGATTGAGTCCCACATTGGGCTCGCCCTGCTCTGCGGGAAACCTGATTCTCCCTCTCCCTCTGCCTGCCACTCCCCCTGCTTGTGCTCTCGCTCTGTCAAATAAATAAATAAAATCTTAAAAAAAAAAAAAGAAAAGAACAGATTTCAGTTAAAAATAAGAAAATAACGAAAGTCTGCTTTGACTCTGAAATAAATGCCCAAAGATTTTTGCAACATCCTATATGTATAGGTCCTCTAATCATCATTTAAGGTTTACAGATTTTATTTTTTTAATTGAAGATTTTATTTATTTATTTATTTATTTATTTATTTATTTGAGAGAGAGAGAGACAGCATGCACAGGCACAAAGGCATGAGCAGAGAGGGGAGGGGCAGAAAGGGAGGGAGATGGACAAGCAGACTCTGCACTGAGCATGGAGCCCGATGGAGGGCTCGTGCTCACAACCCTGAGATCATGATCAGAGCCAAAACCAAGAGGACTGAACCAACTGAGTCACCCAGGTGCCCCAATGTTTAGACTTTAAATGTACTGTACCATGTACTATATGAAAAAGGTGCATACAAAGGTAGATAAAATTCTTGAAGGAAAAAAAAAGATTTTTGGGGAATAGAGATGAAATCTAAACATTGTATTACTATTGTACAATTTATCATTAATGGATTTACTTGTTCATATTTGACCATATATGTAAATTATGTTAAATTAAAAATACTGCTTTTTTACATTTACAATTCTTGAAAGAAAATTTATCCAAACTTGCTATGGGCATCTTCTATATATCACTATCTTCATTGTTAGAGCCAAAATTTAAATCATTTAACTATTTCCATTATTTTCACTCCTATCTCCTGAGTTATAGCATACTTCACATGCAATTTTCACAACAGATGTTATGCCAGGTTAAAAGTACCAACTGAATAACATTAGGAAAGTTTTTTCTCCTTTATTCATTCCATATGTCTATGTTCATGATCTTGAAAGTGTTTAGCTTTTAAAGTTATCTTTTTTAAAAAAGATTTTATTTATTTATTCGAGACACAGAGAGAGAGAGAGAGAGCACATGTGGCTGGGGGGCACGCTCCAGGAAGCCTGACGTGGGGCTCGATCCCAGAATCCTGGGATCATGACCTGAGCCGAAAACAGATGTTTAGCAGACTGAGCCACGCAGGTGCCCCCTCCTTTAAAGTTATCTTTAAAAGTCTGGTTTAACGGAAAGTGCCACTTTCACTTACTATAAAGAGTGGCAAGAGAATGTTGCTTATAATCTGACAATTATAAAAAAGCAGATAATCTATAAAATCGTAACTTTTGCTAAGGTTATTAGAGAGCTGAGGGCTCTAGGCAACAGGATGGACTGAATCCCAAGCCTCTCCAAAGGGAGAGGAGACATATATACTGATTCACCTTTGGGAGAATTCACCTTTTGTATTGATTCAGCTTTTGGTAGAAACTGTTCTTTGCTCCACACTCAATAAGCCCATTAACAGCAGTCATGTGCTGAAGGAATGTGAAGTCTTTGGAGCACCAAAGATAATTATATAGCAACACAAACCCATCCCAAATAGAGAACAGAGTGATTCAACCACTAACCTACTGCTTCAAATGTGACCTATTGACAAACTGAAAAAAAGAGGTATACCCATACTAAGCACAAATATATTTACCTCAGTCTCTGTTGTTCAAACAGTGGAAAAAAAAACAAAAACAAACATCTAGCACCCAATAAAAAATATTTTTCACATATACGCAAAGCAAAAAAAACAAAAAACAAAAACAAAAAGAACAAAAACAAAACAAACAAACAAAAAAAAAACCCAAAAAACTATCTACACTCAATAGATAAGACAGTCAAAAGAACAAGACTCCAGATGACTCATGTTTTGAATTATCAAAGACTTTAAAATAACCTTAACATTTTAAAGGAAAAAGTGAAAAACATATATGAACCAACCTGGAATTTCAGCACAAACAGATAAAAAGTATAAAAATGAGACAAGTAGAAATGCAAGATATAAAAAAACAGGATCAGAGAGAAAGAATGCTAATCAATGGGAATAATAATCAATGGGATTATCAGCAGACAGAACACAACAAAGGAAAGAATCACTGAGAAGAAAGAATCTTGAAGAAGAAAAGTGTATCACTTCTTCCAACTGAACTACAAAAAGAAAAGGGGGAAGGAGAAACAGAATCAAAGAGCTGAAAGAGTAAAAAGATACAACTTCTGTACAATTGGAGAGATTTTTAAAAAGAAAGTGATTTTAAAAAAGAAACAATTGGGAGGAATAATGCCTCAGATTAATGCAAAATTAAACACACATTTGCACTAGCACACATCCCAATAGTAGCCTAGAGAACAAGGATTTAAGAAAAAAGTACACAGTCAAACCACAATAAAAAGAAAAAAAAACTTATGCGCAAAGGTTCAAAAAAAAATAAGAATGACAGCAGACTCTTTGTCATGAATTATATAAACCAGGAGATAACAGAACATCAGCTTTAAAGTACTAATAGAAAAACTATAAACCCAAAAATCTTTAGCAAATGAAAATATCTTTTTAAAAAATGGAGGCACAATAAAAAACTTTTGTCCAACAGACAAAATCTGATAAAATGAATTTCTACCAGGCTGTAACACAGAAGATTTTAAAAGAAAGTTTTCTGGTAAAAGAAATATACAAACAACAAAAACCTGTATCTGAACAAAATATATGAAGAACATCAGAAATGGCTGAAAACTAGATATAACAGACACCCAGGACTCCAAGATGGCATCATCTGTACCAGTGAAGAAGAAGAAACTTATGGACGTCAGACTAGGAGAGTTGCCAAGTTGGATACCAATGCAGAATTTCACCCCAAAGGCATTGCTGGAGCGTTTCAAAGAGGTTACTACTAGTACTACCTGGTAGTACTGTGAAAAAAGGGGGTGGTGTTGCTGGGATTTCCATGATGCTGGCAGCTCATGTGTTTTTCAATTACTATTATTGTTATGAGGAACTCAAACATGAGCGGCTACAAAAGTACCACTGAAAAGGGCCCAGTGTGGAAGCACATTCTGCATTCCTGACCATCACTTTTGCCTGGAACCCTGAATCCTTTCATATCCTAATTGAGAATTAACATCCAAGAAAAGATGACTGGTTAAAAAAAAAAAGAAAAAAATAGAAAAATAGTTGAAAACTAAAATAAATATAAAATATTTGTACTTAATTTCTTCAAAAGATAATTAAAGCAAAAATATTAAAATGTATTGTGTGGTTTTAACATGTTTAGAAGCAAAATATATGACAAGAAATGGAATGATATTGTTGTATGGTTCTCACCCCAACTCTAAAGTGATATATTATCTAAAGGTAAACAGTGAAAGGTTAAAGAGACATACTATAACCCTTAGACTAACTCCTAAAATATAAAACAAAGATGTATACCTAAAAAGATAAAAGTGGAGCTATAATGAAATCCAAACATTCTCAAGTAATCCAAATGACGGCAAGAGGGAAAAAGGAATAACACACAGGCAAACAGAAGCAAAGTAGTAAGATGGTAGATCCACACTGACCCCTAGTAATAACTACATTAAATTTAAATGGTACACGCACCCTATTTAATAGGCAGAAATTGTCAGATTGGGGGAAAAAAATCAAGAACCAACTAACTATATGCTGTCCACAATAAACCTGCTTTGTATATAAAGATTAAATTAAAAGTAGGACAGATTAAATTTACACAATGTTATAGGTTAATTATACCTCAAAAAAGCTGGATGGATGGAAAGATAGAAAGATAAATGTACAAGGATAGAAAAGGTATTAAATCCTAACACTGGGGTGCCTGGGTGGCTCAACTGGTTAAGCGTCCGCCTTTGGCTCAGGTCACGATTCCAGGATGCTGGGATCAAGCCCCATATTGAGCAGGGAGCCTGCTTCTCCCCCTCTCTCTGCCTGCCATTCCTCCTGCTTGTACTCTCTCTCTCTGTCAAATAAATAAATAAAATCTTTTTTTAAAAAATCCTAACACTAATGAAAAGAAAGCTGAAGTGGCTAGCCTATATTAATATTAGACAAAGAAGACTTAAGAACAAGAAATATTATTAGAGATAAAAAAGGACCTATAACAATCTTAAACGTATATGCACCTCAAAAACAAAAACCAAAATGTATTTAAAAAAAAAAAATCTAACAGAGTAATTAATAAAAATAAGGCAAAAATCCTCAACTATACATGGAAAATTTAAGACTCTTCTCTGGGTAAATAATTCAACAAGTAGAAAAAAAACATTCAGTAGAGGTAAAGACCTCTCAAAAACAGTTATGCCAAAGTAGACAGTTAGTTAGGTTCTAACAGGATATCTGGAGGTAGGCAAAGAGGAAGTCACGGCCAGCTTCTGGGAAAGTCAGAGTCCTGCCGGGCAGCAGTCCAAAACAAAGCCACATTAAGCTGTAGCAAATCAGAGAGCCCAAGATGACTGACAAAGGAGGCCAGAAATCCCTGACCGAATAGGGAAGAAAAAGCATGAAACCCTGCTCCCAAGAAATCCCCACCCCAAGTAATAAATATTCTACCCCCTAGTTAACAACTGTCAATACAAGATAGAAACCCAAAACCCCAGGTACACAACTCTGTCTCTGCCTCTCTCTGTTTCTGTCTCTCTCTGACTCTCTCTCTCCCCCACCCCCTTCATTCGAGCTTATGGGCTCTCATCTCTACTTTTCACCTAATAAACTTTCCTGCTTGGGTTGCTCATCCATTGTGCTCCATGTCTGTCCTTGAATTTATTCTTCTTTTTTTTTTTTTCTTTTTCTTCTTTTTTTCTTTTATTATGATATGCTCAGAAAAAAAGAAAGAGCCACCTAGGCTGAAATCATAAGACTAGTGAAGAGAACCATGTGCCCCTAAAGCTAGTAAGACCAAGATATAGTTGAAGATGTCACAGTCTCAGTTCATTGGATAACAGAGAAGTTGATGAAATGTCTGGATGAAGTGTCTCACGAGTTTTTAAGAGCAGCTGTGGTTAGAAAGCAATATGTCTGCATTTAAAACTTTAAAGTAGGAATAGTAGCCAGAAATAAGTTGCCAAAGTCAAAATGACTAAATCAGAAGAAAATCACTGAGCTGTAAGTTATGAAGAAACGAAAGGCCAGGGTAATAAATAGATCAAACCAAACATAGGAAGTTGTATTCAACAAGGCTGATGGGTGGTCTGAGAAAAGTCAGGCACAGTCTCCAAGGAAGGAATGGTTAACCAAGAAGCCAAAGAGAGTTTCAACATACACAGTTAAAATAACATGGCTCAAAAAGTCAGCTTTTATTCTAATAACTTAAATAGCAGGTAATTTAAAAATTCACAAGAATTTGTGTCTCTGATATTACATTTCAAAATAGAATGTCCTATATTTTTAAGCTACTGTGTTTTTTTCCTCTTCTATACTTTAAGTAAAACTTATTTATGAGTTGTACTGGTATTCTTACATAAAAAGTGCTACCGTAAGTTTTTCTTAGATAATTGGATGATAACATCTCAATAAAAATAAAATTTCAAGCAGTGTTCATTAGGTAGTCATTGTCTGACTACCAATTGACTGCCTACCAATGCTAGAAATCCAGTTAGCATTTCAGATATTGGGGACCCAATGATAATATAAGCCTAGACCAATATGCCTAAATAATACCTTAATTCTAATTCATAGTAAGAACATTAAATGCAATGATGTGATTAGCCATTTCCTGTCAATCTTCCTACAGAAAAACAGTTCAACTTAAATTACCCAAGTTGTTTTTAAAATGCTTCTAACAAATTTCTTAAAATATAAAAATTTAACTGCAAAACCCTGGAGAAGATTTAAAGTGGAATATGTGGTGAATTATCCTAAACTAGGATACATTCCTTTTCAGAATTATAATCTTCTTATCTTCTACCAGATTAAATTTGAAGAAAATTAGATAAAAGGTAAAATAGAAGACATAAACCAAATAATTAAGAAGCATGATAGTGTGTCATAAAGTTTTACTTATAAAATTTTAACCTGCTTACCTATGAATATAATCCCATCACTGGAATACCATCTGAAACATCCTAGAACTTTCTATTGACCAAAAGTTGGTGGAAATGACAAAAAGGTTATACACCAGGTGATGGACTCTGAATTGGCATTTTATGTGTCTATGAATCAGAAAGTAATTGGAAACCAAATCATTATAAATGCATAAGCAGAGAAAGATAATGCAAAAGGACTTGAAATTAGAAACATAAGAAACAAAACAGAAACTGCACAGTTACAAAGCGTAGAAAGGAACCTTTTAGAAATAAGTAAAATGATAGCTTAAGACTACAATGAAGAAGAAAATGAATCCACAGTGTAATTGGGAATGTAAAATGGCAACATCGATTCATTAAAGTAAAGAAAAATACACTAAGGGAATACTTAAACAAGAAAAGAAATAAACTACCTCCAGCTTTCTGTTCTGGACTATTCTACTCATATCGAACATTTCCTGAGCAGATATCCCTACATAACTTCAACTGACTGCCTGAGAATACTCAACAGAATAGCTTATCTCTGCTTATTTAATTGTGCCTTAGTAACTCCCCTAAAATTCATGACTTTATTTCCACCAATCCCACCAAAATGGAAATTCCCACTCACCTGGATATTACTCTTCATCCTTTATCATTCCCAAAGTCTAATTTCTGGTTTAGGCTAAGATTATTCAATGCTTCTGCACCCTAAATATCGTTCTAATCAGTACAAAATCAATCTACAAAACTCATCCTTTTTGCTCACCAAAAAGCCAAGATCATTATTTCCTTTTGAAAACAAAAATTTGATTTTCATTATTTACCAATGATGATTCAACAACTATATCATTAAAGTTAGCTAATCAAAATATAAATAGCTTCACTGGCTCTTTCAATCCATATTACTACAATTAAAATTAAGCTTAAGAATACTGGTGAATCCTAAGGGACAAGTTAGAAAATCTAAGAACAAAATTTCTCTAGGAAATATAGATTCTTGGGGCGCCTGGGTGGCAGAGTCGTTAAGCATCTATCTTCAGCTCAGGGCATGATCCCAGCATTCTGGGATCGAGCCCCACATCAGGCTCCTCCGCTAGGAGCCTGCTTCTTCCTCTCCCACTCCCCCTGCTTGTGTTCTCTCTCTCGCTGGCTCTCTCTGTCAAATAAATAAATAAAATCTTTAAAAACAAAAAAAAAAGGAAATATAGATTCTTTATTATTTTTGGTAGTTGTCAGTCTTACTTTTACCAAAATTCCCTCATAATTCTATAAAATAAAAGTCAACTCACCCTCATGGAACAACCAAAGTTCTTTGTGCCAGACTTCTTTTTCATCTCATAACTGAGGCATTAATCATTTATTCAACAAACATTCATTTGGTGCCACTAACTCGCAGCCAATCTATCAAGTGTTTGAGATTTAAAAGAGATCTATCAGTTTTTATCCTGAAGAGTAAGTGTCAGGGTCTAGTGTGGAGGTCCCAAACTCAAACACCTGTAGATGCCAGGCCATAAACCTGAACAAGACTGGGAATAAGACAACAGGGACTAGTAAGAACTATGATGAACGTAAGAGCACATCTTCACCTACAAGCAAACTCAATGTTTTTTAAGTATTATAGGAGCTTAAACTTTCTGGAGCCTACCAGTTTATGACTTGTGGTTAATATGGATCTAAATATACATAAAAGAATCATTTTATAGTAAAGGGCATTTAGTAGAGCTGTTTAAAGACTTCCAAGAAAACAGAAAAGTAATTATAATTTCATCTCTCATCCAGTTGCATCCAAATGTTTACTGAGTACTAATCACGTATCCATGAAAACAAAACAAAACAAAACAGATGAGAAAAAAGAGGCAAAACATATAAACACTATATGCTGGCACTTTTCTAAGCACTATATTGACCCATGTTAGCCTCATAACAATATTATGCAATAGGGACCATTACTAACCCCATTTTATTTTTTTAAAGATTTTACTTATATATTTATTTAGAGTGTGCAAGTGCGAACGCACGCACGAGATAGAGAGAGAGCACACGTGCGCTTGCATGCAAGCACTCGGGGACTCAACACACAAGCAGGGGGGAGGGGCAAAGGAAGAGGGAGAGAGAGAATCACATGCAGATTCCACACTGTGCATGGAGCCCATCACCGGGCTCAATCTCAAGACCCTGAGATCATGACCTGAGCCAAAATCAAGAGTCAGCTGCTTAACTGACTGAGCCACCCAGGTGCCCCATCCCCATTTTAAAGGTGAAGTTTAGAACTTGCCCAAAGTCACAAAGCAAGGAACTGAGAATCCAAAATCATTCTGGGTTCCAAAATGGGTTCCAAAGCCCATGTTCTTAACTGCTTTTCCATGCTAACGTGTCACATTCCCAGAAATCTTTTCCTAATCTCTAATCTCCTTCAACATTGTCTCATAGTACCCTGCACTTCCTTCTACCACAGGATTTTCCTCTTTAATTGTCTGACTACCAAACTGAGCTGTGGGCTTTTTGAGGTCAATAAAATCAAACACGTATGATTGTATTTCAGCATCTATTATAGTAATCTGGCACAAAGTAAGCTCTCACTTCAACAAATGTGTACTGAATAAGTATAAAATGAACAGTACAGTTTTGGGACCAATAAAAACAAGCCAGGAGCACCTTGGTGGCTCAGTTGGTTGAGCACCCAACTCTTGATTTTGGCTCAGGTCATGATCTCAGGGTCATGAGACTGAGCCCCAAAAGTCAGGCTCCGCACCCCTGTGTGGAGCCTGCCCTAAGATACTCTCTTCATCTTCTTCTGTCTCTTCCCAACCCCAAACACATGCTCGATCGCTCTCTCAAAATAAAAATTTTTTTAAATAAAAATTTAATAAAATAAGTAAATAAAAACAAGTCAATAGATATAGTTAGATAGAAAACACATGGAATTATCCCAAGAAACTGTGTAAAATAAAAACATTAAAAAAATTGTTAAGAGAAGTTTAAAAGCTGTTAATATACGTACAGATTATTAAAGGGGTAAGATTTTTTAAAAGATGAAATCATCCCTCATAGTTAATAACTTTCTCACAAATCATCCCTTATTACTTTCATTATTTTCAGCAGGGATAACACTAATAGGGTCCTAACTGGTCTTGCTTATAGGTTAACTTTCTCTTTCCGAACTATTTCTCTTCATCTCCACTAGAGCTTTCTAAAACAATTTGTTATGTGCCATAATCACAACTAAAAAGCTTTGATTGCTCCTCACTGCCTCTATAGTCCAAGCTTTAAGCACGGTTTTTTTTTTTTTTTTAAAGATTTTATTTATTTATTCGACAGAGATAGAGACAGCCAGCGAGAGAGGGAACACAAGCAGGGGGAGAGGGAGAGGAAGAAGCAGGCTCATAGCAGAAGAGCCTGATGTGGGGCTCGATCCCAGATCGCCGGGATCACGCCCTGAGCCGAAGGCAGACGCTTAACCGCTGTGCCACCCAGGCGCCCCTAAGCACGGTTTTTAAAGTACTTTTTTTTCTGGGAAACCTCTCCTAAATGTTTTCCAGAATGTTTACACAGATTGCAGCTGGTAAAAAGTACAGGTAAATATTTCCTTTGTGGGTAAAAGAGCATGACCTACTAGTTTGGAAGAAAAATAAGCACTTTTGAAAAGAATACAAGAACAGAAGGGGTACTTAGCCATAAACACATATGTAATGCAATAAAAATAAAATTAAACTACATAAGTGGCTGTCTGAATGTCGCAAGAAAAGGGACAAAAATTAGAGAAACAAAGAAAGAAGTTAATTATTTATAATGTGAGTATAAAGGGGGAATCATTTTTTTTTAATAAAATTTAAGACTCAAAGAGCTACAAGGTAAACTGCAAAACAATACTTGCTACATCTCATTCAAAAATACATCCCTTGGGGCACCTGGGTGGCTTAGTCGTTAAGCGTCTGCCTTTGGATCAGGGCGTGATCCCAGCGTTCCGGGATCGAACCCCACATCAGGCTCCTCCACTGGGAGCCTGCTTCTTCCTCTCCCACTCCCCCTGCCTGTGTTCCCTCTCTCACTGGCTGTCTCTCTGTCAAATAAATAAATAAAATCGTGAAAAAAAAATACATCCCTTATTTGAATAGGTATGTACTGAAGAATTAACTTTACCGAAAGAGAGGTCTGGCCTTTGCCCTCCACGACCAGGAGATGATCTCTAGGTCCCTGAAATGTACTGCCTGACAAGCCTATCTTTGTTTCCCTGAGGTGTCTGGCCACCAGAGACTGTAACAACGTGATTTACAATGGAGACTCTGGAACATGCCATATCAGTTCTGCCCTCCAAAGGAACTGGAGATTAATCTATTGGCCCAAACCTCTTACTTAGAAGGGCTGAAAACTAAAGGTCAGTCACGCAGGCAATATGTGACGGAACTACAACATAAAATTTGGACACCAAATTGCTCCCGGGTTGGCAATACTCTTTGGGTCCTGTCAATGCATCTGAGCCAGAAGTCGGTAATGCTGTCCGTGACTTCCCAGGAAGAGACCACCAGAAGCTTCAAATTTGGGCCCCTTCCAGATTTTGTCCCATGTGGTTCTTCTTTTGTTATTAAAAAACTGTAATGATAAGTACAGTGCTTTTCTGAGTCTCTGACTCACTCTACTGAATTATCAAACGTGAGGGAGACCCTGGGAACCCCAGAATTTGTAGCTAACAGATCTGACGCAAAGGTGAGCCTGGGGGCCAAAACTTGTAGCTAGAGTCTGAAGTGAGGGCAGTCTTGTCCTGAGCTCACTGCAGTAAGTTTTTGTCACTAAATTTATCTAGATGATACAATATGGACTGTCCTCAAGGTCATACTGATCAGCAGGAACGCATGACTTCCCTTGTTGGGCATTATTGCCAAGAGGCTGTTCAAGAAGTTGCAGACTGTAGAATGATGCCACAGTTCCTCTGTCGGTTAATGGGTAAAATCACCCCGTTAGCCACTACACATGAGACCTTTAAGAGACACTGAATATCTCTGGATGAAGGTAGCCCATACTGAGATGCCTAATGGCATTTATCTGTAAACTAAACATGATCTACTGCAAAATCAAGTAGAGAAAATGGTAGTGAGATCTTAAGAAATAAACTATGTTTTCCACAATATAAAAATGCATATAACATTTCCCTTATTCTTTGTATCAATTTTAAACTAGCATAGAAATATAAATAGAAATCAAATAAAAACAGGACCTAAGATTTATATCTAGATTGCTATATAAAATACTTTATGAACAAAACAGCAAAATATACCTCTGTTAAAGTGATTTTTCTTCCTATACTTAAAGTTAGGCATTTAACAACAATTTAACGGTTCACTAGAATTACATAATACTTTTTTTTAAGATTTTTATTTATTTATTTGTTTGTTTGTGAGAGAGGAGAGAGAGAGAGTGTGTACATAAGCAGGGAGAGTGGCAAGCAGAAAGAGAAGCAGGCTCCCCATTGAGCAAGGAGCCCAAAGTGGGACTCAATCCCAGGACCCTGGGATCATGACCTGAGTCGAAGGCAGACACTTAAATGACTGAGCCAGGAGTCCCTTTACATAACATCTTTAAAGAATACTTGCTTTCATTAATTCTATTATCATTAGCCTCCTATGTCCACGTTAAAATTCCTTCTAGTTGTCTTTCATACGTCCACTTAACAGATTCTTTCCCAGAAAGGCCTCAACCTACTTCAGCCTGGTGAGACATTCTCTACTTCTCAAGGAGTACACATATGTGTAAACAGTGTAAGTGGACATATATGTGTACTCATAGTCCCTAGACCAAGATGAGAAATTCTAAGGACATGCAAAAAGAAAAGCAAAGGATAAAAATAGGCAAAGAAATGAAAATCCTTGTGAATGAGGAAAAGGAATGGGTAGAACTAGTGGAAGAAACCCACAGCTTTGGGGTATTTGACACAAAATAATAGGTTTCAGAGATAAGACTAAGCAAAGTATATTTTAAGTACTAGAAAAGCAATGCACTTAGGGGCGCCTGGGTGGCACAGTCATTGGGCATCTGCCTTCGGCTCAGGGCGTGATCCCAGTGTTCTGGGATCAAGCCCCACATCAGGCTCCTCCGCTGGGAGCCTGTTTCTTCCTATCCCACTCCCCCTGCTTGTGTTCCCTCTCTCACTGGCTGTCTCTGTCAAATAAATAAATAAATAATCTTTAAAGAAAAAGAAAAAGAAAGAGAAAGAGAAAAAGAAAGAAAGAAAGGAAGGAAGGAAGGAAGGAAGGAAGGAAGGAAGGAAGGAAGAAAGAAAGAAAGAAAGAAAGAAAGAAAGAAAGAAAGAAAGAAAAGAAAGAAAAAGAAAGAACGAAAGAAAAGCAATGCACTTAAACCAGTAAAAACCCCATTCTGGATTTATTATTCTTTTGTTCTTAAGTATATAAAACTGAGTCATTCAAGATTCTACTTGAAAATAACATCTAAAAATATCTTTGGAATCCTCCTAGAATCAATAATAAAGTCTAATTATATCCTCATGAAACAATGGTCTACAATACACCAACATTTTGAGAAAAGGTGGCCCAAATATGTGAGTATTTAAACCAAATCTTTTTAAAGGGCTAGTATCCAAAATCTATAAAGAATTACCAAACTCAACACCCAAAGAATAATCCAATCAAGAAATGGGCAGAAGACACGAACAGGCATTTCTCCAAAGAAACTGGCACAAAAACAGACACACAGATGAACGGAACAGAATAGAGAGCCCAGAAATGAACCGTCAACTCTGTGGTCAATTATCTTCAACAAAACAGGAAAGAATATCCAATGGAAAAAAGACAGTCTCTTGAACAAATGGTGTTGGGAAAACTGGACAGCCACATGCAGAAGAGTGAAAGTGGACCATTTCCTTACACCATACACAAAAATAGACTCACAATGGATGAAAGACCTAAATGTGACACAGGAATCCATCAAAATCCTAGAGGAGAACACAGGCAGGAACCTCTGTGACCTCGGCCGCAGCAACGTCTTGCTAGATACGTCTCTAATAGCAAGGGAAACAAAGGCAAAAATGAACTATTGGCACTTCATCAAGATAAAAAGCTTTTGCACAGCAAAGGAAACAGTCAACAAAACCAAAAGACAGAATGGGAGAAGATATTTGCAAATGACAAATGAGATAATGAGCTAGTATCCAAAATCTATAAAGAACTTATTAAACTCAACACCCAAAGAACAAATAATCCAATCAAGAAATGGGCAGAAGACATGAACAGACACCTCTCCAAAGAAAACATCCAAATGGCCAAGAGACATATGAAAAAGTGCTCGACATCCCTTGGCATCAGGGAAATACAAATAAAAAGCACAATGAGATACCACTTCACACCAGTCAGATGGCTAAAATTAACAAGTCAGGAAATGACAGATGTTGGCAAGGATGTGGAGAAAGGGGAACCTTCTTACACTGCTGGTGGGAATGTAAGCTAGTGTAGCCACTCTGGAAAACAGTATGGAGGTTCCTCATGAAGTTGAAAATAGAACTACCCTACGATCCAGCAATTGCACTACTGGGTATTTACCCCGAAGATAGAAATGTAGTGATCAGAAGGGGCACCTGAACCCCAGTGTTTATACCAGCAGCATCCACAATAGCCAAACTATGGAAAGAATGCAGATGTCCATCAACAGATTAATATATAAAGAAGATGTGATATATATATACAATGGAATACTACTCAGCCATCAAAAAAATGAAATCTTGCCATTTGCAATGATGTGGATGGAACTAGAGGGTATTATGCTAAGCGAAATAAGCCAATCAGAGAAAGACAATTATCATATGATCTCGCTGATACGTGGTATTTAAAAAACAAAACAGAAGATCATAGCGGAAGAGGGTAAAAATAAAACAAGACAAAATCAGAATGGGAGGCAAATCAAGAGTGACTCTTAACTACAGGAAACAAACTGAGGCTTGCTGGAGGGGGGAGTAACGGGGGGATGTGGTAAATGGGTGATGGGCATTAAGGAGGGCATGTGATATGAGCACTGGATATTATGTAAGACTGATGAATCACTGACCTCTACCTCTGAAACAAATAATACATTATATGTTAATTGAATTTAAATAAAAATTTATAAAAAATAATTTACTTAAGCTTACAAAAGGATAAAAATGAATAGCGTATGTTTTGTAATCTTTTTCTCTACTAAGTTTTTGAAGTGAATAGAAACTGACTGATGAGAAGCATATACAATAAAATGTCTCAGCAACCAAAAAAAAAAAACAAAAAACAACCCATTATTTTTAAGTAAATGCAGCCTATTTTCTCTCTCTGTGTGAGTATGTGTATGTATGTGTGTGTATTTACACGTTTGACATATTTTGGTGGGTTTTTTTCATGTTTCTTTATTTGAATACATGCAAATCTTACCCTTGTTTGGTGGCTGCAACCACAGTTTGTCACGCAGTGGTACTGGTATTTGTTCTATGGTGAAGCACAGTATTCCACACTGGTCTTCTGCTCTAATAGTTCACTGCTGCTTCCCAGTAAACAATGGCTGGACAACACTGCTCTGATTTTGAGCACTGTTGTTTTTTTCTTTTTAAAGATTTTATTTATTTATTTGACATAGAGAGAGACAGCCAGCGAGAGAGGGAACACAAGCAGGGGGAGTGTGAGAGGAAGAAGCAGGCTCCTAGCAGAGGAGCCTGATGTGGGGCTCGATCCCAGGACTCTGGGAACACATCCTGAGCCAAAGGTAGACGCTTAACGACTGAGCCACCCAGGCGCCCCATGAGCACTGTTTTTAAACATTTCCTCTGCACATCACAACTTACGGTTGCCATATTCCATGTGTTCATTTAAACTTTAAATTTCCCACTAACCTCCACTCCACTCAGAACCCAGCAGATAGATTCAACTGAGGCAAGACTGAGAGTACACCAGTGGGAAACAATGTGAAAATAAACAGATGCTCTGATCTCAGCCCAAACGATTTGAGTAACTGTTTTATTTGATCCAGTTTTATAAGCTGGAATGGAGAAAATACAGAGCCCCGCTCTCTATTAGGAAATACATTCTTCCCTATTTCACAGCCCACATGTTTTCACATCACTGAAAACAGGACATATCTTACAATCAATCGATGACTTATCATAAGTGTAATTGGCAGAGGTCTCTCTTATCCAGCGGTACCTAAAATAAGGGCATGGTCATGTAACTAGCAGCATCTTATTTGGTAAAACAAGGTATAGGAAAAATAGTTTGGGTGAACAACTTAAAGCTGAAAAGCCAAATATGCACTAGAATCACAACTGTGATTTACATTTTTCTCATGCATTTGTCTTCAGAATCTTAAGCATTAGCAAGACTGCTTAAACCAATAAATTTCAGGCTTCTCCGAAACGACTGCCAAAAGCGTTTTCATGAATAAATACAAAACCACAACCAATTAGTTGATAACAGGATTTTACCACACATTAGTGGTTAATCTGTGACTCCACAATCAAATCAAGTTCTTCAGTGCTTCACCTGAACCCTCTGACATCATCATCACAGACCATATTCTTTGAGTAAACACTATACAATATATCAAAATAATACTGCAAGAAGTAGAAAAGCACATAAAATAAGGAGCCACAAATCAATTGTCCTAGAAATTTTGAAATTATTTTAAAATTTTATTGCGATCATTCAATGATAATACAACAGTTTTCTATATTTTACTTCTGGTAAGACCGGCTCTGTCTGGGGCATAAAAATGACTAGACAGATATGTGTTCAATGACCAAGAAATACAATCCAACTAAAAAATACATGTTCCTGATTTTCCTTATCCACTCTAAAAATTCACATTTTCTCAACCATGTCTCAAAGTCCATTCCCATTTATATACATTATCTTTTCAGTTCTTGGGGGAGAACTAAAATACATACTGCAGATTTTAAGAAAGTCCGAAGTTGTTAAATATCTACTCTTCCAGCAATGTGACAAGTAGTGAGTTTCTTTAATTAAAAACATTAAGATGGACTATAAAAGTTACTTTCAGACTCATGTGCTAGAACCAAGGACCCTCCATCATTTTAACAATGACTAATAGAAAGTTCACTTTATTTTCTATGCAACTCTGGAAAGGACAAACACTATTATTGAACTTCAGTCTTTCATTTAAAAATTCTAATAAATTTCCTAGGTCAGACATTAATATCAAATTTCTGGCTCACACTGATGAGAGTTAGACACTTTTAAAAAAAAAGTGTTCAGTTGAATTTGAAGACATTTGTGCAATTTGTCAATCCTTTGCCTTTGTTAACCTGCAGTAGATTCACAGCCAAGGTGGGTTGGGATGATTAATCCATAAGAATTTTTTCAGGAAAAAACTGCCTCCTAATCATTTTAGAGGTCAGTGATCATTTTTTTTTCCTTCTAAATCTACTAATACATATCTCCTGAATGCTAACTGTAAAACAAATTTTAAGCTATTACACTGAGGAGATAGGAATTCCCCCATGTTAAAACTGTCAACCTTTCATAAAAATGTTTAAAATATATTTGGAACCAGAAATAATGATTTCTTCATGTTTTAGCAAATTACTACCCATGTTTCAGATTTCCTACCCCAAAAGAAGTTTCCTGGGACAATAAATAGTGAAGATCACCATATAAAACCAATTCTCTTTCTTATGCCTTACCATGACTTTTTTAAATCCTCCTCTGCAATGGTAAATGAATGAAACTGAAAGGATCGATCAGACCATATTTAATTTCAATAATAAACAACATATTAATAGACTAGATAATGCAAAACTGAACATCAGAATTTTGAGAATACATAAAGTTATCATTTTACCTTGCATCTGCCTTTAAGCCAAAAAGGTTTCACCATTATATCTATAACTACATTAAAAACTAAGCATAGTTACTGAAAAACCTCAAAGTGTAAATAACAGATCTTCACATTTAAGCAAAGATTCTTCTCTTCAACCACAGTTGCAATAACAACCTCTCAAAGGTTCTTTTTCTTTTACTATGATACAAACAATACAACACAAAGTCACAGACATTTGCATATATAAATAACAAACCTTATGGCTAAATATTCTTTATGAACTACTAGTCTTAGACAAACACTTAAGAACTTTACATTTAGAGACAGAATAAGAAAATAAAAGCAGGCCATACCTAGAAAATAAATCTGAATGTCAAATGAAATACTCAAATATAAATAAAACCTCAATTTCCTACCTAGCAAAGTACACAAAAATAATAAATGAATAAATTCTAATTAAACTAGATGAGTACATACGCTGAAAAATTAAATGTAGTAAAAGAGTAACTTTCCTAATTCTCCGTTGAATCCTTGCAAATGTTATCAGAAAAATCTTCATATTTATTACTTTTTTCACCCTACACAGCAAATATTTTACTTTCAAAACAGAAATAAACAAATCACTGTAAAAGTGATTTCCAGAGAATTTTAATAGAGCAAACTGGACATGAGAAAATAAAATGACTCCAAGGAGAGAAAAGCAATAAATTTTTATTACTAGGAACTTTCAAGAGATTATTAGGTCTTTCTTTTTCTTTTTTATTTGAATGTATAAGATGAGAGAGAGGAATGGAGGCTTGCTTAATTTTCTAATCAAGTATAATTTCCTAAAATCCTTCAAGATCAGTTTCTTGCATGTTCTCTGACTTGGTCCTAACCACATACAACCCCCTCCAGGGAATGTAACTACCCCTAAAGAAAACAACAGGGAATTAAAAGAGGCAAACAAGCAGGAAATGAAGAAAGAGAACTTACTATTTCAGGAGAAAAAGACCTCACAAGTGTGAAATAATCCAAGACCAGGCTTGATCATATTAAGATAAAAATGGGGAGTTTACAAGAAAGAAAATGAATTATTTTTGCCAATTAGTAAAAAAAATTAATAGGCAATTAGGCAAAAAAATACATTAGTCAATCTTACTGCTTTTTATAAATGCCTAAAAATTTAGAGTGGTCTTTCCACCTATTTATTTACATAACACATGATGACCATGCCCTGAAAATAATAATAAGATGTAAAAGCAAGCAGCTTCTCAGACTAACCAAATATTAAAAAAGCTTTGAAGTTTAAAATATTGTCTGTCTAGCAGCTCTGATACAAACTTTACAAAACATCTACTGAAACACCTAAGAAAAATGCAGGATGAAAACTTTAAACCTCGTATCAGGACAAAAAAAAGTTCATATGCCACCAGAATTTCAAGGCTAACAGATCTCTATTGAAAAGGTTGGTCAATGGACCTTGTATACCATGCAGACAGCAAGCCTGACCAACAAAAATGATCCACTCAAACTCCTTACAGATCATTCAAATTCTACTACAGACCATAAACACAAGGTTTATACCAACCAGACAGAAACCAGCAGTCAGCTGTTCTTCCATGTGTGTCTACAGCATCATGGGGCAGACTGCTCCTATAACCTTTTCCTCCCCCATCTTCTAGATGGTTTCAAAGCGTGTCTATAGGGAGTCCCTTGGACTCTTTCAGATGGTCCATGAGGTCAGAACTACTTTCATAATAAAGTTAAGCAATAATTTACCCTTTTCTCTATCACAATCTTATGAGTATAAACACTGTAGTTTTTCAGAGACTATATGACAGATGACATCACAACAAATTGAATCCAGCTGTCTTCAATGAAGCCAGACATTCTTTAATTTGCAAAAAGGCAAAACAATGCCACTTTTCAGACTATATTGTTTTTTGCTTTAAAATATGTAGTAATTTTTCACAAAAATCTTATTTCTATTAATATAGCAGGTTTACTGTTATTTTAAAATAAATGTTTTCAGTTGTAATTTCTAATATGACAAATATCATGAGATATAATTAATCCACATAAATAGATAACTCTCCAGAATCCTCAATAATTACAATGAGTATAAAGGAGTCCTGAGACCAAAAGTTTGAAAACTGCTACTCTAGACAATCTAAGTCTCTTAAAGAACTTCACTTTCTCTGCTGATACACCAAGTCCAAGAAAATAATTGGGAAGGAAGAATATGTGTACAAGTTTCATGTTCACTCATAAAGAAAGTACGGCAGTTGAAAAAAAGGCAGGAGGCTCCCAAACAGCAAAGCATATTGGAGACTAATATTCATATACTCCATCTGTTCAGAGGATCATGCAGTAGAAGACAAAGGAATATTCCATTTTACTCTAGCATAGTCCCAGCTAGACAAGTGACATGAATGTAAGCTAGCATGCCAACTGAAATTTAAAGAGAGCACACAAGAACAATCTACAACTTTTGTCATCTAACAAACACGAGGACTAAATGAATCTTTCATCATTTAAGAAAAAAGAAATATCATCATGAAAACTCATAGGAAAAATAAAACTTTAAACATAAATTCGATTTAAAAAATTCCAGTAAAAAGAAATAAATTTTTAGAAAAATTTTGCATCCTCAATAGGATGCTAGAGGACAAAATCTCTCAAGAAAAAGACAAACAGAAATAAAGTAATAAGGAAAGAATTAGATGAGGAGAAAAAAATAACAGGATGAGATTAAAAGGAAGACAGGTAAAGCAAAAAGTAAACATTGCAGAAAGGGTAAAAAAAAAAAAATCCACATTAGGGAAAATAAAGCAACATTAGGGAAAATTAAATCTTTCATTTGAGACCAATATCAAGATTTTCTAGAATGCAGGAGGGGGAAATGAGGGGAAAAATGGAACCGATATATTATATAAAAACAATCAATACCCAAGGTTACAATGTTAAGTATGTTCAAAGGAAGCAGAACACTTCGAAATGATGCAAGGAAAAAGGGCATTGAATACCCACATGTTTTTCTTGAAAATGTACTTCAGTTAGCAATGCAGTTAAAACTGTTATGTACTTCACCCCCTCTGGTCAGAGACACCAATAAAATGACAAGAATGGAATTAACTCAGAACAATAAAAAGCGAGTGGGGGACAACTATTAGAAGATGGGAAAGATTTCAATAAATTTTTGAAATATAAACAGGACAGAAACCTGTTGACATATAAACCAGAACACACCCACAACAATGGTGGGAACTTCGCTGAAGGAGAGGGAAGAACTGATCATCAGTAAAGGGACAGATGAGGGGAACAACTCTGAAAACTGCTAGGCCAACAAACAAGAACAATGAGGATCACACGTCACTTAGCTACTGTATTTGGAGAATTCTGTTTTTTGTGTTTCAGAATACAAACAACTTTATTCTAATGAACAGTTTAGGATATTTCAACTTTTTAAAAAACTGGCTTGTGCTTATAATTCCCTTCATTTAACAGTAGCAAATTCCAATGATACATGGGCATATCTCCACAGAGAAACATGAACTGTGATTCTGTTTACATTTCTTTAGTCAAAAATAAATCTTACAAGAGAACTTAATGTCATCTCTAACAAAACCCATAAATCTGCCCAGTGCTTTAATCAAACCAAAGGCTTTCGAATTATTGCCCTGAGGTTGCAGCATGAACACTGATGCAGTTCTCTCCTTTTCCTCCCGTAAATCATCTTAGCAACAAGATTTTTACGTGTGATTTTATTATCAAAGAAACTTTTTTTAAGTAACTCAAGTTTTCAGCAAAACTGAGGCAAATATTAATGCACAGACTCTAAAATACAAATGCAGACTACAAAAAGTAGCAAGAATCCAAGAGAAAAGGGGCTAAAGGAAAGTTCAGAGTGTGGATAGAAGAACTAGCAGCAGATTCCAGAAACTGTGCACAAAAATACATTCCCTGAAAGTAAACGGCTTGCCCTTAAGTGCAAAAGCGAATTTCGATGTTTGAAATACTGAGTACAGAAACTAGAATAAAAAGTGTTAGAGACAGAAGCACTCCAGTTCCCAGGCAAGTTTAGAACAACAGATTCAGTGGGTCTACTTAAAAGAATCACACAGAAAAGACATCCTGCCTAGAACAAGCTTGACTCGGTGAACAAGCATAGCCACAGTAAAACTCTGGGTAATATAATCTGTACTCTCCTCCCACAGCAACCTTCTACAAATAACTGATCCAGGCATATCTAATTTCTTTAAAGATGGGTAATATTAAGGGAACTGACACAGCATCAATACAAAAGTACCGAATGAAAGAGGTAGAAATGTAATACTAACAGTATAAACTTGACAAAAAAATACTGCGATACATGTGTGACGATTTTTACCAAACACTTTATCATGACTTCTTAAAAATTAGTAAAACTCTCACTGCTATAAAGAAGACCAACAAAGCAGAAATATAAAGATTCAAGGAAAAAGACAGCAAAACAACTGGAAAAGGGGTATGACAAAACACAGGAAAATAGTTCAAGGGAAAAAATCATCATATAGAAATGAAAGAATATAGAGAATATATAATAATATAGAACAAGGAGCAAGAGAATATAGATTTAAAGGATACAACAAAATGAAACAGAACAAAGGAAAAAGAATTTAAAAGCGTCAGGGCATCAATATTAGATTTAGAGCAACAGTTCTCAAAGTAGGGCCCCTGGACAAGCAGCCGCAGCTGCAGCTTCACTGGAGAATCTGGGAGACAGCGCAAATTCTCACGCCACCAGAGACCTACTAGACTCAGAAAATCTGGGAATGGAACCCAACAGTCTGCTTTCACAAGCCCTCCAGATGATTCAGATGCTCACTGAAGTCTGAGAACTGCTGCCTTGGAAGATGGAAAAGGAGACACAATATGAACACAGCCAAAATGTCCAATGAGGAAAACCAATCAGTACAACATCACAAATATTTAAATATAAAAGTTAAGAAAATTTAAAACTTGAATTTGCATATTAAGAAGGGCATAAATGCCAGAAAAAAATGACCTAGAACAGTCAACCCCAAGACATATCTAGGAAATTAGTGAACTTTAAAGATAATCTTTTGAGCAAAGGAACAAAAAGATTAAGTTAATTAAAATGGAGGGAAAAACCCACAAAAAATCAGATGGCATCTTATTGCTTCACAACAACATTAAATATTACAAGACAGTGGAACACTCAAAGGTTAAGTGTGAGCCAGGATTTTCTATTCCTCCAAACGACCCTTCAAAAATAAAGGTTACAATAAGCAAACACTTTTGAACGAACACAAAGAACTAAGGGACCACTGTTCTCATGAAATATTCTTGAGAAAACCACTAAGAGAGAAACTTTAGCCAAACAAGAATGGGAAGAGGAGTACTGTTATCAAAGCAGTAAAGCATAATTAACTGTAAAATAAAACAAATGTGGGGATTAGAAGGAAAGAACAGAGGGTAAGTATCAACTACCCCAATAATATGAAAATAATATAAATAAAAACTGAAAGTTAAAAAGGGAGAAATGATGGGCTGGAACTCCAAGTTGGCAATTTAATGTTAACAAATCAAGTAGCAGAAGTACATTTTATAGTAGGAAAATAATATTATTCATTAAAAACTAATACTAGAAAAATGGGAGTAAAAGGGCAAAGACATATAATGGGCAGGGATTTAATATGTAATATTTAAAGAAATACGAAACTGAAGATATCATAGAAAAATATCATTATGAAATTAACCACAAGAACCAAAATACAGACCATCCAAATACCAGAAAACTAGAAACACATGCACCCCCATACATTTTAACAGCAGAATGAAAGACTTGTGGTAAACTATGAAAATAGAAAACAAAACACAATGACAGCATTGATACCCAACATATCTATCACATGGATAAATGTAAATGGAATAAATCATCACTTTAAAAAATAAAGGAGTTAAACACATGTCCACATAAGAACTTGGACAGAAATGTTTGTTGCAGCATTATTCATAATAACCAAAAAGGAAAAACAACTAAAAATATCCATCAACTGAAGAACAGATAAACTAAATGTTATATATCCATATAATGATATATTATTCAGCCATAATGAGGAATGGAATACTGATTCACACTACAACATGGACAAACCTTAAAAACATTAGGCTATGTAAAAGAAGCCAATCACAAAATACCACATATTGAATGATTCTGTTTCTATGAAATGTCCAAAATAGGCTAATCTACAGAGACAGAAAGTAGACTGGTGGCTGCCAAAGGCTGCAAGTTTGGAAGAATTAGGGAATGGTTGCTAACAAGTACAGAGTTTCTTCTGGAGGTTATGGAAAATGTTCTAAACTTCATCATGGTGGAGATCACACAACTCTGAACTGTGCACTAAATTGAATTCATTGAAATTGTACATTTTGAATGAGGAGATTATATGATATGCAATTACATCTCAATAAAGCTGTTTAAAATTCCAAATAATGGAAGTGCTACAGTGTGGATCACAAAGGAAAACAAAACTTCACTGTATACAAAGCACACACCTAAAATACTATGATTCAAAAGACTTTTTAAATGGTAAGATGGACAAAGGTAAATACAAACCAAAAGAAACAAGGCTCACAATATTAATCACAATCTTAAAAGTCAAGACCAAAAAAAAAAAAAAAAAGATTAAACAAGTAAAACAAAAGTTTGTAAGTCTAAGGAAGATAAATCCAAATTAATAAATAATTACCTGTGAATTTATCATCACCAAAAAGCACTGTATTCATAGTATGAATATTCATGAAGAAACTTTAGAAGACATTATAATTAAACAGACACTAGTATTAGGAGGCTTTCATTCACCTCACTTAGTTCATAACAGATCAACTGAACCAAAAATAAATATGAATATAAAGACTAAAATCAAAAATATAATTAGTAAGTTAAATTTGATTGACACATATCAAAATCCTTACCCTGAAATTATAAAAATAACACCTTTTGAAGGGTCTAAGAAACAGTCCAAAGAATTAATAACACCCTATAAAAAGTTCCAAAATGCAGAAAAATACAGATAATATTCTCTACCATAACACAATAAAATTTAAAATAACAAATTCAGAAAATAAAAAAGACTTCCACCTTGAAATTTCAAAACTCTTTAACAAGCATGAAAAAAACAAAACAAAAATAAACCAAAATTGTAGAGTTCTTAAAAACATGACAAAAGTTACCCAATATCATATTCCAGTTATCAGACTATGGCAGGTTCAAAGGAAATTTTAAGTACTAATAGCTGTAAGAAAAGAATGAGAATCAATGAATTCAGTGCCCAACTCAAAAAGTTAAAAAAGGACGGGATGCCTGGGTGGCTCAGTCAGTTAAGCAACTGACTTTTGGTTTCAGCTCAGGTCTCATAAGTCATGAGGTTGAGCCACACATCGGGGTCTATGCTGTGCATGGAACCTGCTTAAGATTCTCCCTCTCCCACTGCTCCTCCTCCCACTTGCACACACACACTCTCTCTCTCTCTAAAATAAGTAAATAAATCTTAGGGGGGAAAAGAGCTGGTAAAGGACAATAAAATAAAGAGAGGTACAAACTAAGATTAATAAAAATAAAAGCAGGTTTTGCTTAGGAAAAGAGCAGAAATCTAATAAGTGAAAGCTGATTTATTGTGGAGGGGAAAAAACTTATATAGCTATCATTATTAAGAAAAAAGCAAAGAAACAAATATTCAACTAATAAATCCTGAGAGGAAATAACCACAAAAACAAAAGAAATTTAAAGTCTTATAATTAATTACTTTTCTCAATACTATACAAATCATTTTAAAATATTAATAAAATGGGTACTTTACAAAGAATGATAATTTACCAAAACAGACTCCAGAAGACAGAGAAAATCTAAACTAAAACCAAATTTCATAGGAGAAGTAGAGGAAGTCCAATATATCTGTTAATCCAACCCAAAAACACTAAGACCCAAATAGTTTCACGGAAGAATTCTACAAAACCCATCAAAACTAGGCATTCCAGGGGCGCCTGGGAGGCTCAGTCATTAAGCGTCTGCCTTCGGCTCAGGGCGTGATCCCGGCATTCTGGAATCGAGCCCCACATCAGGCTCCTCCACTGGGAGCCTGCTTCTTCCTCTCCCACTCCCCCTGCTTGTCTCTCTCTCACTGGCTGTCTCTGTGTCAAATAAATAAATAAAATCTTCAAAAAAAAAAAAAAAAGGAATTGCTTTTAAAAATAAATAAAACTAGGCAATTCCAATGCTATTAAAACTACTCCAGAACACAGGAAAAAGAGAGGAAGGAAGGAAGGAAGGAAGGAAGGAAGGAAGGAAGGAAGGAGAGAGGGAAAGAAAGAAAGAAAGAAAGAAAGAAAGAAAGAAAGAAAGAAAGAAAGAAAGAACGAACCTACATTCTTTTTATGAAGCAACTATAACATTGAAGTAAAAGTTACCAAAGATTTACAGAACAGGATCATTTATGGACATCAATGCAAAAATCCTAAATAAAATGTTAGAAAAAAAAAACTGGGCAGTACATCTTTTAAAAATAATATATTATGGAGAGATCTTCCATGTTCATGGATAGGAAGACTCAATAATAAAAAAATGTCAGTTCTTCCCAACTTGATCTATAGATTCAATGCAATCCCCATCAAAATGCCAGCAAATTATTCTGTGGATACTGGCAAACTGACTCTAAAATTTATATGGAGAGGCAAAAGACCCAGAACCAAGATAATATTGAAAAGAAAGAAACAAAGTTGGAGACCTGACATGACCTGACTTTAAGATTCACTACAAAGTGTAGTATTAGCAAAGGAATAGACAAACAGATCAGTAGAACAAAATACTGAGCCTAGAAACAGACCCACATAAATACAGTCAACTGATCTACGACAAAGGAGCAAAGGCAATACAATGGAGCAAAGACAGCTGGTGGTGCCAGAACAACTGAAAATCATATGCCAAAAAATGAATGCAGACACAGACCTTACACCCTACACAAAAATTTAACTCAAAATAAATCATAGACCTAAATGTAAAAAGCAAAACTATGAAACCCTAGAAAATAATATAGGGAAAAACCTAGATGACCTGCAGTACAGTGATGCCTTTTTAGATCTAATACCAAAGACATGATCCATGAAAGAAATAACTGATAAACGCGACTTCATTAAAATTACAAACTTCTGTGTGAAAGACAATGTCAAGAGAATAAGAAGACAAACCACGTACTGGAAAAAAATATTTGAAAAAACACATCTAATAAGGACTCTCATCCAAAATATCCAAAGACTCTTAATAACAAAATGAACAACTCAATTAAAAAACAGGTCACAGACCTTAACAGACACCTCATCAAAGAAGATATAGAGATGAAAAATAAGTATATGAAAAGATGCTCCACATCATACGTCAGGGAACTGCAAATTAAAAATAATAATAAGATACACTATACATCTATTAGAATGGCCAAAATCTAAAACACTGACATCACCAAATGCTGAGAAGGACGTAGAACAACAGGAACTCTCATTCTTTGCTGGTGGGAACACAAAATGGTACAGCCGCTTTGGAAGACAGTTTGGTGGTTTATCACAAAACTAAACATACTCTTACCATATGACCCAGCTATCGTCCTCCTTGGTATTTACCCAAAGAAGTTGAAAACTTATGTCCACACAAAACCTACACATGGGTGCTTATAGCAGCTTTATTCATAATTGCCAAAACCTGGAAGCAACCAAAATGTCCTTCAGTAGGCGAATGGATAAACAAACAGCGGCACATCCAAACAATGTAATATTACTCAGCGCTAAGAAGAAATGAACTATCAAGCCATGAAAAAGACATAGAGAAATTTAATGGTACATTACTAATAAAATAAAGGGCACCTGGCTGGCTCAGTCAGTAAAACATACAACTCTTCATCTCGGGGTTCTAAGTTCTAGCCCCATGTTGGGGAGTAGAGAGTACTTAAAACTGAAATCTTAAAAAAACAAAAAATAATTAATTAATTAATTAATTAATTAAAAATAGATAAATAAACTAAATAGTGTGATTCCTACTATATGACATTCTGGAAAAGGCAAAACTAAAAAGACAATATAAAAATCAGAAGTCAGTGACTGAGAAAACAGGAGGGGCTGATTTTTGTGAGTTTTTTACAACCAACGGGGCTCAAAGACCAGAGTTTTAGAGATCCGTGGCAAGGGTGGGTGCTGCAGTGCTCCTTGGAGAAGGAGGGCATATAACCCAAGAGCAGAGGGCAAGATCTGAGGATTCCCTGGGACACAGTGAAAGAGATGGTTCCCCCTTCTTGGAGTGCATCTGGGAGACCTGGCAGGTGCCATTTCCCTCCCCTGCCCCTCAGCATAACCTTCCCAGACTCCTCAGCATAACCTTCCCAGACTCCTCAGCATAAAATAACTTCAGTGAGCAGCACAGAGCCAACACTGGTGGCCTAACTGGCTTACAATAAGCCCTGCCACCCTGCAGTCAGTTGGTGCTGCTTTTCTTGGGCAAGTGTGCCTGAGATACAGCTCAGCAGGCCCCTCCCCCAGAAGACCAGCACAAACCACTACATGTACCACATCTACTGACCACAGAGTTCTGCAAAGCTTCAGCTCTAGTGGAAATATCATCAGGTCTCTTAACAAATAGGGCACACCTAGTTAAAATCTGCCACACTCTGGCCGAGGTCCAAACACTCCACAATGCAGGCAAGGAGAAACTCTGCTGAGGACTGGCCTGGGGGAAAGAGCAGCAAAAACACAGCAGAAGAGTACACACAGCATACATCAGAGACCATTCCTGAAGCACAAGGCCCTGGACAGCACATGACCTCTTCTTCATAAAGCCATTACTCTCAGGGGCAGGAAGCATAACAGGATTTCCTAACACACTGAAGAAGACACAGACCTAGACAAAATGCTAAGGCAGAGGAATTCATCTCAAAAGAAAGAAGAAGAAAAGGTCAGAGCCTAGGATCTAATTGAAACAGATATAATTAATATGCCTGATCCAGAATTTAAACCAACAATCATAAGAGTACTAGCTGGGGTTGAGAAAAGCATAAAAGATACCAGGGTTCTTCACTACAGAGATAAAAGACCTAAAAACTAGTCAGGCCAGAACGAAAAATGCAATAAACAAGATCTGAAACTCACTGGATATAATGACCACAAGGATGGAAGAATTAGAGGAACAAATAAGTGATATAGAATATAAAATTATGGAAAATAATGAAGCTAAAAAGAAGGGGGAAAGAAAAATATTGGATCAATGTAGACAAGAAACTCAGCAACTCCATAAAACGTAATAACATTCATATTATAAGAGTCCCAAAAGTAAAGGGGGCAAAAGGGGGCAAAAGATTTACTTGAGGAAGTTATAGGTAAAAACTTCCCTAATCTGGAGAAGGAAACAGGAGGCACAGAGAACTCCAATCAAAATCAACAAAAGCAGACCAACACCAAGATATATTGTAGTTAAACTGCAAAATACATATATAAAGAAAAAAATCCTAAAAGCAGAAAGACAGAATTCCCTAACTTACAAAGGAAGACAAATAAGGTTAGCAACGTGGCAAGCCAGAGAGGGTGGCATGATATATTCAACTGAATGGGAAAAATATGCAGCCAAGAACACTCTATCCAGCAAGGCAGTCATTCAGAATAGAAGGAGAGACAAAGAGTTTCTCAGAGGCAGCTGGGTGGCTCAGTCAGTTAAGCATCTGCCTTTGGCTCAGGGCTCTGTGCTCAGCAGGCAGCCTGCTTCTACCTCTCCCACTCCCGCTGAGTGCTCTCCTTCTCTCTCAAGTAAATAAATAAAATCTTAAAAAAAAAAAAAAAAAAGAATGGATGCTATACTTAGTCAAATGCTTTTTCTGCATTTATTGAGAGGATTATATGGTTCTTATCCCTTCTCTTATTAAGGTGGTGTATCACACTGATTGATTTGCAGATGCTGAACCACCCCTGTAGCCCAGGAATAAATCCCACTTGGTTGTGGTGAATAATCCCTTTAATGTACTGTTGGATTCTATTGGCTAGTATCTTACTGAGAATTTCTGCATCCATGTTCATCAGAGACATTGGCTTGTAATTCTCCTTTTCGGTGGGGTCTTTGTCTGGTTTTGGAATCAAAGTAATACTGGCCTCATAGAAAGAGTTTGGAAGTTTTCCTTCCATTTATATTTTTTGGAACAGTTTGAGGAAAAATAGGTATTTACCTTTCTTTATATGTTTGGTAGAATTCCCCTGGGAAGCCATCTGGCCCTGGACTTTTGTTTGTTGGGAGACTTTTGATTATGGATTCAATTTCTTTGCTGGTTATTGGTCTGTTCAAGTTTTCTATTTCTCCCTGTTTCAGTTTTGGTAGTTTATATGGTTCTAGGAATTTATCCATTTCTTCCAGATTGCCCAGTTTGTTGGCATATAATTTTTCATAATATTCTCTTAAAATCGTTTGTATTTCTATGGTGTTGGTTGTGATCTCTCCTTTCTCATTACTGGTTTTATTTATTGGGATACTTTCTCTTTTCTTTTTCGTAAGTCTGTCTAGGGGTTCATCAAATTTTATTAATTCTTTAAAAAACTAGCTCCTAGTGTCATTGATCTGTTCTACTATTGCTTGTTTGTTCTATGTCATTTATTTCTGCTCTAATCTTTATTATTTCCTTTCTTCTGCTGGCTTTAGGCTTCATTTGTTGTTCTTTTTCTAGCTCCTCTAGGTGTAAGGTTAGACTGCATATTTGAGATTTTTCTTGCTTCTTGAGGTAGGCCTGTATTGCTATAGACTTCCCTCTTACAACCACTTTTGCTGCATCACAAAGTTTTTGAACCACTGTATTTTCATTTTCATTTGTTTCCATGTATTTTTAAATTTCTTCTTGAATTTCTTGGTTGACCCATTCATTCTTTAGTAGGATGTTCTTTAGCCTCCATGTATTTGTGGTCTTTCAAATTTTTTGTGGTTGACTTCAAGTTTCATAGCGCTGTTGTCGGAAAATATGGATGGTATGATCCTAAACTTTTCGTGCTTGTTGAGGCCTGATTTGTGACCTAGTATGTGATCTCTTTTGGAGAATGTCCCATGTGCACTCAAACAGAATATGTATTCTTATGCTTTAAGGATGAAATGTTCTGACTATATCTGTGAAGTCCATCTGGTCCAATGTGTCATTCAAAGCCATTGTTTCCTTGTTGATTTTCTGCTTAGATCTGTCCATTGTTATAAGTGGGGTGTTAAAGTCCCCTACTATTATTGCATTTTTATCAGTGAGTTCCCTTATGTTTGTTATAAATTATTTTATATACTTGGGTGCTCCCAAGTTGGGGGCATAAATATTTACAATTGTCAGATTTTCTGGTTGGATGGACCTCTTTATTATGATGTAGTGCCCTTCTTCATCTCATTACAGTGTTTGGTTTAAAATGTGGTTTGTCTGATATAGATATTGCTATTCGGGCTTTCCTTTGACATCCATTTGCATGGTAAACATTTCTCCATCCCCTTATTTTCAATCTACAGGTGTCTTTAGGTCTAAAATGAGTCTCTTGGAGGGAGCATATAGATGGATCTTATTTCTTTTATCCATTCTGACACCTTATGTCTTTTGATTGGAGCATTTAGTCCATTTACATTCAGAGTAATTACTGATCTGAAATTAATGTCATTTCATTACTTGTTTTGTCATTGTTTCTGGAGATATTCTCTGTTTCTTTTTTCTAGTCTTTGTTGCTTTCTAGTCTTTGTTGAGTGGTCTTTCTTTCCCACTCAAAGAGTGCCCTTTAATATTTCTTGCAGCTGGTTTAGTGGTCACAAATTCCTTTAGCTTTTGTTTGGGAAACTTTTTTGATAGAAACCTCAACAAGGTAGGAATAGAGAAAACACATACCTCAACATCATAAAGGTCAAATAAGAAAGGCCCATAACTAATATCAGCCTCAATGGCGAAAAACCCTCTAAGGTCAAGAACAAGACAGGGATGTCCACTCTCCCCACTGTTATTTAACACAGTATTGGACATCCTAGCCTCAGCAATCAGACAACAAAAAGAAATCAAAGGCATCCACATCAGCAAAGAAGAAGTCCAACTTTCACAATTGCCAATGACATAGCAGTCTATGTAGAAAACCCAAAAGAAAATACCAAAAAAAAAAAAACTGTTAGAACTGATAAACAAATTCAGTAAAGTCGCATGATACAAATCAACACACAGAAATCTGTTGCATTTCTATATTATCAGTAATGAAGGATCAGAAAAGAAGTCAAGGAATTGATACCATTTACAATTGCAGCAAAAACCATAAGATACCAATGAAAAACCTAACCAACGAGGTAAAAGACCTGTACTCTGAAAACTACATAAGAACACTTATGAAAGAAACTGAAGATGACACAAAGAAATGCAAAAACATTCCATGCTCATATATCAGAAGAACAAACATTGTTAAAATGTCTATACTACCCAAAGCAATCTATACATTTAATGCAAGCTTATCAAAATACCACCAGCATTTTCCACAGAGCTAGAACAAACAATCCAAAATCTGTATGGAACCACAAAAGACCCCAAATAGCCAAAGTAATCTTGAAAAAGAAAAGCAAAAAGCTGGAGGCATCACAACTCTGGACTTCAAAAGATACTACAAAGTTGTAGTGATCAAGACAGTACGTTATTGGCACAAAAACAGACACATAGATCATGGAACAGAACAGAAAACCCAGAAATGGACCCACAACTACATGGTCAACTAATCTTTGACAAAGCAGGAAAGAAAATCCAATGGAAAAAAGATGGTAACTTCAACAAATGGTGTCAGGAACCTGGACAGCAACGTGCAAAAGAATGAAACTGGGCCACTTTCTTACACCATATACTAAAATAAATTCAAAATAGATGAAAGACATAAATGTGAAACAGGAAACCATCAAAATCGTGGAGGAAAACGCAGGCAGTAACCTCTTTGACATCAGCCATACCAACTTCTTACTAGATACATCTCCTGAGGCAAGGGAAACAAAAGCAAAAATGAATTATTGGGACTTCAGCAAGATAAAAAGCTTGTGTACAGCGAAGACAACAAGCAACAAAACTAAAAGACAACCTTCAGAATGGGAGAAGATATTTGTAAATGACGTCTCTGATATGTGGTTAGTATCCAAAATATATAAAGAACTTACCAAACTCAAACTCAAAAACAAATAATCCAGTCAAAAAATGGGCAGAAGACATGACTAGACATTTTTTCCAAAGAAAGCATAGAGATGGCTAACAGACACATGAAAAGATGTTCAACATCACTCATCATCAGGGAAATACAAATCAAAACTACAATGAGATATCGCCTCACACCTGTCAGAATGGCTAAAATTAACAACACAGCAAACAACATATGTTGGCAAGGATGCAGATAAAGGGGAACCCTCTTGCATTGTTGGTGGGAATGCAAACTGGTGCAGCCACTCTGGAAAATGGTATGGAGGTTCCTCAAAAAGTTAAAAATAGAACCACCCTAGGATCCAGCTATTGCATTACTAGGTATTTACACAAAGGATACAAAAACACTGATTCGAAGGGATACCTGCACCCCAATGTTTATACCAGCATTATCAACAACAGCCAAATTATGGAAACAGCCCAGCTGTCCAACGACTGATGAATGGATAAAGAAGATGTGATATATATATATATACAATGGAGTATTACTCAGCCATTAAAAATAATGAAATCTTGCCATTTGCAATGATGTGGATGGAGCTAGAGAGTAAGCGAATTAAGTCAGAGAAAGACAAATACCATATGATTTCATTGGTATGTGGAATTTAAGAAACAAAACAAATGAACATGGTGGGGAGAGAGGCAAACCAGAAAACGGTCTCTTAACTATGGAGAACAAAATGAGGGTTGCTGGAGGGGAGGTAGGCAGGGGAATGGGTTAAAAAGGTGATGTGTATTAAGGAGGGCACTTGTTGTGATGAGCACTGGGTATTGTATGTGTGGTGAATCACTAAATTCTACACCTGAAACTAATATTACACTGTATTGTATGTTAACTAACTGGGATTTAAACAAAAACCTGAAACTAAAAAAAAAAAAAAAAAAAATGTTGTGAACCTAAAACTGCTTTAAAGAAATTATAATAACAAAGTCTTTAAAAATAACAATACATTAAGATTAAGTAGAGCTTATCACATGAGGATATATTTTCATATAATTCATGAGATAAACAAATCTAACAGAAAAAGATAACAGTATTATACCGATAGTACATAAAAAGCCATCTGACAACACTGTATACTTATTCTTTATTAGAAACAAAACAACTCAGTAAAAATAGAACCAGACACTTGTTTAACCTGATAAAATAGATTCCAGACTCAAAGGCAATATATTATACTTTGAAGAATCACTGGAAGTATTTCCACTCAAATCAAGGACAAGACAAGGATCCCTGTAACTATCACTACAATTCAAAATTGTACTAATACATAACTGAATCAGATAAGAGAAAAATTAATGTATGAAAAATCTAAAGAGGAGAACTATATCTATTTTTCTTTAATATGATTAAGTACCTAAAAAAATCCAAGAGAATCAACCGTTACTAACAAACAGTAACAAAATACAATGAGAACTGTATAAAATTAGTATACTAAAATCAATAGCTTTCAAATTTAAAAACTCATCTTGTATAAAAGGCATCTGCTAAAGTCCTACAAGTAACATCACCCTTTACAGTTAAAAACAAACTTTTCTTGCTCCAAAGAAAAGGAACAAATATGGCTATTCGCTCTCACTACTTCCATTCAACATTAAATAAGAGGCTCTAGCCAGTGCAAAAAGGCAAGAGAAAAAAATAAATGGTACCCAGATTGGAAAGGAAAAGTAAAAGTGCCCCTTTCTTACAGATGACATGCTTGTCTATGTCAGTTGAAATCTATAAAAAGCTAGTAGAGGAATAAGTGAGTTTTGCAAGACTGCAAGAAAGAAATCAACATACCAAAATCAATGTATTACTATACATTATCAACAATTAGAAATTGAAATTTTTAATACTATTTATATCAAACAGTATGAAATAAATTTGAAAAAAGTCAGATAAGTAAAACCTGATCCTTAAAACTACAAAAATGAGAGAAATTAAAGACCTTTAAAATAAAAAGGAGAGAAATACCAGGTTGATAAATTCGAAAACTCAGCATTGTTAAGGTATCAATTCTTCCCCCTAAATTGACCTATATATTCAATGCCATCCCAATCCAAATTCCAGCATGCACTTTGTACATACTGACAAGCTTATTCTAAAATTCATATGAAAATGCAGAGGCCTAGAATAGCCAAAACAACTTCAAAAAAGAAGTACAAAGTTGGAAGATAATCCTATCTCATTCAAGACTTAATTTGAAAAGTAATCAAGATAGTATGGTAATAGTGTAAAGACAGACAAATACAATCAAGGGAATAGAACAGAGGGACTAGAAAAAGACCCAAACATACTTGACAGCTTACTTTTCATAAAGGTACAAAAGCAATTCAATGAAAAAAGGAGAGTCTCTTCAATAACTGGTGCAGAAACAATCAGATATTCATATGCAAAACAAATAAACAAAAATCTACCAAATGACTAAATACAACTCAAATGTCTAAGCTATGGAATAAATTATGGTACACTGATAAGATGGAAACCTGCCCGTTCGTTTAAAAAAAAAAAAAAAGGATGATCTCTATGTACCAATAGGGCAAGGGACTCAAAATATATTGTTAAGCAAAAAAAAAAAAAAAAACCACAGAATAGTGTATTAAGAATCACCCCTTTGATACGGTTGGTAAGAATATTAATAAATGTATTTGCTTATATATGCAGAGGAAAATTCTGATGGATACAGTTAGTGCTAATGGCAATGGTTATTCTTCTGAGGTGATAAAAGAATAGGAAACTTTCAGAGAAACTCCGCTACATGCCTTTAAAATTTTGTAAACCATATTAATCCATTCAAATAATTCCTTTTTAATTGGCCTTCAAGTTGTAAATACAAGTAAGTTGTAATTTGAGAAGTTGCTATTTATTTTTACTATCTTGGATGTTATATTCTAACTATGTATATTAAAATTAAAAACTGAACAACTCATTACCTCTTCACTGGGTTTGACAGATCAAATGACAAACTGAGTAGGTTTTTAACAGAGCTACATAAAGTCCTAAAATCGAAGCTATCACCACGATTTTATAGATATACAGAAATGAAATTCTATTATGTTCTGCAAAAACCTATGCATTCTTCATAGCTGTAAATTTTGTTTAAAACCATATAAAAACTAGTATTCCTCGTAAAAATGATATATACTTCTCTGCAAATGCTTTATCATTCATAATATCACTAGTTCACCCATTCCCATTAGCAATAATAAAAATACTAAGAATCTCTACAGCAATAATCTGTTAACTGTAGCTACTATCCTATACCTGGTGTTACTACAGTCCTACCCTTTAGACCAACTCTGCTACAAAATGCACTTTCCTTCTGGATTACTAGGAACAAAACAGTAAGAACTGGAAAGTGGGGGAAGGGAGTTATAGTTAAAATTCCAACCAGAATTCCTTTAAAAAAAAGAATATCCTAGGATTTTTTTAAAGGGGTTTATAAGCTAAGAATAAAGAGAAAAAAAGAACAGGTTTTTGTAGTGAAAAACTACATGAAAAACTGTTCAACTCAACTGCTTCATATCCCTAAAGAATAGTTCTAATAGTCATCCACTGCAAATATTTCTAAGTAGCACTGATTCTGACTCAAGAAATATACAATCTAAGACACATTTTCTTAAACGCTGAAATTGAATTATGACAGCACAAGCTGGCAAGTTAGTTCTTTTTTTTTTTAAACTGAATGCAAACTGAAACCATGTGGCTTCTGCCCAACTTTTACACTGATTTATAATTTCAAAAGTATTTCTGTAAGAGCACATTGCTCCAGTTAGCAAATTTTCACTAATGACGTGGCCCACATTAATTGTCAGTCAACCTTATTTTTACCCTACAGATTGGGCAGGGCATAGAAGTAGATGACCCAATAATATCCCTGCTGCCACAACAGACACAAAAGGCAAGCAGTGAACTATGGGAAGATCATGGCAGCAGAGGTCAACTATCAGTTCCACACCAAGCAGGTGTTATGCAAAATATCAATAAAAACAGAATGATAGCTATATATACCTTGACAGGAAAAAAGATAGGCACTGGGCAGTGCTGGGATTACTGCTACTATTATATCCAAGGGCTAATACCAAATTAAGTGGGTATGAATAGAAGCAGGTAAGATAGAACAAAAATTTACATCATCTAGCATGTGGGATTATACTAGAAAGGATTTGCATATGTTGCTATATTTCCTATATTATTCTACCATAACCACCCTTTTCCAAAAAATAATAATTTCATGGTGCACCTTTACTGTCAAATACTATGTAGCAGTTAAAAAACAATGTCTAACCACTGACCTGGAAATACTTCCAAGCCACACTGTTAAATGAAAAAACAACAATCCAAGAAGATTCAGTATGATGTATTTTAAGTATCAAAACAATAGAAAGAGTCCATAGTCTCTCATGCTTCATTCCCCCTCCTTTCTTTATCCCTTTCTTCTCCTAGCATGAGAGACTATGGACTCTGAGAAACAAACTGAGGGCTTCAGAGGGGAGGGGGATGAGGAATGGGATACGCCGGTGATGGGTAGTAAGGAGGGCACATATTGCATGGTGCACTGGGTATTATATGCAACTGATGAATCATCAAACTTCACATCAAAAACCAGGGATGTACTGTATGGTGACTAACATAAAAAAAATAATAAACAAATATTATAATAAAAAAAACAATAGAAAGAAATAAAACTCTCAATATATATGTGCCTGCAAATGAATTTTTTTAAATAAGGTCACCACCGGTGACCTTCAGAAGGCGTAACAGCTGATTTTCACACTATACCATTCTTTATAGTTTTTTTAAAAAACATAACACAGACCCATGAATAAAAAACTATTATGAGAAACAAGAAAGTAACCCAATTTAAGTTTCTACCACTGAGAATCTTACTCTGGAGAAGACTTGGGAATTGCACGTTTGTCCAGAATAGTGCTATATTCAATTAAAATAATTTCTGAAAAAAATCAAGACAACTGGGCAGTAAAATGTCATTCATATTCCTCTCACAAGCTGAATTATGACACACTGTAAGTACCAATTAGAAAATTTTACCTTTCTTGAAGTATAGATGTCAAAAAATGGCTTATTTCTGACACTAAATGGTTCCTGTGTTTTGTCAATGAGCCCAGTCTTCATTTTTTCATGTCGAGGACTTATTATTTCTCTTTCTATACACTGCAGACGAATATTAAAATCACAATCTCCAACTGGCTGTGCCTGAATTAAATGAGACAATTATTTAAATTTCAACACTGAAAACTATCTTATCAGCATAATTATTAAGGTTGTCACAGTATACATAGCAGTCTACGTAAACAGCATCCTCTGGAGTTGTCCAACGCACAGCCTGCGCAACCACACATGCCAGTCCTGATTTCACTAATTAAACACACCTAAACACATACACGGTTACTTATTTTAAAATTATAAATGCATAAAATAGTATGGGAGAGTGGTATAAATCTTCTCTAATATAAATTGATCTGAAGTTTTCACATCTGAATTAAAGTATTAATATACTCACTAATCATTTTAGTATTTGAATTAGTAAAATTATATGAATTAGTAAAATCTGTAAAAAACTACAATCCACATAATTCAGGAAAGTATAAGCAAATAACACATCAAAATAAGCAACACAATCACCTATAATGTTTTTTGTTGCTTAAAGCGCTAATGCTTTACAGCCATCAATAAGTAAAAGATTATTATTAGACAAATACACCCTCAACTCTAAAAATTAATATAGAACAAAGTCTCCATAATATTGTCAATCATATAGTTAAAAAGAAAGTTCTCCATATACAGTTACAGACAATAGGGTACATATATGTGGTATAGATGATCTGAACCATAAAGTAAAAAGTGCATAGACTTTTTCTGTAAGTTGAAGGTAGGGGCTTACCCTATCTTAATGGCATATAATAATACAGCTTCTAACATTTCATCTGGATGACAGTAACCATCCAGATTAGTAGCATCAGCTCATATCAAGTACCCCTCTTCTTTACTTTGCAACTGGACACCCTTCCATGAATTTTTCTCACCTTTTCATCTTCTTCCTCTTCTCTAATCTATATTACTCAACCTAACATTTACACAACCCAACACTTACAAATAGGTGACAGTATTTGTATGCCTTAAGGATGACTTTTTCTACTGGAAGGATGACAATTTTGATACTCAGCAAAGAAGAAGGAGCAAGACAAAGCAAGTGAGACCTAGGTATGAGGTAGTATATGTTCCCTTTACATAAAGGCATATAACTGTTTGTAAAAGGTATGTATTGAGGAAAGATCAGTAAATAATCACAAACTCCATGTGTAATCTTTTCCACATCACCTACATCACCAACAAGGTTGAAAAATCTAAAATGTTAGGCTTATTTATTAGACCTATTAGATGAATGCAGACCCCTATAAAGTTAATGTGGAACAAGCAAGTTGTCCATTTTTTTAAGAAAATAGTCTAACAAGTGTCTAAAAATACTTAGTCTAAATTTTCTCCTAAATACTTTTTACTTATATATATATAAACCAAAACAACAAGAAAAAATTGAAAGCAAGTTCACCTTCAAATCTATGCTGCCTATAGGAAAGGAAGCGTTTGTTAGGTAGTGTTAAATCGCTGAAAAAAAAGGGGCAACTGGGTGGCTCAGTCGTTAAGCGTCTGCCTTCGGCTCAGGTCATGATCCCAGGGTCCTGGGATCGAGCACTGCCTCTGGCTCCCCGCTCAGCGGAAAGCCTGGTTCTCCCTCTCCCACTCGCCCTGCTTGTGTTCCCTCTCTCGCTGCCTCTCTCTCTGTCAAATAAATAAGTAAAATCTTTAAAAAAAAAAAAAATCACTGAAAAAAGACAACAAAAAGAACTCGATAACTATTAACTGACTTCCTAGTTTTGAATTCTTTCTCACTTCAAATACTACCCATGCTGCCACTAGAGTTATCTTTCAAAACAATGAAAGTGTGATCCTATCATTACCCTAACTAAAACCCTTCAATAGTGCCCTCTTATATCCAGAACTAAGCTAAAATGTCTTATCCAAGTCACCTGGCCCCCTAGTCAACAATCTGTTCTCATTTCTTGCTGTGTCCCACATCCCAACACACATCAAGTACACTAATCATCTCTAATGCTCCTGACCTCCATGATTCTATCCTTCAAAATTAATCCACGTAACTTTCTCTATCTGCGAGTCCACACTTCTTTGACTCAACTATACCCTGGTTAAACTGAAATACTCTCACCTCTCCAGTACCTTTCATATATTCCTGTATCTCTGACATACCTTTATTGTTGTTATACTATTATAATTATTTCTTTACATTTATTTCTTATCCATTAGAACGATGGTCCACAAATTTCTTTTGATTTTGTACCCAATCTAAATACATACCCTAACAAATGCTCACAATATATGCACGTTAATTTTTACTGAGTTGCATACATGTACAACTGTGTATGTTATAAAACAGGCAAAAACTGAACAGATAAAAAATAAACAAAAAATTCTACTTTCTTCCAAATCCCACTGTTGAAATGGCCTTCTTTGGAGGCAAGTGTACTGAATTACGAATTTCCCAAAGGCAAGAAATTACGTCTTATTCATCTGTGTATATCCAATACCTAGGACAACTCTTGACATATAAAAGATGATCGATGACACGCTGGACAAAATAAACTAAGGGAACTAAAAAGATTTTAACTATTTTTTCAGAATATCATTTTTTTCTAATAGTGACCTTGATTTGGTGATTCAAAATAAGCTAGTTAATCATAAAAGCTCCATAGTAAATTAAAGAACGAAATATATAATGCTTTCAATTATAAATATATCCTAACATCAGAAATGTGAGGGAAAATGTCACTTTAAAATCAATGAAATATGGCAATAAGCACTCAATAAATATTTACCAAGTAAATAATTACAGACCTAGTAAAAGCATAACTTATTTTTACACCAAAATATGGATGAATTTCCTAAACAAGACATAAAAGCACAAACTTTAAGAAGATCTAGTAAGTCTAATATCATGAAAATGAAAAACTCCCATGCATCAGTAGATACTAATTTGCAAAAGATACTGTTTGTCACATACATAACCAAAAAAAGATCAGAATGCAGGAAAGATAATTAATTCCTACACATTAAGAAGACTGACAACCAAATAGAAAAATTAGAAAATTATTCGAACTTACAATTAAATCTCAAAAGAAAAATCCAAACAAGTAAAAATGAACATATGAAGCAGGCTTAACTTCATTAGTAATAATGGAAAAGCAAATTAAAACAAGATCAGATGCCATTTCACGCACATCGAATCAGCAAAAATTTTAAACTCTGGTAATACCAACTGTGGTAAGTTGTTACACCTACTTCTGAGAGGAATTCAGCAACGTAGCAAATACACCTGAAGTTGCCAATTCAGTCAGAATCTCTATGATGTAGGTAGGGGTGAGGAACTCTGCTTTTTAAAAACACCTCAGGTGCTTACATCCCAAGAATGAGAATTGTCCTAGAGAAATTCTGATGTATGCACACAAGAATATATAAACTGTTTAATAGTAGTATGACAGCAAAATGTGGAAACTCAAATGTTCATCAAAAGGAAGACAAATTCGGTATATTTATACAAAGCAATACTCAATAGTAATTAAAGTGAATGAACTAAACCTGTGTGTATTAATACAGATAAATCTCAACAAAATAATGTGGAGTAAATGCTCAGTACCACAGTACAAGTACAGTATTTATATAACACTAGAAACCTTGCAAAACAATACCACGTATATTTTATGGACACACACATAGGTAGTAAGGTTATTAAAAACATTCATGGAAATAATAAACATCAAATACAGGGTAGAAGTTGCTTCTGGGTAAGAGGGTCAAAAACAGAATAAGTGGGGTGTGCAGGAGAAACTTCTACTGGATCTGTAATGACTTATTAAAAAGAAAGTGCAGTAAAAATGACAAAATGTTAAGCTTTCAACAAATCTGGTGGTTAGTTACATGTGTATTCCTCATATTATTACTTATACTTTTGTATACGCTGAAATTTTTCATATTTTTTTAAAGAATTAGAAAGTTTGTTAAGTCGAGTCCCACACTGGGCTCCTTGCTCAGCGGAAAGAGTCTGCTTCTCCCTCTCCCTCTGCCTGCTGCTCCCCCTGCTTGTGCTCTTTCTCTCTCTCTCTCTCTCTCTCTGTCAAATAAATTAAAATCTTTTTAAAAGAAATTTTTTTAAATAAAGCAGAGCTCAATGTCAAAAGGCAGAGACAAAACTGTCCCCTTCACAACAAAACAATGCCATCCCCACCCTTTATGTCTCATTATGAGCCAATGAACATTATTCCAAAATCTGTGATAAGAGTAAGCCAATTCTAGAAAGCATTAGTTCTGAGGCATACAGTGATCACAAACACACAAAATTAATATTTGATGGTTTCTGACCTTGAGTCTCCTAAATAGGAAACTGTTTAAAATCTATAAATTTAACAGAAAATGAAATATGTACATTGAAGATTTCCAGGAAAAAAATGCCTTTAAAGCGGATTAATGCAATCCTGAATCTCAAAACTGTAATTTAAAATATATACTCCAAAAAAGAACTCTTAAAAACTTTTGTTATAAATCTTCAAAATCCTAAAACTTAAACAACACTTTTAATTCCAGAATTCTTAATTGCTTTCAGTAGTTTGAATACTAAATGACTATGCAATTTGAATAATATATGTCTAGAGGAATGATTATACCTTTTCATAGATGTACACTATTGAAAGAGTTTCTCACATTTACAGAAGTCATCTTGTACTGCCTAAATAATTTAGACACTGATACTATAATTAAACGTGAACAGGCAGATTCTTGGCTTGTCTAAAACTATAGGAAATGGGTAGAAAATAAAATTCCTATTTTTTGATATCTATTTATAACAGAATTTTATATTTTGTTTTTAAGTTTCCTGCCTGTACTCATGAATAACATATTTGTGCCCCAAAGTTATACATTCAATACCCATAATCAGGTTCTCTCTTTTTTTTTAAGTGACAGTAATAAAATCTGTGGACTCCTTTTTTTGTGTACAGGATAACTAAAACCAAGAGTTTCCATCTTATAAAATTCTGTCTTATTTTACCAGTTAAACTATTTTTCTTTACTCACTTCAAGTATATAACAAAATCTAAAGACAAAGGAATGTGCAAAATTATTATTAAGGTATCAGGTGAGTAACTAGAGTCACAATTTTTCTTTCCTACCATCTCTAAGGCAGTAACACTTTTTATTTGTAAAAACATATCTGTTATCTCAGGGACAATTTTTATTTTATAAATTATATTAAAGGTACTTACATTGAATTTAATTATGTCATATATCAAATATCTAGGAACGGCCTGTCCGTTTACTCTGTCAATAATCATTTCCTTGAAAGAGAAAAGAAGGTTAAGTTTCTTCATACTTTAATGACAATTTTTTCAATTTGATTAAAACAAAACATACACAGAAAGCACATAAACCATATATATACAACCTGATGAAACATTAAAATGAACACACTTATACCCAGATCAAATCAACAGACTGTCAACATCCCAAAACTCCCTGTCATGAATTTACTCTGTATTGAAATAAAATCATATGACAATATCTCATTATGTTTTTTCTATTTGAATTACTATGCTACATTTTGTTTAATGTTTGAGTTCTAAGCAACTATTAGAATGAAGAAAGTACAAATTTTAAATTTCAAATATGAGGAATATTTTTTAAAATAATGTTGTTAAATCATTATTGCTTTAAATTTTGTTATATGCCAACTATACCACAAAATCTGTAGGTATAAATGGTGCCCTTATTATAAAATATATTCCCCATGCAACCCATGTGGTCTTTCTTGGTCCTGTCCCTCTACTATGATCAAAGAGAACAGGACAAGAGAATATATTACATACCATACCTATAAAGTGAAAAAAAAAAAAACTTAAATTCTGCACTTTCACAGAAAAGAGATAAAGGACATTAAAAGACAGGGGTGCCTGGGTGGCTTAGTTGGTTGAGTGCCTGACTCTTGGTTTTGGCTCAAGTCATGATCTCATGGTTCATGGGATCAAGCCCCACATACAGCTCCATGCTCAGTGGGGAGTCTGCTTGGAGATTCTCTCCCTTTGCCCCTCTCTCCCCTCTCTCTCTCCACCCCCCTAAAATAAATAAATCTTTTTTAAAAAAGATTATAAGTACATAATGCAATATTTTATAAAATTTTAATTCTTAATAATACATTTTGACCTAAAATTATTTTTCTTTCCTCATATTCTTCCCAGGAAACTAAGCAGGGTTTTTGTTATCTAATTTCATGACAGGAAATCAACAAACAACCATTTAAAATTACAAAGAACACACTGACTTAGGACAGATATACTTTGTTAAGAAATTATTATTAATTAATTACTTTCCCAAATATGTATGTTAATCTGCAGACATTTATTTATGGTTATCATCCTGAACCCAACACATGGCATAATTTAAATCACTTCATTATCTTAAACTATTTGCTAAATATTTTTACTTAAATACTTGTATCTGAGAATTTTATGAACCATCAGGTGGCACCAAAACAGGTTTCAACTCATTGTTATTGTCAAAAATGTGTGGATGTAAGTTAAGTGAACTTCCAGGTTCGGATAACAGACACCACAGAATTTCTCTCCCAAATTACCTGATGAAATGAGCAAAAACATATATTCCTTTGAACATTAAAAATGGCAAAAAGGAAAATTTATTATCAGCAAACAAGTAAAAGGAAATAGACAAGTAACCATTAAAAACTGAAAACTACCAAGGCTGTGGTAAAACAAAAAGGCACAGCAGGGTTCAGCTCCAAGCCCACTAAACCTCCAGAAGCCCTACTTGTAAAATGACAAATTCTTGGTAATTGTCACTATTACATTCAAATATAGATAGAAACAAACTCAGCAGTCACTCCTGTCTTCTTTTTTCCTCTCTTCTGATTGGAATAATAAAAAGAGCACAATACTCTTTTTGCCTGAAGAAAGATGCCTATACTCCACAATAAATTGAAGAAATAACCTGAGCATTACTGGAATGATATATGGCTCCCAATTAGCTGAAGAAAACATTCACTAAAAGCTTTTTAAAAAGAACAGAACCCAGTGATTTTAACAAAAGACCCAATAACTAGGCTGAGTCTTCCCAAATGACCTTCCCACCACAACGTCCCCCTTCCCCACAGCTGCTATCATTACTCCAGGCTACAGAAAAGTAGGTAAACATAAAATACCTAAGCTTAAAACTTAGTTAAGAAAATTGGAACCCGTGGGTACTGTTGCTGGGACTGTGAAATGGTACAACCACTATGAAGAGCAGTATGGCAGTTCCCTCAAAAAGTTAATATTGTACCTCCATATGATCTAGCAATCTCACCTCTGGGTATATATCCCAGAAAACTGAAAGCAGGGTTTTGGAGAGGTATTTGCACCCCTATGCTTATAACATCATTATTCCAATAGCTAACAGGTGGGAGCACAGCCCAAATATCCATCAACAGATGAACAAATAAATAAATGTGGTATACAGATGTAGCAGAATGTTACTCAGCCTTGAAAAGAAAGGAGATCTATCACATGCTGCAACATGAATAAACCTTGAAGACACTACGCTAAGGAAAATAAGCCAGTCACAAAAAGACAAATCCTATATGATTTCACCTATATGAGGTCTCTAAAGTAGTTAAAATCACAGAATTAGAAAGAAGAATGATGGTTCTCACAGGTGTACAGGTAATGAGGAACTATTTAATGGGTACAGAGTTGCAGTTTTACAAGATAATGTTCTGGAGAACTGTTGCACGAAAATGTGCACTTAACACTACTGGACTGTAGCCTTAAAGATATTTAAGACAGTAAATGTTATGTTATATGGTTTTACCACAACTCTAAATAAAAAAATTTCTTAATAAAACCCAGTTAAGAAGGAAAAACACATTTCCTCTCCTAACCAAACCAGAGAACCAGGAATTTGATTTATCATCCCACCTAAACAACCAAAGATGTGGACAAAATAGAGGAAGCAATAATTTTCAAGGCACCAGACATCCAACAATAAAGGACAGTAATCTCTAGAAGATAGTAAATAAACTATATGAGCCCTAGAATTTTCCCAACTTATAGCCCAAGGGGTTTCCAGGCTTCAGTGCAGGCAGGGGGATCCCAGGTAAAGCTCAGCAGTCTCCCTGAGTTTAAAAAAAAAAAAAAAAAGAACAAGTTGTCTAGGGAGAGCAAAAGGACTAGAGTTCTCAGGGCAGAGTGAGAGTGTAAGAGAGAGAGAGGCAGAGAGAGAGATCCCCAGATAAAGAACGACAAATATCCTCAGTCAGACTTCCATGAATGTTCAGCAGAGTATGCATGAGAAAAGAACCACTCAAAAGCCTTGGAGGGAAAGTTGGGAATAATGCCTGTTCCTACCAGCCAAATTAATTCACGGGCATTGAGTACTCGGAAGGATCTTGTCTCAGCAGAAAACAATTATCCCTACACTAAACTCTACTCTACCCATCTACCAAATCTTAAAAGCAAGACTCAAAAGGTATAAACCAATTCCAAGTAAATTAACTGCATCCCAGAACAAACCTCAAAAATATAGGAATACAAAAATATCAAACCCCCAACAAGGTAAACTTGAAAATGTCTAGCATCTAGTAAAAAATTAACAGGTATGCAAAGAGGCAAAGAAAAAAAAAAATACAACCCATAAAGAGGAGAAAAATCAATCAAAAATAGGCCCAAAACTAAGAAAGATGTTAGAATTGGCAGGCAAGAAAATTAAGGCAGGTGATTATAACAGTATTCCATATATTCCAAAAAGCCAAGTAGAGACACAGAAGACATTAAAAAGACTCAAAATGAATTTTCAGAGGTGAAAACTACAATGCCTGAAGTGAAAAATAGTCTGGGTGGGATGAATAGCAATTTAGACACTGCAAAAGAAAAGATTAGTGAACTTGCAGACACAGCAACGGAAAGTATCCAAAATCAACCAGAAAAAAGGTTGGGTTTATTTGTTTAAGATGTTATATTTGACAGAGAGAAAGAGAGCACAAGCAGGGGGAGCAGGAGGCCCCCCATCCCGTGGAGCAGGGAGCCTGATGTGGGGCTCAATCCCAGGACCCTGGGATCATGACCTGAGCCAAAGGCAGACGCTTAACTGACTGAGCCTCCCAGGCTCCTGTTTGTTTTTTGTTTTTTTTAAATGAAAAGAACAATAAACAAATCTTCAAACATGTGAAGGGTAGAAATAATGGCAAAAAAAATTCTACTTTTAAGGAAAATTGTAAACCCATAGATAAAAGATGCTCAACAAACCCTAAACATAAAAAACCTGAAGAAAACTACAAGATACATCAACTTCATATTGCTCAAGAATTTGTTAGAAATTGCTGCATTGTCTCCTGCTCCAGACTGCTATGGAGAAACCTGCAGCTTAAATCCTTCATTAGGGGTCCCACCAAAAAAATAAGTTAATAATTTTTTTAAAAAATTCCACGTTTGACTTTCCTATCCTCTGTACTTTTCTATATTCCATTTTCTTTTTTTGAAGTCCCCAAGTATCCACCCTTCTACCTATCCATCCAATATTTCCTGAGCCCAAACTATGTATTAGATATAGCTCTAAATGCCTGAGAAATTAAGCATACAGTCCCTACCTTCAAAGAAGAGTCCCAGGAAGAGAAGAAAATATATAAGTAGCTGCGTTCAATGAAGAATTCTAATTTTAATTTTAACAATAGATGGCTATATAGATAGAGTGATCATGCAGCTTACTGTCTACATCAGAATACTTCTGAGAATGAAACAGATTCCTATTAATAACTACACCAAGACAAGAGATATAAACCTATACTATTTCAGCCAAATAAGGACATATGGTATAAGCTTAACAAGGGGTAGTTATTTCTAACTGAAGAATAAGAGAAAGGTTTGATAAGACTTTGTGACCCATTAGTCAAATCCTCAAAGATACAAGCAGATATTTCCTAGCAGGATGGTAAATGAGCCAAATTGCATTACAAAGGCATGAAAGATGGTGGTTTTGAGTAAGCTGTCCAAAGCTCCATATATATGGAGCATATCGTTCAAGGGTCACAATCAAAGACAATGCTAAAGACATAGGCATGGCCCAGATATAAAGATTATGTTTAGTAGTTTGGTTTCATGATATGGGCAGTGGGGAACCATTGAAGTGTTTTAATGAGAGGAAGTAATTAACTGTTCTCTGGAAACCTGTAGATCTTCAAAGCTCATCTCAAAGGTGACCCATTCCTCGAAATCCTTTCAACTAAGGCCCACTTGATTCTAATTATCACAGTCCACTGAGGTGATGAAATGTTCTGGAATTAGATAGGGGTACAGGTTGTACAATCTTGTGAATATACTAAAGACTACCAAATTATACAGCTTAAAAGGATGAATCTTATAGTACGTGAATTATATTTCAATTTTTAAAAATAAAACTAAATTTTTAAAAAATCCTAAAAGCAGTTCTTCAGAATGAAGGAAAATGACGGAACCCTAGATACATAGCATATATTAAATGTTAGCTATATATATATATATATATATATATATATATATATTGATTATACACATTCTGTAACTAAACACACAACAAAATGACTGAAAATACAACAAAATGTTAAAATGTAACCTCTTATTGAGAGTTGAGTTTTCCTACTTTATGATGTACACTTTGTAAAATTTCAACAATGAGTATGCATATTCCTTTACAAAAAACATTAACAGCTGAAAAGTCACGCCATTTTTCCAAGATTCTTGCTATTAACTTTGGTGATTAACTGTTATATTCTCCCCTTAGCCTCAATATAAAATCAACTGAATTTCACTGATTTTTTCAAACGAATTAATGCCATATTTCTAAACTCCTATTTTCCACATTTTGTGGGTCAAAGAACATAATTTAGAGAGCAAAACAAAAGCTTCAATGCTCACATCTGACAGCCAGACAATTAGGTAGTTTGAGTTATTCTTGGATTTGGAATTTTACAAAAACAATTTGCAAATGAAAATGTAGAAGAAACAGGAAACTACAGAGGACTGTTTTAATTAACTAACTGGAAAAACAGATATGGTAACTATAGTTCTGGTCCAAGTAAATTGACATCATGAATCATATTGCTATTTTAAAACTTCGCAAGAGTCTATTATGCAGCTTTCATTTGTCCAAGTTTGGGGTGAAAATAAATAGTATTGCTCAGTTAAATCTGCAGATAGTTAAACATCTAATTTTTAAGCATTATTTCCTACCTGGAATGCCCTCGGGCCGTGTCCAACAAAAATCTCTTTCTAAAGAAATGATGCCAATTCCTCTATAAAACATCTTTCATTCCAAACTAACTAGATTTAATTTATTTCTCCTCTAAACCACCACTGGACTTTTAAAATACCAATCATCAAGTTATTCTTATATTTGAAGGTCTCCTCCATCACTACCAATTTTTCTCCACCCTTACCAAATGAAGTAAAAAGTCTCAAGAGTAAGGTCTTTTTTTCAACCCTCTGCACTCTTGGCACAGCAACTTGAACATGAAGGTCATTCAAAAAATATTAGTTCAATGATAAACTATGCTAAGCTGTGGCAAATGCTTTAACTTAAGCGTCTTTTTCTTCCTTTTATTTTATTGATTATAGTGCTAAAAAACTATATCTTAAATGAGGGTAACAAAAACAAAAATGTTCTTGCTAATCCTGTGAAATGACTACCACGGCTGCCACACTGGCTGTGCAGTTTACAAACAGCGCAACTCCAGGGGTGCCAGTCACTCTAACTATAATAAGAATGGTGCACCCTGGAGATGTGCAGTGTACAACACTTCCAACCTTACACAGTGGTTCTGTCAACCACAGGTGGTCTGTGTGCTGCACACACACACACACATATATGTTCCAAATGTTTATGTATATATGTGTGTCATTTTGTTACAAAATGACATTTTACTAAAGCCCCACAGAGTACACAATACTCTTTGTCTTGTGACTATATTTACTCTGCTCAGTCTCTGCCACTACATCCAACTATAGCACCTTCTATCTTCCTTTTTATTTTTACTACCTCGTTCATAATCATCCTCTCAACCCGGACTCCTACCATCACTCATTAGCAACCACCTAATACTTTCCTTGATCTTACTTGCACTGCCCTTCTTCACACAACCTCAACCTCTCACCCTCCGCAGATCACATCCTGAACCTTCTCTCACCGCAAACTACACCCCAGAAGTGACTAATTCAAACATCCTATTCTCCCATCAGTCTTCTACCTTCTGGTTTGCATACTCCAGTATCTAGCTGGTAAATAAAAACAAAGCACATGGGATGGGGCCACAAGCATTCAGAACACTTGGAAAATGATATTCCTCTGTTAAACAAATAAGTGTTTTATGCATGTGATTTTCATTAGGATCATCCTATCATTGAGAATTTAAGTAAACATTCACAAGCCACTTCCTATAGTGGATAAAAACCAAAAATGAGGAGCAAATCTCATCTTAAGACAAGAAAGCATTCTCATACAAATTCCAGAGAATTATTAGCCACATGTAATTCAATCTGGCTCATGAAAAAGATTCAACATTGAAGAAAGGTTAGAAATTTTTAAAATATAAGTAGTATTCCATAGAAAGGAGACCTGCAGTTGTGAGAAGTTATAATAAAGATGTAGCATTCCTTTTTCCTCCCAAGAAAGGCAGTGAATGTGTGGCAAAGAGATAAACCATACAACCAAAAACAGCAAAGAGAAAGATGAATGGTCTGAAGGCAAGCCTACCAGAGATTACTCTGCAGAGAAAAGTATAAGCTTATTGTTGTATAAATTTGCAAATGAAGTATAGCCTAACTTCTTAATCAAATAGCCTATTCAGGGGTGCCTGGGTGGCTCAGCCGTTAAGTGCCTTTGGTTCAGGGCATGATCCCAGCATTCTGGGATCAAGCCCCACATCAGGCTCCTCCACTGGGAGCCTGCTTCGTCCTCTCCCACTCCCCCTGCTTGTGTTCCCTCTCTCGCTGGCTGTCTGTCAAATAAATAAATAAAATCTTTAAAAAAAAAAAAAAAAAAAACCAAACAAATAGCCTATTCACCCAAAAGCTAAAGAGAGCAAAATCCAAGTGGCAAACCTCAGGATAGCCAGGAAACTGGGTGCTCTTGGACTGCCAAACATTAAACTGTATGCTTCAGTCAAAGTATTAAAATCAATCTAAAACTACCACTGAAAGACCAAAATACCAATAGAATGAGAAAACAAATCAAGAAAGAAACAATGATATATAAGGGAATCCCCTATACAATAAAAATTGTATATCCAATTAAAAAGGAAAAATAGATTAGCTGAATGGTATTGACACAACAGTTTAGACAGTAGGAAATAAATAAAATCATACACTTATCCACTCCTTTTATCAAAATGTATTTCAGATAGATCAAATATTTAAATATACAAATAAAGCCATAAAAGTACTAGGAGGAAATACAGGGGAGTATTATAATAATTATAAAGTAAAAATATGAACAATAGGAAGAAAAATAAGTAAAAATTTCTTAAAATGACACAAAAGCCAGATACTAAAAACTAAAGTGTTCATAATTTTACCTACATAAATTTACCTATATAAATTTAAACTTGTGCCAAAAAAACACCAAAAAAGTAAAATATTTTTTTTTCAAAATATGTGTCACAAATACCCTAACAGACAAAAATTTCTTGTAAATCAGTAAGAAAAAGATGAACACCCAATAGAAAAACATATAAAGGATATAAACCAGCAGCAACTCACAAAAGAAAAACAATGACTCATAAAGAAGTGACAAAATGTTAAACCTCATTAACAATTCACATAAATGCAAAAAGAGTAAACATTTATGTAACAGACACTATTACCAGCACTTTATAAACTATCCAACTTTATTTTCACAACAGCACCAAAATCTAAGTACAGTCTTTAGGCTCCCTTCACTACAGATGAAAAACTGAATAAATTATTCAAATCCCTCATATACTAACTGACGAAGCTAGTAAGGCACCAACAGTTAGAGTCAGAGCTCTTAACCACTATGCTATACTGTCCCATAAAATAGAAAAGAATTCCCTTCCCTCATCAAATTAGAAAATAGTCAATTTTCAAAACCCAGTGTTTTGACAGTGTACAAATCCTTTAAATATGGTTGGTAGATTTGTGCGTAGGTTCAAACTTTCTGGAAAGAAGGGTACCAATTACACCTGTCAATATTTACAATGGGCACGCCCTCAAACGTAGCATACTTTAACAAGGTAGAGCCTATTACTATCCCCCCCTTAGGAGCACTACTCCTCTTGCAATCCAAGCTGTAGTAATATCAATGAGTGCCTGGTCTCCACTGTCATTCTCCCATGTGTATGTAACTCAGGCAAGGCCCTTTGGAGTCTTCCCTGGGATTAATATATGGATGTTGAAAGAAAAAGTTCCCTTTCTGCTTGCACTACAATGCAACCTGCCTCTTATGTGAAAGAGCCTTCATGAAGAATGAGACCAAACAGACAAGTAAAGCAAAGACGGAGAATGACAGAGAGCCTGGTCGCTATCCTTTGAGGCACCAGATCCAACCTGAAGCAGGCCAAGCTGAAACAATTATTTGTGCCAATCAAGTTCTTTTCTTCCTCAGTTACTTTAAGTTGGACTTCAGTTACTTGCAATCAAAAGATTCTTAATACACATTATAATCTCACCTCTAAGAATCTTCTTAGTTATAAATGTGCACAATTGTGGGGGAATCCAAGATGGCAGAGAAGGAGGAGCCCTTAATTTCGACTGGTCCCACGAATTCAGCTAGATAGATATCAAATCATTCTGAACACCTGAGAACTCAACCAGAGATTGAAGAAAAGAATAGCTACAACTCTACAAAGAGAAAAGCAACCACTTTCTGTAAGGTAGGAGATGCGGAGAAGTGCATCCGAGGCTATATATAGGAAGATAAATCACGGCGGAGGGAGCCTCCATCAGACGGCTACCAGCAAATGATAGAGCAGCAGAGCACAAAATTGGAACTTTTACAGGTCTGCTCCAGTGAGGAACGTCACTCAGGTGGCTAAGGGGGGGGCAGAACCCTAGCTGGGACAGTGTGGTCTCAGAATCCCTGGGGTCACAGGAAGACCAGGGGTACCTGAGTACTGCAGAGGTCCCAGGCATCAGAGGAGGGAAGCCAGCTGCAGTGAGCCCAGGAGTGGGCTCTCAGCTCCAGGTTGCCCTAAACTGCAAACTGCAGCACAGTCAGGCAACTGCTCTCCTACCAGGAGCCCAACAAGCACCAGAACCGGAAAGACCCCACTGCCTCCCCAGGGGAGGAGTGGTGGGGGAGCACGCTGCAGTTGTCTACAGGGTTTGGAGGCTCAAAACAGGGTCATGTGCCTGAGACAGAAACACTGGGTCACAGGCCAGGTGAGCATGGAGTGCGGAAGGAGACCAGAGACACAGGACTGATTGACTGTTTTTCTCTGAGGGCACACTAAGGGCTGGGCCCCTGAGCCTTCAGCTCTGGGGTGAGATTAGGAGGACACCAATTTCATTCTCACACTCTAAAGCTGCACGAAAGCCTTCAGGGAACAGAAGCCACAGAGAGAAAACCTGAGCACTGCTTAGGCCCCCTGGCAAGGGTGATACAATTCCACCTGGGGCAAACGCACTTGAGAATGAACGGAACAGGCCCCTCCCCCAGAAGATCAGTGAGAACAGCCAGCCAAGACCAAGTTTACCATCAATGAATGAGAACTGCAAAACTCCAGCGCTAGGAGAATACGGCACATAGAATTCATGGCTTTTTCCCCATGATTCTTTAGTCTTTCAACTTTAATTTTTTTTCTGTCCTTTATAACCAGTTTCTTATTATATCAACTCCTTTTTGAAATCTTTTTTAATTTTCATTTTTTCATTTACAATCTATCCCTTCATTGTACTTTATCTCATTTTTGCATATATATATATCTCACCTCCATATTGCATATATTTATATGTATATATATATATAAGATCTCACCTAGATATTGCATACATATATATATATATATATATCTTATATATAAGATTTTCTTTCTTTATAATTTTGGGATACTAACAGAACAAAATACACCAAAAATATAATGTATGGCACTGTTCTATTCACCCATCTGATCATACTCTCCTTTTTGTTGTTTTTTATTTTTTTTTGTCTTGTTAAAGTGTTTATTTCCATCTTTACACTTACATTCTATTCTTTCAATTTACTTAATTTTATTTTTCTATATATAGGAAGTTTTTCTTTCTTTACAATTTTGAGATGCAGTTTCTTCTAACAAACTGACCAAAATACACACAGGAGACAGCTTATTGCTCTGTTCTCTCCACATGTCTGTTTATATCCCTTCCATTTTGCTGTTGTTTGGTTTTTTTTCTCTTTCGTTTTTTTCTTGTCTTTTAATTTCCATGTTTATAATTACATTCCATCCTTTCATTGTATTTAATTTTATTCTTGTACACATATAAGTTTCTCTTTCTTTACAATTTTGGGATCTAGTTTTCGAAAAAACAGACCAAAATACACATGGAATCCAGTGTATTGCTCTATTCTGCTCACCTGTCTGATTAGATTCTCTTTTTTTTCCTTTATTTTTCCCCTCCCAGTTTCAGGTCTCTTCTGATTTCTTTAGTGTATATTTCTCTGGGGTCGTTGTTGCCATTTTAGTATTTTGTTCTCTCGTTCAGCTATTCTTCACTGGACAGAATGACAAGATGGAAAAACTCAACTCAAAAAAAGAGAACAAGATGCAGTACTGACTGCCAGGGACCTAATCAAAATGGACATTAGTAAGATGTCAGAACAGGAGTTCAGAATAACGATTATAAATATAGTAGCTGGGCTTGAAAAAAGCACAGAAGACACTAGAGAATCCCTTTCCAGAGAAATAAAACAACTAAAATCTAATCAAGTCAAAATCAAAAAGGCTATTAAAATGAGATTCAATCAAAAATGGAGGCTCTAACTGCTAGGATAAATGAGGCAGAAGAGAGAATTAGTGATACAGAAGACCTAACGATGGAGAATAAAGAAGCTGAGAAAAAGAGAGATACACAACTACTGGATCACAAGAAGAGAATTCCAGAGACAGGTGATAACATAAAGCAAAACAATATTAGAATAATTGGGATCCCAGAAGAAGGGGAAAGAGATGGGGGGCAGAAGGTACACTGGAACAAATTATAGCGGAGAACTTCCCAAATCTGGGGAATGAAACAGGCATCAAAATCCAGGAGGCACAGAGAACCCCCCTCAAAAATCAATAAAAATAGGTCAATGCCCTGACATATAATAGTGAAACTTAGAAATCCCAGAGACAAAGAGAAAATCCTGAAAGCAGCTCGGGACAAGAGGTCTATAACCTACAAGGAAGAAACATTAGATTGGCAGCAGACCTACCCACAGAGACCTGGTAGGCCAGAAAGGGCTGGCATGATATATTCAGGGTGCTAAATGAGAAAAATATGCAGCCAAGAATACTTTATCCCGCTGGGATCCCATTCAAAATAGAAGGAGTATCATAAAAAGCTTCCAGGACAAACAGAAACTAAAAGCATTTGTGATCACCAAACTGGCCTTACAAGAAATATTGGAAGGGTCCTCTAAGAACAGAGAGAGCACAAAAGTAACATAGACCAGAAAAAAAACAGAAACAATATATACTAACAGTCATTTTACAGGTAATACAATGGCACTAAATTCCTATCTTCAGTAGTTACACAGAATGTGCTAAATGTCCTAATCAAAAGACAAAGGGCATCAGACTGGATAAAAAAACCAAGACCCATCAATATGCTATCTGCAACAACAATTTTAGACCCAAAGACACCTCCAGATTGAAAGTGAAGGGGTGCAAAAGCATTTATTATGCTAATGAACATCAAAAGAAAGCTGAGGTGGCAATCCTTCTATCACACAAATTAGATTTTAAACCAAAGACAGGAATAAGAGATGAGGAAGGACACGATATCATAATTAAAGGGTCTATCCAACAAGAAGATCTAACAATTGTAAACACTGATGTCCCTAACATGGGAGCAGCCAACTATATAAGCCAATTAATAACAAAATCAAAGAAACACATGGATAATAATACAAGAGTTTATTGATTTCTTAGGGAACATTAATACTCCCCTCACTGCAATGGACAGATCATCTAAGCAGAAGATCAACAGGGAAATAAGGGTTTGAATGACACACTGAACCAGATGGACATCACAGATATATTCAAAACATTCCACCCAAAAGCAACAGAATACACAATCTTCTTGAGTGCACATGGAACACTTTCCAGAATAGATCACATCCTGGGTCACAAATCCAGTCTCAATTCGTACCAAACGATTGGGATCATTCCCTACATATTTTCAGACCACCATGCTTTGAAACTGGAATTAAATCACAAGAGGAAGGTTGGAAAGAACTCAAATACATGGAGGCTAAAGAGCATCCTACTAAAGAATGAACAGGAAATTAAAGAAGAATTAAGAAAATTCATGGAAACAAATGAAGACACAACTATTCAAAACCTCGGGAATGCAGCAAAGGCGGTCCTAAGAGGGAAGTATGTAGCACTACAAGCCTGTCTCAAGAAACAAGAAAGGTCTCAAACACACAGCCTAACCTTACACCTAAAGGACCTGGAGAAAGAACACCAAATAAAGCCTAACCCCAGCAGAAGAAGAGAAACAATAAAGATTAGAGCAGAAATCAATGAAACAGAAACCAAAAGAACAGTAGAACAGATCAATGACACTGGGGGCTTGTTCTCTGAAAGAATTAATAAGATTGATACACACGTGGACAAACTAAACAAAAACAAAATAGAAAGGACCCAAATTAATAAAACCATGAATGAAAGAGGAGAGACCACAACCAACACCGAAGAAATACAAACAATTATAAGAACATATTGTGAACAGCTATATGCCGACAAATTAGGCAATCTGGAAGAAATGGATGCATGCCTATAGAGGTATAAACTACCAAAACTGAACCAGGAAGAAACAGAAAACCTGAACAGACCCATAACCAGTAAGGACATTGAAACAGTAATCAAAAATCTCCCAACAAACAAGAGCCCAGGGCCACATGCCTTCACATGGGAATTCTACTAAACATTTAAAGAATGTATACCTATTCTTCTGAAGCTGTTTCAAAAAATTTAAATGGAAGGAAAACTTCCATTAATAGGAAGAGCAAACTCTTTCTATGAGGCCAGCATTGCCTTGATCCCAAAACCACATGAAGATTCCCATCAAAAAGGAGAATTACAGGGGCGCCTGGGTGGCACAGCGGTTAAGCATCTGCCTTTGGCTCAGGGCGTGGTCCCAGCATTATGGGATCAAGCCCCACATCAGGCTCCTCCACTATGAGCCTGCTTCTTCCTCTCCCACTCCCCCTGACTGTGTTCCCTCTCTCGCTGGCTGTCTCTGTCTCTGTCAAATAAATAAATAAAATCTTAAAAAAAAAAAAAAAAGAATTACAGACCAATATCCCTGATGAACATGGATGCAAAATTTCTCACCAAAATACTAGCCAATAGGATCCAACAGTGCATTAAAAGGACTATTCACCACGACCTGGTGGGGTTTATACCTGGGATGCAAGGATGGTTCAACATTCATAAATCAGTCAACATGACAGATTACACTAACAAAAGAAGAGGCAAAACCATATGAACCTCTCAATACATGCAGAAAAAGCATTTGACAAAATACAGCATCTTTTCTTGATTAAAACTCTTCACAGTATAGGGATAGATGGAACATAACTCAATATCATAAAAGCCATCTATCAAAAGCCCACAGAGAATAGCATTCTCAATGGGGAAAAACTGAGAGCTTTTCCCTTAAGGTCAGGAACACAGTAGGGATGTCCACTATCACCACTGCTGTTCAACATAGTACTAGAAGTCCTAGCCTCAGCAATCAGACAACACAAAGAAATAAAAGGCATCCAAATTGGCAAAGAAGTCAAACTCTCACTCTTTGCAGATGACACGATACTCTATGTGGAAAACCCAAAGGACTCCATCCCAAAATTGCTAGAACTCATACAGTAATTCAGCAAAGTGGCAGGATATAAAATCAATGCACAGAAATCACTTGTGTTTCTATACACTAACAATGAGACAGAAGAAAGAGAAATTAAGGAATCCATCCCATTTACAATTGCATCCAAAAACCATAGGATACCTAGGAATAAACCTAACCAAAGAAGCAAAGGATCTGTACTCAGAAAACTATAGAATACTCATGAAAGAAATGGAGGAAGACACAAAGAAATGGAAAAACGTTCCATGCTCATGGATTGGAAGAACAAATATTGTTAAAATGGCTATGCTACCTAGAGCAATCTACACATTCAGTGCAATCCCTACCAAACTATCATCAACTTTTTTCACAGAGCTGGAACAAATAATCCTAAAATTTGTATGGAACCAGAAAAGACCCCAAATAGCCAGGGGAACGTTGAAAAAAAAAAATCAAACCTGGTGGCATCACAATTCCAGATTTCAAGCTCTATTACAAAGCTGTAATCATCAAGACAGTATGGTATGGGCACAAAAACAGACACACAGATGAACAGAACAGAATAGAGAGCCCAGAAATGGACCCTCAATTCTGTGGTCAACTAATCTTCAACAAAGCAGGAAAGAATATCCAACGGAAAAAAAATATCCAACGGAAAAAAATATATATATATCCAGTGTTGGGAAAACTGGACAGCCACATGTGGAAGAGTGAAACTGGACCACTTTCTCACACCATATACAAAAATAGACTCAAAATGGATGAAGGACCTAAATGCGAGACAGGAATCTTGTATCAAAATCCTAGAGGAGAACACAGGCAGCAACCTCTGTGACCTTGGCCACAGCAACTTCTTGCTAGACATGGGAAACAAAGGCAAAAATGAACTATTGGGACTTCATCAAGATAAAAAGCTTTTGCACAGCAAAGGAAACAGTTGACAAAACCACAAGACAACCGATAGAATGGGAGAAGATATTTGCAAATGACATATCAGACAAAGGGCTAGTATCCAAAATCTACAAAGAACTTATTAAACTCAACACCCAAAGAACAAATAATCCAATCAAGAAATGGGCAGAAGACATGAACAGACACTTCTCCAAAGGAAACATCCAAATGGCCAACAGACACATGAAAAAGTGCTCGACATCCCTTGGCATCAGGGAAATACAAATCAAAACCACAATGAGATACCACCTCACACCAGTAAGAATGGCTAAAATTAACAAGTCAGGAAATGACAGATGTTGGTGAGGATGTGGAGAAGAGGGAACTCTCTTACACTGTTGGTGGGAATGCAAGCTGATGCAGCCACTTTGGAAAACAGTATGGAGGTTCTTCATAAAGTTGAAAATAGAGCTACCCTAAAACCCAGCAATTGCACTACTGGGTATTTACCCCAAAGATACAAATGTAGTTATCAGAAGGGGCACCTCTACCCCAATGTTTATAGTAGCAACATGCCCAATAGCCAAACTATGGAAAGAATGCAGATGTCCATCAACAGATGAATGGATAAAGAAGATGGCATATACACACACACACACACACACACACACACACACGCACATGCATGCACATACAGTGGAATATTATTCAGCCATCAAAAAATGAAATCTTGCCATGTGGAATGATGTGGATGGAACTATATGGTATTATGCTAAGTGAAATAAGTCAATCAGAGAACGACAATTATCATATGATCTCACTGATATGTGGAATTTAAGAAACAAAACAGATGACCATAGGGGAAGAGAGGAAAAAATAAGAAAATCAGAGAGGAAGGCAAACCATAGGAGACTCTTAATCATAGGAAACAAACTACAGGTTGCTGGGGGAGGGGCAGAGGGATGGGATAACTGGGTGATGGACATTAAGGAGGGCACGTGATGTGATGAGCCTGGGTATTATATAAGACTGATGAATCAGAGACCTATACCTCTGAAATCAATAGTACATTATACGTTAATTAACTGAATTAAAATTTTTAAAAATGTTTTAAAAAATTGCACAATTGTGAAAGAAAAAAGTATAAGGACATGCATTCAAGTGTCTTCCAATTTAAAAAAAAAAAAAAAACTACAAAAAAAATGAAAATATCCACCAAGAGAGGACTGGTTAAATAAATTACAGAACTATTTCTTAAACTTGCCTGATTAAAATCACCTGGGTACTTACTAAGCACAGATGACTCTGATCAATGGGAGAGTCTAATTCATTAGGTTGAGGTTGGGTTATTGAGATGGGTCATATTTTTAAAGAGCATCCACTACAATTTTCACAGTCGAGATAGTTTGGATATCCCAAATTATGATGTTTACATATACAATGGTATACCATTCAGACATTTATGTGAGAAAGACATCCAAATCAAATTGCTACGTAGAGGAAAAAGACAAGTCACAAAACACATGTACCATTTGGTTCTTTTCATACAAAAAATTTAACTATACATGAGTATACATATTCCACCAGAGCACTCATTTTCAACCAAGGCAGAGGTCCCATGATTATTCAGAATCTTACTGGACTATAAAGGAACCCAACTACACTAAAGAATCTATGTTCTGAGTTGCTATTACTAATATGAATGTTACATTCCACAGGAACAGACATAAGATTGAACTCTGTCACAGAGAATAGTCTGGAATAAAGTTCATCAAAATGGTAACAGAAGTTATTCCAATAGTAGGTCTAGTGATTTTTATCAGCTTTTTCCTAATATTCTATATTATTTTAATTTTTATTTACAATGAACAGATATTTTCAGAATTGGGAAGAAGCTGTTTATATAGGAGAAAGTTAAAATATTTTTAATCAAGTAATTTTATGATTAAATGTATTTTCTGAAATGGGAAAATTCAGGGGTGCCTGGGTGGCTCAGTTGTTAAGCGTGATCCCAGGGTCCTGGAATTGAGCCCCACATCAGGCTCCCTGATCAGCGGGAAGCCTGCTTCTCCCTTCCCACTCCCGCTGCTTCCGTTCCCTCTCTTGTTGTCTCTATCTCTGCCAAATAAATAAATAAAATCTTTTAAAAAAAAAAAAGGGGAAAATTCTTTTCAGCTTTTAAAATTCAAATGTAAAAGTACAATGGTTGCTTTCAAAGGCATGACTCTCTTCAAACAAGAACTATTAGTTTGTAAGCTAAAGAGCCAAGGGAAAGTGTGACACGTTGTATCACCTAATTAAAATTCAACTGACAAGTAAAATAATAAAATAAAATTAAGTCTTTTCAACAAGAATTATTTTTTCAATCACAAGGAGCAAAAAAAAATTAAGATTTAATTTTGTTCACTTATTCTCATAGCCAAGACAATGATCAAGTGAGAGTAAGTGAAGGTAAGAGATAAATAAAATTTAACATCCTAATAAAAAACTGGATTACCTTCTTTATAAGTCAATTATACCTCAAAAAGATATTTAAAAAACTAGATTATAAGTTTCCTATTTAATTAATAAAAATACACATTTAGGGGCGCCTTTAGTCAGTTAAGTGTCCAACTCCTGATTTCGGTCATGATCTTGTAAGACTGAGCCCCACTTCAGGCTCCACGCTTGACATGGATCCTGCTTAAGATTTTTTTGTCTCCCTCTCCCTCTGTCCCTCTCCACTCTAAAAAGGAAAACCATATTTACTTGTAAGAAAAAGAAAAATAGCAGTGTCTAATTTAAACAAACAAACATATGACTTACCCCATCCAAGAGAGTATTTGATAAATGTATACGGAGATCTTTACGAAATGGAAATTCCAGATTTGAAACATGAAACACTGAATTATCTCTATCAATCATAAAAACTTCATTTGTGCCATCAATCAACATCATATACCTGTAAATGAAACATTATAAAGATAATATTAGCAGTATAATTCAAGTATAGGATCATAAGAAATAAGTTATAAGTTATTTTTCCTTAGCTGCACAGAATAACGTTCACTGGAGTCCCCCAACCCCAACAATTATCATTCAGATTAAAGTACCACAAATAACAAATACTTTTTTAAAAGATTTTTTTTCCCCATAAAAATACACAGGGTATAGAGAAATCAAAGTTTTTTATGGAGACAATGTGATATTGAAGTGCAACCTTATGACCCCCCCTTAGGAGAGAATAGCTCTCTAATTTTTATTAGATCTTAAACATCGAAGTTTACAAAACACACATACACTTATATGCAATTATTGCATTTTATTAGCCCAACAACTTTATGAATAAGTTATTACTCTTTCTACTTTGCAGTAGGAAAAAAGAGAAAGTAACTGATTTGCAAATGGCTGAACCTTAAACTATCCAATGCTTTTTCTACTACACTACAGTTAGCAAAATAGCTAACCCCTTTCATTGAATCAAGATTATGATACAGCCAGATATAACCATTTCAAGTACAATTCTCATTCATTCCTATAAAATTAAAAATTTTTTTAAACATATTAAGCATTAAACACAAAACATTTTAAACATTCCTGAGAATTTTTATCAGCCCTCATCTTCTTAGAGCCAATCAATTGGGGGGGGGGGTTATACTTTAAAATGCATCATTCCCTCAAATGGTCATATTACCATCACTGCTTCCCCATGAGTGGATCACCAAGAACGGAGTTGTACTTCACGCTATATATAAAAATAAATTCCAAACGGATTCAAGGTGGATAGGCTATGCTACAAATGAATAATGGCAAGATTGGGGGTGAAAATGAAGATGATATCCAGGTACCAATATCTTCAAATGAGAGAAAACTGACAGCAATAAGTAAGAAAGTTAAAAGGCATAAGACCCAAAAGAACAGAATTTTATTTTATTCAGTTGTTCTTGCTTGCTGTTAATTGAAAGAGTGGAGGAATAATAGTCTGGATGTACCACTGAAAATGGAGGAGAATGTTGACTGGTCTTGCCCAACCCCATGCCCACAAGGTATTTCAGAAAAAAGCAACAACTGAAAGACGTACCTCAACTAAGTCAAGGCCAGGGGGGTAGAAAAGACATTAAATGAAACATGAAGAGATGGAAGTTAACATAGCAGAGGTTTATGTAACAGAGGATAATTTGTTTCCCATAAACAAGTGTTCTAAAGAGCGTACAGACATGTGTAGAAGAGGAGAGGAGAAATGGGAGAGCTGATTAAGGTACACGAAGTGTGTGACAAACAGGTTGAAGAGCAGCAAAGAAGACCAAAAGAGCTTACATCTGGGGACTAAATTGGAAGCATGCTGTTACTAGTGTTTTCAAAATAATTAGTCCCAGCAGGGCCCTGGAGATAAGGTGGGGAGCTCAGGCCCTTACTACATATTGAAACAGGGATAGCCCTCGGAGGTGTGGGTCCTGGAGAGTCAGGTTACACTAGGAAAAATAAAATCAGCCTCAGTCTAGAATGACTGTGCCTTGAGAGACTCCTAGACCAACTGCCAGTTCAGCAAGCTGGCAGACAACAGAAATACTTAGCTCCCAAANNNTTCCTGCACATGCTTTTCAGAAGCAGCAACTCCTGGTGGATAGGGAAAGTCTAGAATTCTTGGAAGAAGTTAGCCTTCCCCCGGATTGTGTTTCAAAGAAAATTTAAATCAACATAAGGAAAGGTCAAATAAAAAGCAATTCTGATATCTTCTGCAAAAATGGTATTGAAGACATAATCCATCATGTTGCTCGAGTACTTAGGCCACCACTTTGCAAAGCTTAATATTTACTTTAAAAAGTATTTCGTGGCAAAATGAATTAGGGAAACACTCTATCTTTCTCTTAGAAAGTCAAGCTACATATTAGGAATATTTAAGGTTATGAGAAAACATATAAGAAGTCTCTTTACGACAATAAAAAGGAATAAAATTAGTAAGTAAACAAATTAGTAAGTAAAATTTTCGCTACCTGCAGATGGCATGATACTCTACGTAGAAAACCCAAGAGACTCCACCTAAAACTACTGGAACTGATATGTGTACTCTAAAACACTGATGAAAGAAGTAATCTACAGATTTAATACCATGCCTATCAAATACCAACACCATTTTTCAGAGAACTACAATGAATAATCCTAAAACTTGTATGGAACCACAAAAGACCCCAAATAGCCAAAACAATCTTGAAAAAGAAAAACAAACCTGAACGGATCACAATTCCAGACTTCAAGTCATAGTACAGAGCTGTAGTAATCAAACCAGTGTGGTACTGGCACAAAAACAGACACTTAGATCAATGGAATAGACTAGAAAACCCAGAAACAAAACCACAATTATATGGTCAATTAATCTTTAACAAAAGAGACAAGAATATGCAATGGGTGAAAGACAGTCTCTTCAACAAAGGTGTTGGGAAAACTGGGCAGCTACATGCAAAAGAATGAAACTGGATCACTTTCTTACACCATAGAGAAAAATATATTCAAAATCGATGAAAGACCTAAATGCAAAACAGGAAGCCATCAAAATCCTAGAAGAGAGCACAGGCAGCAATTTCTCTGACATGGGCAACATTTGTCTAGATATGTCTCCTGAGGCAAGGGAAAAAAGCAAAAATAAACTACTATGACTACATCAAAATAAAAAGCTTCCACACAGTGAAGGAAATGATCAACAAAACTAAAAGACAACGTACTGAATGGGAGAAGATATTTGCAAATGACATATCTGATAAAGGGTTAGTGTCCAAAATATATAAAGAACTTACAAAACACACAAAAAATAAATAATCCAATTTAAAAATGGGCAGAAGACTTGAACAGACATTTCTCCAAAGAAGACATATGGATGCCAACAGACACACAGAAAGATGCTCAGTATCACTCATCGTCAGAAAAATGCAAATCAAAACCACAATGAGATACCACCTCACACCTGTCAGAATGCCTAAAATCAACAACACAAGAAACAACAGGTGTTGGCAAAGATGGGAAAGGGGAACCCTCTTGTGCTGTTGGTGGGAATGCAAACTGTGCAACCACTCTGGAAAACAGCACAGAAGTTCCACAAAAAATTAAAAAGAGAACTACTCTACAAGCCAGTAATGGCACTACTGGGTATTTACCCAAAGAATACAAAACCCTAAGCCTAAAGGATGCATGCACCCCAATGTTTACTGAAGCATTAGTTACAACAGCCAAATTATGGAGGCAGCCCAAGAGTCCACTGAAACATGAATGGATAAAGAAAATGGGACACACACACACACACACACACACACAATGGAATAATACTCGGCCATAAAAAAAGAATGAAATCTTGTCATCTGTAACAATTTGGATGGAGCTAGACAGTATATAATGCTAAGTAAAATAAGTCAGTCAGAGAAAGACAAAAATGATTTCATTCATATGTGGAACTTAAACAAAACAAACAACTACACTGGAATTAAAATTAAAAACTTTTAACAAAAGCAAAAAAAAGAAAGAGAAGTCTGTTTTTCTTATTTAGCCCATTATCTTTAAACTTAATCCTGATACCTGTTAGTATTTAGCAGAATTGGTGCTCTACATTCATAATTTGAGAATGGCTGAATTATGCTAATACATTTTAAAATTCAGAAAAAAGAAATGGTTTGCCTCTTCTGCTCATATGACAAAAATCATATTTCCCTTTTTATGGCTGCTTAGCAGTTCAGAATTAAATATAATGTTGAAACTGAATAAATATTCAATTCCAGGGTGTGGCATATTTGTTTTTCCTGTCATAACTGTTTATTTCCTATTCACACTTTAACACACAGACACACACACACACATATATACATATATATGTATATCTTACTATCAGACCTTTCTTTTTACTTCAAGTAGAATATTAAAAGAAAATACTGTCTATGTACACTTATTGTAAACAGATTTTTTTTAAAGATTTTATTTATTTTAGAGGGAGAGTGTGTGGGCACGAGCAGGGGCTAAGGGTAGAGGGAGAGAGAGAAGACAACTCCCCACTGCTCCCCAGGGAGCAGGGAGCCCAATGTGGGGCTCAATCCTAGGACCCTGGGATCATGACCTGAGCTGAAGGCAGACTCAACCAATTGAGCCACCCAGGCGCCCCTATTGTAAACAGACTTAAAAGACCAAGGAAAAAAAGGCTTTAGAAGATAGAATTCAGTATAAAGGGCTGCTCGTGGGAAACACAGCTTCCATCTGCAGAGATACCAGAGAAATTATTTAGCAGTTGGTATTCAAGGATTCTTCTGCACATATAAATTTTCAGGCTTTGGAACAAAAGTTTGTGGGATATGATTTTTTGGTTTCAACACCAGTCATTCGAAATCATGTGTTCTTTTGTTATGTGATATCTATGAAAAATAAGGACCTTTTTCATGTTAACAAGAGAAGGGATGTAAAAATATTCCACATCACTCCAAAGTCTCTGAAAGCAGCCAGATGCTAAAAAAAAAAAAAAAAAGAAAAGAAAAGAAAAAAAAAAAGGCAACTATCCCATATACCATGATATGCTGGCAAGACACTAAACAAATCACCTCAAGCATAAATATTGAAAAGGACAAGTACATGACTCTACAGGAACATATAAAAGGTGGAACCTGTCAGAGTGTGGAGATCGAGAAAGGTATCCCAGAGGGATTCTCATGTAGTTGATAATAACAGCAGCTTATTATCACTTACTGAACAATGACTATACACAGAGCACTGTTCAGAGTACTTTACATTAACACATTTAAGCCTCACAGTAACCCTACCATGTAGGTAAAATTATTATCCCCATTTTCCAGATGAGGAAACTGAAACACGTATTAACTTGCTTCAGGTCATAAAGCCAGCAAAATAACAAAGCTGATATTAAAACCTAGGCAACGGCGTATCTCTACAACCTCTATAGTGTACTGTCTCTGGCCTGCATCATGCAGGAGTTAACCAAGGAACTGCTATGGGATGGGAGGCTGAAGGAAAGGTAGGTGGGGGTGCTGACAATCAGAACTTGGTACAGTCTACCAGGCGCAACATATTTGAGACGAACTGAATCTGCATGTTCTGGCAACTAAAAAAACTTCAGATACTGAAGCATAAAGAGAAAAAGAGATGGGGCATTGGGTGGCTCAGTTGGTTAAGCATCTGACTCTTGATTTGGGGTCAGGTCATGATCTCAGGTCGTGAGATCAAGCCCCGAGTGGGGCTCTGTGCTGGGTGTGGAGCCTGCTTAAAAACTCTCTCCCTCTGCCCCTACCCACCGCTAAGAAAGAGGTGGGGGGGGGGGGGAATGGCAGGGCTTGAGACTAGAGAAGTAGTTCCAAACTTAGGAATTGATGAAAATCTTTTTTTTTTACTTTATTACTAGAAAATGAAAAACCCCTGGAATGAGACAAACAGAAACCATATGGGTAATTCAAGCACTGATTTAGTACAGGAACCTGGTTACATAGATACTGAAATGCTGAAAGGGTAAAAAGGAACGCTAAGGGAATCAAGAGATTAATAACTGCAGGAAGTACTACCACCACAGGGCTAGGGCTAGGGGAACAAAATGGAAGAAGTGTGTTACGAGAAGCTAGGAGCTTGGAGAAAGGGTATTATGTGGCTATGCCTAGAAGAGAGTGGGGAGGTCCATGGAGTTTGGTGTTCAAACCTCTAAGGAACTGGCACCACACGGCTGATACCTTGGCCTCTAAGGAGAGGAGCCCTGCAACTCAAGTTTGAGTCCCTATGGAAGAGGTACAGAAAAGAGGATGCTCAAACTGCTCAGGGGACACAGCCCAGTGGGGGTGGGTGAGGAAGAGATGCAAATGCACTCCATCTATCTAGAATGCACCACCCAGAAGTTGGTAGCTGGGAGAGGGAGCAGCAAGCCTGGTGCTGGGAGTGCCAAAAGAAGCTGGAGAATGAAGCGATGGTTACCGTTGACTACTGGAGGTATAAAGAAACTAGAAACAGAAGTCTTACCTCCCGAATGCCCCCCAAGGGTCCCAGTGGTAAAACCCAACAGGAAGCAAGCTGGCAAGGAAGATATGCAGTTTGCAGAGTCCCAGTCCCCCCATCGTGGTTTAAAAGGGTAGACCCGAGCTGAGAAGTAATAGGTAAATAAAAGGCGGACCACTGAAAGGCTGTTAGCCAAAAAAAAGCATAATCTGACCCATATTTTTTAAAGTTCACTCCCACATAATGTACACTCCTACAGAGTAGGAACCAATGTGTAGACCAGAGATATCACGAAGCTTCTGTTGTATACCAAGTGGGACTACAACTGGCAAAGATTACTCAGAAGTAAGTGGATCAATTCAAGGCATTTAAGAGGCAGATTGACAGGACAATACGCTATTGATTAGATATGAGGCTTAAGGAGTAGGAAAAGTAAAGGATGACTCCCTAGCTTTGGCATAAGTAATGGGTGTACCTTATTGACTGAGCCATGAAGCATCTAAGAGGAAGGACTAACTGGTTTGGCTTGGCAGAAGTGACAGATATCATAAATATGGATATGGAAATTTTCATTTTCACATTGAAAATCAAAAGCCCTCTCCTGGCAACCAGGTTAGAAATAGGCTCAGGTTCTAAACCAGACAATCAAATGTTCCCTTCCCAAAATGTCTAAGTTCAGTGAGTAACAGTGAGGCACAAGAATAGCTGAAAAATTATTCAGAGCAACAGCAGGGTCGCTGTCAGCAAGTGCCAGTGGTGGCTTCCTACTCGAAGTGTTCCTGTGCCTGATCTTGGCTCTGGTCCTTGATACCTGGCTGCCCCTGATGCCAACCCATTTTCTCAGACTGGTTCTCCTAAGAGCTTTCCAATTTACTGCTTTCCTTAAATTAGCCAAAGTTGATTTCTACTGCCTACAGTCAATGTAATGCTAACAGATATGCTGATTCGTCTTTTTTTTTCCTTTTTGCCCACTGTATAACAGGTAAATTCAAGTAATTTAAATTTGTCTATGATGTAACCTCACTGTTGTGTTCCCCAACATACCCTTAATACCAAGGGTTACATGACAGTAGCTCTTTACATAATAATTTCATGCCAAGAGACATGCCATCTATTTCCTGTCCTTCAACAGAGGTAAGTGTATAACGTTAAGCCCAGAGTTTACTTTCCCTTTGTATCTTTTCTCTCCTAAGAATGCATGGCCAAACCTCTATACCAGCTATCTTCCCTCTCATCTCTATTACCAAAAGAAGCGGCACACAAGTACTTGAAACCTAATTCTCAAGGTTGTAAAACTATACAGAAATAAATTCAGGTATACTAAAATTCCTTACAAAGAAAATTCAGTTTAGAGCCACTTCCCCATATACAATTATAAACCGGCCTGACATAAGACCAGGTGGTCAGACTCTGCCCCCTACCCCCCAGCACCTGTCACACCTTATTCTAAAAACAATACAAGAACAGCTGACTTGCCAAATGCCAGCTTTCTTCCTTTCCCATGGGGGCTTATATGCACACTTTGCCTTTTTCTCTCACTAGCTCACCACTCAGTAAATTTTATCTATGGTAATCTCTCTTGCAAAGTAGATCCCTGTCTCCTTTAACCCAATTTTTTCTGTTTCTTTCAACTCTTACGAAAAATTCTATTACGTCTATTTTACCAAAAATTTTTTTAAATAAAAAGACATTTTCCTTTTTCTCACCTCATTCACTTAATGAGCCTAAGAAGACTCTGATCAAGGCTAGTGACACATCTGTATCAAGCAAAATAAAAAAAGTCATTAAGATTTTAATCCACCTACACAAAATAATCAGTGTCACAGAGTCCCCGTCACAATCTCCGTCATACTCTCACTCTCCTCCTCATCCTGTAAAAGCAAATCAGTTTTCCCCAACAGAATTTTTAAACTAGTCAAAACACTGTTTTTTATAAACTTCTTGCATTTGTTCCAATTATAGTTTGGCTAGTTACCAGTGTTGGAACAGTACCTTTTGTCATTTTTCACAGCTGACATCCACAGTAATGTAGCTACCTTAGGAATTAAGCAAACTTCATGGCCTCGGTTGGCAACCCAATCACCATTTAGATTAGAATGCTACAGAAACACAGCCTACACTCTACCAAAATAAGTTCAGGAATCTCAGAGAAAGACTGCTGATGAGTTTAGGAATCACTGTTTGCATCACTTTCACAACAGGAACAATACCTGATGATGTAATCCTACACATGAACTCTACTTTCAAACTAATAGCTATTTACCTGTTTATGTGACAAAAATAACATTTCAACCCTTGAGAGGAAAAACTATTTGAAAAACAAGTACAGCTTTACCTTATTTCATCTTCCAGAAATTCAAAGAATTCACATTAAGGTCATTCTTATTTTCACATTAAATAATTAAAGAGAACACACACACCTACAGTAATACCACCACCACTACCTAAACTTTTTAAAATTTCTGATTACTGTTAACAGTCACTGAAATGAAGACACAGTTCTAACATATTCTCTTCATCAAAAACTATCAAAATTTTCATTCAGCATAATAAAAGATTCCAACCCAACAAGTAATTTTATTTTGATTTACTGATTCTATAAGCACAGCAGTCTTCCTCAAAAGGATTATGCCTCTTTTAAATCCTCATATCACATCAATTTAAGGTCATGAAACAGATGGGATTAAGGTTTTGTGGTCTTAAATTCACTTTAAGCCCACAGCTTCATTCTATTAAGTGATCACTTACATACACACAACAGTAATTAAACAGACATGTATTATCTAATTTTAAATTGCAAAGCCCATTCACTTCCCCACCAATTTAACTGTCAGATTTGTCTAACCAGCCTTTGATCTTAGAATGTTAATTGTTTATTAAATGGCAAGCCAGCAGCATGCCATTTAGACAACTTCCCAACATTTAAATGTCTTTTACCTAAGCATAGCCATCTTTGTTTTCTATGTTGTTTATACAGCAAATTTTCTACAATGTTCTGTTCATATACTTTTTTTGTTTAAGCTTGGTACTTGATAAAACTTAGTCTATGGAAAAATCATCAAACGACTCTAACTTTTCTTTCAATTTAGGTAATTCATCACAAGTAAATCCTGCAGACCTGAGGGTATCTACCAGTTTAAAAAAACAAAAAAGAAAAGAAAAATCACAGATTCTCCAAGCTTTCTCATTAAAATATGTGTGCTTATTTCTATTAACAGATATTAATCATTTTCAAATATAGATGTTTCTGTTTCAAGATACCCCCTTCAACAGAAAGATTTAGTGTGTTGTGAAAAGCTTAAAAATCAACACTATAAAAGTTTGGCAAGGTGTAAGGCCCAGTGTCAGTTTCTAACTTCCTCCCTCCCACTCCACAGAATTACTGATATGTAATACAAATAATCAAGTGTATAATAAGATACAGAGCAAATTCGTTGCACCCAACAATTAAAAACATAATTTAATCTGCTTACTTTGTTTACATGTGTCAATGGTACAAATGCTATCATTATGGGCTTCGGGAAGCCTGTATTACCAGACTCAACAGTGCTTGCCATCTAGATCCTAAAAAAATACACAGACAGATTAGAAACAAAAATCTCATCAAATACCATAATTCTAACTGTCCAAACTCCTAAGCATATGCTTTACCTTCGAGTTTGCAACTTCTTTATCCCTTTCTCATTTTGCCATCTTGTATTGCTCAGAAATTTGTGCCTGCCTATTTCTAAGCCTACGTATTATACTACTACACCATCTTATCCTAAAATACACGGGAGTCTACTATGGTCGTTAAGAACATGCATCCCAGACAGACACTTCTTAGCTCTGTGATTTTGCGCAAATCACTTACTGCTCTAAGACTCAATTTCCTCATCACGAGTCTCTACCTCTCAAGGTACTTGAAAGAATTAAATGAGGTAGTACACCCATGTTCATTTCATGGCAGCACTATTCACAACTGCTAAATTGTGTAAGCAACCCACGTGTCCACCGACAGATGAATGGATAAGACAATGTGGTATATAGCAGAATATTATTTACCCTTTAAAAAGGAAATTCTGACATATGGTACTAAACCTCGAGGACATTATGCTAAGAATTTAAGTCAATCACAAAAAGACGAAATAATGCATGACTCCACTTATATGAGGTACCTAAAGTGATAAAAATCAGAGAAACAGAAAGCAGAATGGTGGTTGCTAGGAGCTGGGGGAAGAGCGCAATGGAAAACTATCATTAATGGATATAGAATTTTAGTTTCGCATGATGAAAAGAGTTATAGAGAGGAAAGAAAGGTGGTGATGACTGCACACATTATGAATGTATTTAACACCACTGATCTTAAGAATGGTTAAGATGGTAAATTTTATGACATATATATATATTTTTTACCACAATAAAAATCATTGGAAAACATAAAGAACTGGGGTGCCTGGGTGGTTCAGCTGGTTAAGCATCTGCCTTTAGCTCAGGCCATGATCCCAGGGTCCTGGGATCGAGACCTGCATCCAGCTCTGCTCGGCAAGAAGTCTTCTGGTCCCTCTCCCTCTGCCCCTCCCCTGCCCCACTCATGTGCTCACTCTCTCTCTCAAATAAATAAATAAAATCTTAAGGAAAGAAAAGAAAAGAAAAGAAAAGAAAGAGAAAGAATTAAGCAAGTTACCACAGGAAGGGTTCAGAACAGTGCCTGGCACATGGTAATAAAACCTCAGCTACTGGGGCACCTGGGTGACCCAGTCGGTTAAGCGTCCAACTCTTGGTTTCAGCTCAGGTTATGATCTCAGGGTTGTGAGACCAAGCCCCACATTGGGCTCCGACCTCAGCATGGAGTCTGCTTAAGATTCTCTCTCTCCATTTCCCTCTGTCCCTCCCCTGCTTACATGTTCTCTCTCTAAAATAAATAAATAAAATCTTTTTTAAAATGTCAGCTATTGTTATTATATTATGTCTAAGGATATACAGTATTTAAAGTTGGATATCAATATTATTAATACTACAACTAGTATTTTACACAAACCAAAAAGGAATTGAGGTTATTCACAAAACAAACCTTGGATAAGACAGAAAGGATTAGTTTAAAAACTTTGTAGACAGGAAAGAAGACAACCCTTCCAAGGAGAAAAAAGAGAAATGAACAAACACACAAATTTTGAAATGTAGAAGAACAAACCATAGGTTACCCACCGCCCACAAACTCAAGCTTATCAGCGTATTTATACAAAGGCAGACAGCAGCTACAATAAATAGCTACTTAATTCATTTTTCCATGAATAGGTGTCACCCAGTTTTGTAAAATCAGACGCCATACTACTTGAGTGAGCAATAACTCAAAACAGAATTCAAATTAAAAAACCTGAATCAGGGGTGCTGGGTGGATCAGTCAGTTAAGCCTCTGCCTTCAGCTCAGTTCATGATCCCGGAGTCCTGGGACTGAGCACCGCATAGGGCTCCTTGCTCAGCAGGAAGCCTGCTTCTCCCTCTCCCTCTGCCACTACTCCCTTCCTGTGCACTCGCTCTCTCTCTCTCTTTCTCTCTCTCTCCCTATGCCAACTAAATAAATAAAATCTTTGAAAAAACAACAACAAAAGAAACCTGAATCAGGTGGATCTCTCAATCTGTCTAGGAACTTGTTTTATAAACACTAGGATGATAAAAACAAACCTGAGCCTAAAATACTCCACTGTATTTAAACAGCCTCATAAGATTTACTGCCAATAATGGTACATACAAATATACAATAACCCCAAAAACTACTGTATATAGTAGAAAATTATGTTTTGATTCCACAATCTAACTCATTAAAATGAAAATTAGTAACAGCATGAATTAACTTATAATTAAAGCTATCGAAGTTCATATTTCCCTTACCAGTGCCCCCCCAACAGAAAACGTAATTATCATAAAATAAGAGCTGACTGATAAAGTCCCCTCCTACGTACAAGTTTACAAAATCAACTAATTAACAGAGTTTAGGTAAATCCAACAAGCAGAATATCAAAGCATATCTTTCAACTAGTGAAAAAACTATCATCTGGACTAAATTTATTTCCTACCAGCAATATGCATCGTGCCCCCTCCTCCTTTCTACCAAACTACAAACAATTAGAAAATTATGGAATCTTAAAGGGGTGGAAGGGTTCTTATATCGTCCCATTTCACCCAAGTAGCAGGTGCACAGATGTCAGCACACATACACATTTACCCCCCCCCCAGCCTTGCAACAATCCTAATAGCACTTAAGGCATAAGAAAAACCAGGCTGGATTCAAATGCAAGTAAAAACAAAAAGTGTTTATACAGACACTACCATCTTATCTGGTTATATTATCTCCTCCAGTTCACATATGTCTGAAAATAAAGTGCATGATAACAGTCACTTTACATAAACAGAAACATGATTTACCTTTCTATAGCAAGAAGATTCTACCTCAAAAACTTGATTTGAATTTAATATAGATATTTTTAATGCCATCTAAGTTTACTTAATTTGTTTCTCAATGGTCACCTGAAGTCCAAAATGTACTGGAAAACAGTAGGTGGACACAGACATAGCTGAAAAAAATCAATTTCTTCAAATCCTCAAAAGCAATAGTTCAAAGACAAAATCTTATGATACCTCTTAAAGATTCAAGATCAATAAAGTTGGCTATTTATTAAAAATGAGCTGCCATTTTATTAGAAGAGGGTTTTCTCCTGGTTTTTAAATATTTCCTACACTAAGAAATATGACTTTTTTGTCACATTAAATAATAAAAGTCCAACTGCTAATTAGGTATGGGTTGTTGAACATCCTGAGAAAGTGGAGCAAGACATTAAGTCTTGCTACTTAATGTGTGGTCCTTGGACTAGTAGCACTGATATTGCCTGGGAACTTGTTAAAGATGCAGAATCTTGGGCCTCACCCCAGACTTATCTAATCAGAATTTACATTTTAACAAGATCCCCAAGTGATTCATATGCAGTTAAATGATGAAAAACGCTGGTTATCTAAGCACCCTTAACGCTCAAATTGCAAAGGAAAATGGAAAAGCCAAACTGTGTGTCATTCAAAGCCCTTGTTTCTTTGTCGATCTTCTGCTTAGATGATCTGTCCACTGCTGTGAGTGGGCTGTTAAAGTCCCCTACTATTAATGTATTATTATCAATATGTTTCTTTACTTTGGCCATTAATTGGTTTATATAATTGGCTGCTCCCACATTGGGGGCAAAGATATTTACAACTGTTAGATCCTCTTGTTGAATAGACCCTTTAAGTATGATATAGTATCCCTCTACATCTCTTATTACAGTCTTTGGTATAAATCTAGTTTGGGGGCGCCTGGGTGCCGCAGTCGTTAGGCGTCTGCCTTCGGCTCAGGGCGTGATCCCAGTGTTCTGGGATCGAGCCCCACATCAGGCTCCTCCGCTATGAGCCTGCTTCTTCCTCTCCCACTCCCCCTGCTTGTGTTCCCTCTCTAGCTGGCTGTCTATGTCAAACTAATGAATAAAATCTTTAAAAAAAATAAACAAAATCTAGTTTGTCTGATATGAGGATTGCTACCTCAGCTCTCTTTTGAGGGCCATGTGGTAAATGGTTCTCCAACCCCTCACTTTCAGTCTGGAAGTGTCTTTAGGTATAAAATGAGTCTCTTGTAGACAGCATATGGATGGTTCTTGCTTTTTTATCCAATCTGATACCCTGTAGTCTTTTGGTTGGAGCTTTCAGCCCATTTACATTCAGAGTAACTATTGAAAGATAGTGCCATTGTATTGCCTATGAAGTCCCTGTTTCTGTAGATTGTCTCTGTTACTTTCTGGTCTAGGTTACTCTTGGGGTCTCTCTTCGCTTACAGAATCCCCCCTAATATTTCTTGCTGGGCTAGCTTGGTGGTCAAATAATCTTTCAGTTTCTGTCTGTCCTGGAAGTTCTTTATCTCTCCTTCTGTTCTGAATGACAGTCTTGCTAGATAAAGTATTCTTGGCTGCATGTCCTTCTCATTTAGTACCCTGAATTTATCTTGCCAGTCCTTTCTGACCTGCCAGGTTTCTGTGGATAGGTCTGATGTTATTCTGATGTTCCTCCCTCCATACATAAGGAATCTCCTCTCCCTAGGTGCTCTCAGGATAGCTTCTTTAACTCTGAGATTTGCATTATATGTCAGGGTGTTGATCTATTTTTACTGATTTTGTAAGGGGTCCTCTCTGCCTCCTGGACATGAATGCTTGTTTCCTTCCCCGGATTAGGGAAGTTCTCAGCCATGATTTGCTCAAATATATCTTCTAGCCCTCTCTCTCTCCACCCCCTTTGGGATCCCGATAATTCTGGCATTGTTTCGCTTCAAGGCATCATTAAATTCTCGAAGCCTTTCTTCATGGGCTATTAGTTGTCTTTCTCTCTTTTCCTCAACTTCCTTCCTTTCCATCAGCCTGTCCTCTAGATCACTTATTCTCTCTTCTGCCTCACTGACTCACGCTGTTTCAGCATCCAATTTAGATTGCACCTCATTTATAGCATTTTTAAGTTCGGCCTGACTAGATCTCATTTCCGCCCTTAGGGATTCTATATTGTCATTTATGCTTTTTTCAAGCCTAGTTATTAACTTTATAATTGCTATCCTGAATTCCATTTCTGCTTACTTATATCCAAATCAATTAGATCTGTGGCAAGAGAATGCTGCCTCTGGTTCTCTCCTTTGTTGTGAAATGGGCAGAACACATGAACAGACACTTCTCCAAAGAAGACATACAAATGGCCAACAGACACATGAAAAAATGCTCCGCATCACTTGCCATCACAGAAATACAAATCAAAACCACAATGAGATACTACCTTACACCAGTTAGAATGGCTAAAATTAACAAGACAGGAACAACAAATGTTGGCTAGGATGTGGAGAAAGGGGAACCTCTTACACTATTGGTGGGAATGCAAACTGTACAGACACTCTGGAAAACAGTATGGTGGTTCCTCAAGAAGTTAAAAATAGAGCCACCCCACGGCCCAGAAATTGCACTACTGAGTATTTACCCCAAAGATACAGATGTAGTGAAAAGAAGAGGCACCTGCACCCCAATGTTCATAGCAGCAGTGTGCACAACAGCCAAACTGTGGAAGGAGATGAGATGTCCTTCAACAGATGAATGGATGAAGAAGATGTGGTTCACATATACAATGGAATATTACTCAGCCATCAGAAAGGATGAATACCTACCATTTGCATCGACGTAGATGGAACTGGAGGGTATTATGCTAAGTGAAATAAGCCAAGCAGAGAAAAACAATTATCATATATTTTCATTCATATGTGGAATATAAGGAATAGCACAGAGGATCATAGGAACAGGGAGGGAAAACTGAAGGAGAAGAAATCAGGGAGACAAACTATGAGAGACTCTTGACTCCAGGAAAAAAATTGAGAGTCGTGGAAAGGGGGGTGGGTTGGGCATAGGGTAACTGGGTGATGGACATGAAGGAGGGCACATGATGTGATAAGCACTGGGTGTTATACACAACTAATGAATCATTGAACATTATATCAAAAACTAATGACGTACTATATGTTGGCTAATTGAATTTTTTAAAAAAGAAAAGGCAAACGGATAAAAATCAAACAAAAAAAATTTTAAAAAATTTTAAAACATGTAAAAGGAGCTTTCACAGAAGCGCCTGCCCAAAAGTTACAAATAGATTTTTCCTCTGTTCTTAGCTATAAAAATATTCTTGTTTTAATGCTAACTCAAGTAAAAGGAACAAAGAAGAGTGTGAAAGAGAAGAAAAAGAAGACAATGCAAGATCACAAGTTAGTCCCCATCATAGTCCTCTAGTCTTCACATTTTATATTATGCAACTTTTGAAACTCACTATTATCTAGACTAACTGAATAAATGCTAATATAATCTACTTTTAGTAAAAGCTATTAACTGAGTCCCAAAAAAGGTTCACCTAATAGCCTTTGAATGATAACTGAAAATAGGAAATAAAATGCTGGGGGGAGGACCGTGGGGGGCAAATTACTATAGGGTCTTCCAGTGCCCCCTGTAGGATAACCCCTTGGGGATATCTTAGTAAAGTCAGCTGTGACATCACCCCCTTTCTTTTATTCTTCCACTCACCAAAGTTTAGTCTGCTTCCCCTTCCACAGCAAATGTTCATTTCCCTGCTTTCTAAATCACTATGGAAAATACTGTTACCACTTTCTATTTCAAACACAGCTCTTTTAAGTCCCTCAAAGGCCACTGGGCTAAGCAACTGACCCAGCAACTCCAGGTGGCCTTAAACTTCAAGAAGACTGAGATAAAGGAGATAAAGGATCCCCTACCTTACAAATTCCTAAGAATAATTCAAGAAGTAGTAAGAATTGACCTTAAGGCAAAATTTAAATCAGAGATTCAAGGTTTAGCAATCATTAAGACTTTGACATGTTTAAAGATATAAACAAAAGGTTTAACCCAGGCACCAGTAGTAACAATTCTCTTCCTTTGGTCTAACCATCAACTTGCCCAGTGACCAGAAGTTACAAAGATTCTGGATTTATCACCAATTACTAGTCAGCACTGTCCAGCTCAGGCTGTTTCCCTCCTCTTGCCCATATTATTCAACCTTCAGTAGTCAATCTTCTCCTAAGAACTCCTACATTCCTATGCCATGTCATTTACATGCAATTATATTTCATACTGTGCTCTCATGCATTCCCATGTTAATAGAGCAATTAGAGTTTGACCCATTTAAGGGCATGAACCAGGTCTTTTTTTTTTTTTCTTTAAATGGGCTACCTGCTCAGTAGGGAGCCTGCTTCTCCTCCCTCTGCTGCTCTCCCTGCTTGTACTCTCTCTCTCTCAAATAAATAAATAAAATCTTAAAAAATAAAAAAAATTTAAAAAAAGATGTTATTTTTAAGTAATCTCTGCACCCAATGTGAGGCTCAAACTCACAATCCCGAGCTCAAGAGTCACAAGCTCTACTGACTGAGCCAGCCAGGCACCCCATGACCAGGTCTTAAAATTTTCTTTTTTTTGAATATGTACAAACTAATTCTCCTCTCAAAACTTTGCCACTGAAAGTGACCACACATTTAAATATTTTATTTGGTAGCTCCAAGTATATAGTCAGCACAGCTACCAATTAAAACATGCCCCAAATTAGAAACTGTCTTTAAAATAAGCAACATCTTTTTATTTTCATATTATTTCTACTAGAACAATGAATATTTTATTTATTTTAGCAAAAGAGAAAGACCTAATCTATAATGATTTTACTTTCAACACACATATTATACTCTACCATAAAGATCCTCAAGTATTTATTTTAAATTTATAAATGGGCTAATAGCACAACTAAGGTATTTTTAAGGACATGCACATAGAGAAAATGTAGTAAGTAAAATTATATCTAAGTGTACCAGTTGTTCTAAATTATTTTTAATTTCTCCATTTATTAGTAAATAATGCTTAATGGATCACACTATTAGCATTAACTGGTTTCCACTAGTCTCTGTTCATGTTCACATAAAAGTACCAGGAGATAGTTTAGATGTACCAATCTCAACAGCTAAATACTAAATATAAGAAGCTAAATACTACTGAGGCTACAAAAATAAATATAATATAGACTCATAATATTACGGCAACCACCAAGGCCAGATCACGGAGCAGACTCACTGTGCAGTTGCCTGAAGTTATAATAAGCAGCAATTTTATTTGTTGTAGTTATATACTGTACTCTGTACCCCTTGCCACAAGTGTATATCATCAAGCTAATATAAGACATAAAAGGCTTAAATGCCATTCTAAATAATTCACGAGGAGACAAAATTTGGTTCTCTGCCCATGCAAAAGTATTTTAAAAATTAAATATTCTAAATTCCAAAATGTTGCTGAAATAAAATTTGTCCAAGAAAGCTCACCTGCCAGCAAAAATATCAGCAACAGCAGCAACATTAGAGCTGGGCTGAGAGCCAGAGACGCAGTGTACTAGGATGGGTTGCCTATAAAATCTTCAAATCAGACTTCACAATTTTAAAAAGAACTGTCAGAATTACTCATTTTCAATTTCTTTAACTCGTTCACAGATACTAATGCAAACTTTTGGAAACCAAATTACCAGAAACATGCAAAAACTGAATATAGTTCCCCAAGAAAGTAAAAATACTATATATGATTTTTAAAGGAAAAAAACATATGGTCATAGAAATTTCTTCCCTAAAATATAACTAGAGCACATATGTCAAAATCACTATTCTTCGTATACCACACACAAATCAAATGACTTTTCTATCCTCGGACCATAAATTTCACCAACTAAAATAAAGAAAGGAGTTATATTCCAGCACAATTTTTTCTATTAGACTCCTTTGCTCCCAACACAGACAATTGAGAGCAAAAAGGCCACATGGAATAAAAGAGAATCTTCACATCATTCTTTTACTCTCTGGGATTCCTACATAAAACACTGCTGTTTTCTGAAGCAGACAAAATACTTTCAGGGATTTTAATATGGTTTAATCTTATTTACAAATACACTTCCAAAATGACACTACGCAGTCCCCTACAAATATAATTTAGATTCAATGCACAGTAGAGTATGTCAACATTATCAAAACTACTATATTTTCAATATTCTTGTATACATGAACCCCCTAATCCTTACTAAATTCTTAATAATCCCAAACTAGTATTTTGGTATGTATTAGATGTTACAATGTACTAAATACTTATACTGCTTCACAAAAGCAGACTGCAGTAAAAGCTGGTCCTCTGCTGCCATCTAGTGAAGTCACAAAATGCCAAAACTAAACCAAAGTGACAGGAAAAAAATTTTTCAGGGATGAATCTTTTTAATAAACCATTAAAATATATTAGCTCAGAACACAGTCCTTAAAATATCCCTTAAGAAAATGCTACAAAAACATTTAATATGCTGGAAGTTTATTACTTTAAAAAAGATATATTTATAGTCCCATAAACGTATTCTAGAGCATACAGAATATAGCAATTACAATGAACTATCAGATGAATAATTACTCATATATAAAATTGATCTAGAGTAACACTACCACAGTACTGTTATAAAGGCAAAATTTTCAAAACAATCTAAATTTCTAACCACACAGGATTTGTCAAATAAATTAAAGGACATTTGTACAATGGAATATAGGGATCCGGTATTAAGTCCTTCTCCTCCCAAGACACTATCAAAATAACCAAAAAAAAAAAAAAAAAAAAAATTTTTTTTACATACATACATAGCCATCTGGTGATTTTAAAAATATGACCACAAGTCCACAAATTCTTTGACAGTCTCCCCCACCCCCTTCAAGAAGTGGAACTTAATTTCCCTCCCCTTCAGTGAAGGCTAGATTTATATCTCAGTTCCAACAAACAGAATATGGCAAAATGTGACTGTATGTCATTTTGAGATTAGATTATAAAAAGACTACTGCTTCCATCGTGGATATCTTGCAGTAATCACTCTCTCTCTTGGATCACTTGCTCTGTGGTGAAGCTGGCTGCCATGTGGTAAAGACACTCAGGCAGCTGTAGGGACACACTTGGAACCCCAGAGTTAGTATGATTATTTTAAGCTGAAGACTTTTATCTGAGATTCAACAGATGCAGAATGAAGCCTCCTCTAAGCTTCCCTTATCCGACTAAAAGCAGAAACTTCTGGGAGTGAAGCTGCCATAAAAATTCCCTCTTCAGAGAAGCTTTATTCCCAGGAATGACAGTGAAGCTATCTTAAATCCTCGAGGGGGGGGGGGCAGGTGATGATTTACAGCCATGAAGAAGACAGAAAAGACCATTCACCCCAGCATAAACAAACATTATTATAAATTATTATAAACTTTATTTCCCATTTGTTCCCCTAAAAACCCACTTGCCTTTCTCAAAGAAACCTTTTTGTTCTTCCAGTACCACTCTTTCCTCCCCACTCTTTTCCCCTATTAAGTTAGGTATATAAACCCCTAACTTTAGTCTTTTAGCAAGCCACTTCTTTCATGCACTCCCATAAGCATATGAATAAACCTTGTTTTTTGTTTTAGGTCTTTTGTCAGTTTAATTCACAGGCCCCCAAATAATGAATCTAAGAGGAGAGAAAAAAAGTTCCCCCCCCCCCCACACACACTGTCTATGGACAGACCGGAAGGGCAAAGAATGAAGGCTTCGGGCCAAGAGCCAGTGAAGAACTGAGACCTGCTATCAACCACATGAATGAGCTCAGAAGTGGAGCCTTGAGATGACAGCAGGCTTGGAAAAGTTTGAAGGCAACCTCATAAGAGCCGGAACCAGCCAACTAAATTGCTCCCAAAATCTATGAGATAATAAATGTTTCTTGTTTTACGCTGCTAATTTTGAGGTAATTTGTTAGGTAGCGATAGATAAGTAATGCAACACACAACAATGAAGATAAGGGAAGAAGGGAAAAGAATCAGATGAACTATTTCAATAAATTTCTGGTCAACAACAAATAGATGGAGAAGTGCCAAGAACCACTGCACAGAGGTAATCCTTTCCAATAATCTAAACAGTTTCACTGAAAACATTTTAAGTATTTCACTATTTCAATTCAACCACAAACTTAAGAAATTTTTTTTAAAGGGGCACTTGGGTGGCTCAGTTGGTTAAGCCTATGCCTCTGGCTCAGGTCATGATCCCAGAGTCCTGAGATTAAGCCCTGAGTCCCACTCCCTGCTAAACAGGGAGGCTGCTTCACCCTCTCCCGCTCCCCCTGCCTGTGCTCTATTAAATAAATAAAATCTTTTAAAAAAATTGTTTTAAACTGTGTTTACCAGACAGCATGTAAATGTAAATGAAGCTGACAATATTAAAGTTAGAGCTAACATAAGAGGTAGGTGAAGACAAGGGAACTCTAAAGTCCTCATCTGACAATATAAAGAGTCACCAAACACTATATAGGGGTTATGAGAACAGTGAAGGTAGGATTAAAAATACAGGCTTGATCAATAAAGAACAATAACAGTATAACTAGGATGAGAAACCAAAAGGAAAGGTAAGCACAAAGATTTTGGTTGAGCTATCTCTTCCATACCCACTCTAAGAACTCACCTGAAGTTGATTAATAAACAGAGATCTAACGTTATTTAGATCTAGGGATACGCATAGGATCAGTAAAAAACAGAAATGGTTAAAAGTGGTTGCCTTTAGTGAGTAGGACTGACTGATAGAGAGAAGGAAGGAATGGGGAAGGGTTCTAGTCCTCTACATTATAGCTTTCCAGTATTATTTTTTTAACCATGAGCAAATATTACCTTAATAAAGAAATAGCTTTTGGGGCGCCTGGGTGGCACAGCGGTTAAGCGCCTGCCTTCGGCTCAGGGCGTGATCCCGGCGTTCTGGGATCGAGCCCCACATCAGGCTCCTCCGTTATGATCCTGCTTCTTCCTCTCCCACTCCCCCTGCTTGTGTTCCCTCTCTCGCTGGCTGTCTCTATCTCTGTCAAATAAATAAATAAAATCTTTAAAAAAAAAAAAAAAAAAGAAATAGCTTTATTTTTAGTCATCTAAGAGAAAAATGTTTAATGAAATGGAAAAATATTTAGGATGGATTAAGTAAAAATAGCAGTTTACTAAACTATAAATCACAGATACAAACAGTTCATGTTGAAAACATAATTCACCTGATAGAAGCTCCATTATAGCAGGAACCACTGTAATAAATTCCCAGGACCTAGAATGGCACTTGGCACATAAACACACTGAAAAATACTGTGGAATATTTTCATTTAACTAAATAAAATAATACATGTAAGAGAGGAAGGTCTAAAAGTACACACCAAAATTTAAGTAGCAACCATCTCTAACTGGTGAGATTACAGATGCTTTTCATTTTTTCCTTTTATCTTCATTTTCTAAATTTTCTATAATGAATACAAATTACTTTTATAATGGGGAAAAACAGTTTTAAAAACACTGCTGTGTTTTCATCATTACAAAACCAGAATCACAAGATAAAAAGAGATATTTTTACTGGGGCGCCTGGGTGGCGCAGTCATTAAGCGTCTGCCTTCGGCTCAGGGCGTGATCCCGGAGTTCTGGGATCGAGCCCCATATCGGGCTTCTCCACTAGGAGCCTGCTTCTTCCTCTCCTGCTCCCCCTGCTTGTGTTCCCTCTCTCGCTGGCTGTCTCTCTCTGTCAAATAAATAAATAAAATCTTTAAAAAAAAGAGAGATATTTTTACTGAAATATCAAGTCCAAATTAGAAAAAGGCACAACTACTAATGGAAAAGGTTTAGTAAGGTACAGACATATTCATTGATCTTGATCTAATTAAGAGGATTTGAAAAGCTTTCAGTATAATGGAATACTGAAAAATTATTATTCATTGCACAAATCAGGTAATTAGTTCCCATCCTTGTAAACAAATTTCATGAATCTACCAGTTCTATGGATAAGAAGCCTCTCTTGGTTATTTTAATTAGTTACTTTTAGATTAAGTAGCTCTGTTCATAATGAGAATATAGAGTATCTTTACCAACTTCAAAGCATAAAATCAAATGATATATTCATTTGCACTAATTATCATGAACATAACAGGTTATGCTCTTTAGAACTTCATAGCCACACAAATTAAGTATGTAAAATACTGTATCCTTTTAAGTGGTCCTCCATCAGAGAGTAATGCCACACCCACTGCTCAGATTTGCCTTGATCTGGAATAAAATTTAAAAGCCACTTACCATGGTTTGGGCAACACCATATATCAAAAGGACACAAAGATGTGAAAATCATTTTGATTTTTATAAAGCAATCAGTCTCCATAAAAAGAAAAGAGCAAAAGAAATATCCCAAAGGTTTGTTTTATTTTGCATTTGTTCCTGACATGGCTGGTTACTTCCAATTTTCATTTGTATATAATGTGCATGCTTTAAAAATCAATTATAATTCTTTCAATAATTTTTCACTGATTCACAAAGAGGAACAGATTTTGTTTCCCTTCTATACCCAAACTAGTAGTTGCCATTTCTATAATCACACATAACAGAAACAGACCAGAGCACTTGAGCAAATAACCGGTCCTGCAAATATGATGGAATTGTGAAAATGTAAGTATGAAATCCATTTAACATCTATAACAGACAGTTCCAGAGCTACCATAATGGTAGGGGGCAACTGTTCTTCAGTCTGGTCAGTAGACTCTTCAATACTAAATAACAAATGTGTTTGTATCTCTTATTTATTCCATTATCAAAATTTCAAAACCATCTAGGACATCCAATATTACACTCCGAAAATCACAATGAGCACTCATATTTCATATGGAATATCAAGTAATGCTCCTTAGTAGCTCTTTGGTACCTCTCGTATTTATTCTGTCTTGTACTATTCACAGTTTCACGACAACTCTTCTATCTTAAAGCTGCTTCAGGGTAGAAATTCTATTTTGTTTTCCTACAGTGTACTGTATTATCTCTGACACCTCATAAGGCCTATACTCACGTAATAGTTACCTAGTAAAGCAAAAAAATATTACTTCTGCAGACATATTGATTCTCCCATTAAGTGAAAGTTACAATGCTATTCCAATTACCATCACAAAGCGATATGAGGAAAACTGACAATGTTTTTCTATAGGTTACTTACAATAGAACAGTATGTATCATATCCCATTTATGCAGGATCAGGCAGTGAGGGAAGAAGGTAGCAGATAGGTAGATGAATGTAGATAATGTCTACAGAAACCAAACATCCAACTCTTAACACTGATTATCCCAAGGAGTGGGATAAAAGTTCTCATAGGAAGAACTTTTAATCTCCCTATGTAATGTTTTATAAGGCAGACAATATCAGAGTTAAGTATAAACTAAGACAAAAATGCACCTATAAGAATAAAACAGTAAAAATAACCAAAGAGATATTGAAAAAAGAATAATGAAGACATCATCTGGCAATACAGAAAAAAAGAAATATGCTCATAATACAGTACAGTGGAAAGGATCCTAGGCTCTGCAGCCTGACCACCTACATTCAAATCCCAGTCCTGTTACTTAAATAACCATATGAGTTTGGAATACTTACTTACCTTTATGTACCTCATTTTCCTAATTCATAAAACCAGGATAATAACAGTGTCTACACTTCGTAGAGTGTGTGCATTAAATGAGATAGATATTCTGTGTAAAGTACTCAGAACGTCTAGTATACTTAAGTGCTCAACAAGTGTTACCTATTAAAAAAATTGTTCCTAAAAAAAATGTTACTATAGCCAAAATACACAGTAAACTCCAGCAACCACACTACACACTAACACTAAAAAAAAAAAAACAATGCTAATTAAAGCAATAACAAAATTTTATTTTTGATCGTCAACTTGGCTACATCATTATTTATGAAACTACCCTGAATTGCCACGGATGCAGTGAAATGGGATCTTTTAGGCAATGGTATTTGGGGTGTACCATACAGCCTTTAGCAAAGTATATCAAGGACTTCAGAAGTTTCCATACTCTTTATCTAAGTATCTAAGTACTTTAAGTATTGAAGTACTATATCTATCATAACCTACACAAAGATGGGTATAAGGAGATCGTTACAGTTATTTCTAACAAAAAGACAAAATGGTCTCAATGCCTCAATAAAGCGAATAATTTTATCTTGACAGCAATTAAGCATTATTTTTAAAAGTATACTTTAAAAATGGAAAATGCTCATGTTAAGATTTAAAAAATATATAAAAATAATCATACAGTTTACTTCTAATTTTGGCATATAGTAAATGTTCAATAAATATCTACCGGCCATATGAATAAACAAAGAGACAAAGTCATCTCTTTACCCTATATTATTTCCTTTCATGTATTTGGGCCCTATAGCTCTATTTTAAAATATATATGCTTAGAAATATTAACCAAAAAAAGGATTTTTTTTTAATATTTCAAAGTTCCAGATGTTTGCTACTCCTAGAATATGGGCAACTGCAAATTCTACCTTGGGGCTGCACGTATGTTTGCAACATAGGTTTTACCTGTACCTGTTTAGCTATAAGATATAAGAATTCCCTAGCCAGATTTGGTAATAGGTATTGAATTCACTTGATTCTTATTTTTAAGTACTACTTCAGATACAATATCTCTATAAATTAGGAATAACTCTCATATTTAGTGTTTAATCAAAGAGGCTAATATTTAAAGGATCTTTTTATCCATTAATAAATCCTGAGGCTATGACTAGCTGGTATCTATTTCAAAAGTTGGGTTTTAAGATATTAGACTTTTTTTGACCAACACCTAGTTTTCTTCTTGTACAGTAACTACACCACACCCTAAGAGAATCGGGAATGGACTCTAGGAAACAAAATGTTGGTTCCCATGTAAAAATAGTTTTCCAAGGAGTCTTTAGCTATGACAACAATAACTAACGTCCACTGAACACTGTACTAAGCATTTTATATGTATGCCCTTTAATCAATTAATGATCAAACTCTCAGCCATATCCTCAACTCAACGGCTGGCTAAACATTACTCTGATTCAGATCACTGAATTTTACACTGTATTCCACAGGGCGCTAAAAACAGTAGCTCCCAAACCTCGCTAGAAATCAGAACCAACTGGGGTGCTTTTCAAAGCATATTCTCCAAGCCAAGCAAGGCCTACCGAATGTGGATCTCTGAATTTTTTTCTTTAATAAAAGTATCCTATATGGTAATATAATCATGATGGTAATGTGACCCAAACACCCAGTGGTGTTTGGGGATTGTTGCCCTAAGAAGTCCCATCATGACATTAGAAACCACCATGTGCAACCCCACATGTTCTCTGGAAACGTGCAAAAACAAAAGTGGTACCACTTTGACTTATTTTATGTAGTGGGGCTCCAAGTAAGAGTTGGACTTAAAGAAGGAGCAGAATGAGTTCTGCTAGTTTCTTTTTTAACCAATTTACCACCAGATATAAATTATAGCTTTAGATCATTCAACAGTATTTCTGATTGACCTCTAATCACTCTTTGTTAGTCTCCCTTCTCCACACTCAAAGAGAAACACAGGAGTCATAGCATTATTGTATCCCTCCCAGTTGCAAGACAACTGGCCTGGCTCCCTCCCAGTAGGTTCCAAGGAAACTACTGCAAAAAACAGTGCTGGAGTCTATAAGTGATGTAATCTGCTCTACATTCTAAGGGTTTCTGCTTATCACCAGAAGTATGATGCTAAACATTCAGTAAGCTCCAAGATTAGTCATCTGTATAATAAGAAAAAGCTACCATAAACCAAATGTTAAAAGCCCAAATACTAGAATACAGAATAAAGAAAAAAGCTACAGAAGACCAGAGTTGTATTGCTGATTTTGCCACTATCTATTTTATGATTGAAGCAAATACCTTATTTTCTGGATTCTGGCCCCTTAGACCCTTCCACAAAATTCTAAGTTTCCCTAAAACAGTTCAAAAATTCTAAATCCTTTCCAGGTATAACTGTATATACTAGTAAGTCTCTAAATACTAAATATGTTGTATGGCTATAATTAATACTTATTAGTAAATAAAAGATAAATTCTTATTAATACCAATAGTCAAAGTTCTTACGTTACATATTATTAAGAACAATTAAGCTTGGCAGTCAAAAGAAAAGCAGAAGTAAAGAGAAATTTATATTTGCTCTAATCTCTTCCCTCAAGTGGAAGTGAAAAACAACTAAGTGAACATATCTAAATTAAGGTAGTATACACATAACTTAATTGATCATAATTTGATTTGTTCACTCTGTTCCTAAATAGCATAAAACATATTTTGGTTTTGTTTGTAGTTCACTGAAAATTATTCCAGAGACATCTGAAACCTCTTTAATATTCTTCTCAGCGTGTAAGACTTTTCTGGTCTAGCGTCTCATTACCTTATTCTCACTGTTCCTGTCTGAACATTCAGCTCCAGTCATTAGAATAAACATCTGCTACAAACATCATTAATGAGATACAGATCAAGGGATCCAAGGAAGCTACCAACTACCTGGGGTCATTACACTGTTCTGTATAAAGATCGTTATAGCAGCAAATATAGAAGCTACCTAAACATATTATAATTAGTTTATCCATACAAGCATTTCTGTAAGTCACTAAGTACATTATCAGGACATATATCGCATGACCACACATGGAGGATATTTTCCTTTCAAATTTATACATCTCATGAGTTACTTACATAAAACATCTTGCCAAAGTACCAGGGGCTTAGCAATGACTTACTAGTAACAGGAAGAAAAACTTATTTCAACTCTTATAATTTACTGAAGCAAATTTTAAAACAAAAATATTTTTATATTAAACTTACGTTTTCCTTACTTTTACACTTTCTTATAAAGAAAGGAAAGACCATTTAAGATGTAAGATAGTCTTTTAGGGAGAATGTATTTGATCATGGATTGGCAAACTTTGATCCAAAGGCCTAATGTGGCCTGCTACCTGCTTTTGTAAATAATGTTTTATTGGAACACAGCTACGTTCATTTGTCTATGTAAGAACACCAGAATACAGCTGCTTTTGTGCTATAATGGCAGAGTAGAAATAGTTGAGACAGAGACAACATGGTCCGCAAAACTAAAAATATTTACTATCTGGCCCTTACAAGAAAACATTTGCTGAACCTTGGATTAGATGAAAACTTAAAGCTGGGGATTCTGTCTTAAGTACTCCTGATCCATTTGGCACTTGACAGAGCCCTGGAAGTATGAGCTTTCAGTGTAATTTCTGAATGGATGAAAAAAGGGGATTCCCAGACCAGGGTTCAGAAAGAATGAATCTGTCTACAATTTCCTCCAAGAAGCATTATGTAAATGTATCTCACTTACTTAAATAGATGTGTTATAAAAAAGCTGACTATAAGTTACATTTCCATAAATGCCTAAGCAGCTTTTTTTTTAATTCCTTCAATAATTCTCCTTGTAATCCAAGTCCCATATTTACCTTATAAATTCAATTTTTCTTAAAGCAGGGTATGGTTGTGTGTGTGTGTGTGTGTGCGTGTGTATTAGATATAAATCAAAGGTAAGTTACACATATATTGCTATCTTTTCTCTATTGTCTACTGAATGCAAACTGCTTTAAATTAATTACTTCATTTAATCCTTCTACACCTGTATGGGGACAGACCATCCCTATATCATATAAATCCAAACAAAAGTAGTTGTTTCTTTCTTAAATCTACCTAGGTTTAAATTCCGTCCTAGTGTATCATTTTCCTTGAAATATACTTATTTCTCTTGTTAAATGGTTTACATTTTTGTTTGGAAATTGAATGTGACATAGAGTTGTAATTTTGTAAATGTTAAAAATCTCACAACCACCATGTTCTCTTATCTTTCATGTGAAAACATTAGCAGCTTTTCACTGATGACTTCATTCAATAAATATTTACTGAGTGCCTATCATGTGCTAGGCACTATTCTACGAACTGGGACACAAAGGTTAAAAAGACAAAAATCCTGGGGCGCCTGGTTGGCTCAGTCAGTAGAGCATGTGACCCTTGATCTCAGGGTCATGAGTTCAAGCCCCACATTGGGGGGAGGCAGGGAAGGAGGGAAGGAAGGGAGGAGGGAAGGGGGGAAGGAGGGACGAGAGGGAGGGAGCGAGGGAAGGAGGGAGGGAGGAATCTCTTTAAATGGCAGAGAAAACAATTCATTCCTATTTTTTTTTAAAAGAAGACAAAAACCCCAGCCCTCATGGAGCTTGCCTTTATCATGATTATCAATTCAGAATAAGGCTTTTGCTTTTTATGGGGCAAAGCTACCACCTGTGGGATTATGACTGAACGCCTCTAAGTCAGAATCCTGACCAGGCGGAACTACACGGTAGCACCCTGGAGCCTCACTTGGCCTTGGATAGCCGGTACCCATTTTCACCACCATCCCCATCGGTGGGCCACGCACGCCCTGCACGCACCGCATGTGGTGGCATGCCCTACCGCATGTGCCTGGGGTCGGGTTTGGAGAGCATGTGCCTGGGGTCGGGTTTGGAGAGCACCTCGTCCCAGGAATCAGGGTGAGGCCTGCAAGGGTGCAGCCCCCTCACCTGCCACACAAAGTACCTTCCCAGGAAACCTTGATACTAAACCATTGGTAGAGGACCTGCTTCTGGGTCAGGGTTTCGTAGGTAGCAGAGCAACTCCCTTGCTGCGATCTATTGAAAGTCAGTCCTCGACACAAGGGTTTGTAAAAAATAATATGAAAAATAAAGAAATAATAATAATAATATTAATAATAAAGGCTTTTGCTTTTCTATTACCAATTATTCCCATAACCTTACACTTTTCCTATTGTCAACACAGCCTAAGTTATTTATCTTTTACTCTGCTACCTGCATGACAATAGTAGTTACAAAAAATAATTTGTTTTTTACCTTTATAATGATTCAGAAACAGCCAAAATTAAATTTACACTATTTAATCTCTAGATTAAAAAGAAGGAATTAAAGTAAAATTTGAGGGGGGGGAAAGAAAATTTGAGATCAATTCTAAAATTTTTACGTATTTCCAAATCTTCATTTTCAAATGGATGTTGGAATTAATTTTGAATGAATGAATTTTGAAGACAGATCATTTCTTTTTACTGCATTACAAATTATGCTAATTAATTACACAGAGAAATTCTATTATAAAAGTTCTAAATATCTTTTCCCAGAATATTCTTCAGAATCTGTGAAAAGGCAATATTTCACAATTTCACAACAGTTCAATTCCAACTGCATCTGCAACACCCTGATATCACTTCTGCTGATAATGAACTTACACCCAACTATAACAGACTTTCCCCCTCCTCTGCAACTCTACTATGACCAATACAGATTATTTTTCTAAATAATATCCTTAGAATTCTCCCATGGGTCAAGTTCTAAATTCCCTGGACATGTTACACTTTGTTTATGCTATCTCATTAAGTATTGTATTCTTTCATCTAATCACACTTATGCTAAACAGTATACTAATTGCCTTAAATTAATTACCTCATTTAATCCTTCTACAACTTTATAAGAGTAACACATTTTCCCTGATTTACATAAATGTTGTAGATATATAACAAAAAGCAAAGATCTCCAATTCATTTTAAAAGATTAGTACAATCTTCATATCAAAACCACACAGAGTACAAAAAAATACAGACTAATCTCATTTACAAACATATATGCAAAAAAAACATCAAATTGAATCCAATATTATATTGGAAAAGAAGTAGCTCAACTTCAGAAAATCTATCAGTGCAATTCACTGCACTAAGTAAATTAACAGATTAAAGGTAAAAACTCATATGACTTATCTCAATAAACACTAAAAATGCATACAATAAAATTTGATGATGATAAAAATTCTTAGCAAACCAGGACTAGTAATTTTCTTAATTAGATAAAGGCTGTATGGTAAAACCTACGGCAAATATCATTCTTATCATTAAAACTGAGAACTGTCCCCACTGAAGTTAGAAACATGATAAGATTACCCAATACCATATAATTCTACATTGTCTAGAAGTCTAATACCATAATACACACACAAGTACTAATTATAAGACTGAATGAAAATAAAAAATACTTTCAAATATTACTTACACAGTAAATTAAAAAAATCTACAGTCACACTATTAGAAAATGTAGTGAGTTAGTTAAGAAGAGGGTTCAGCAAGAGTGCTAGTACAATATCAACACGTACAAATGATTAGTGTCCTCATAATAGTGCAGGAAGCTACTTGCCAGGAGATAGTACTTGTGAATTCAAAGCAAGGAACCTCCTTTTGACTTCAGTAGATATTAGGTGTTTCCATTTTAATTTCCAAGCAACGATTTCCAAGTTTATTACATGGCCTCCTTTCAGGGCCACATGCAAACAGGCAGTTAACTATAATACCAAAGCACCGGTTCTTCTTTAAAATTTTTAAAAAGACATGCCAGATCTCTATACTGAAAGCTACACAACACTGCTAAGAGAAATTAAAGAGAACGTAAATAAATGGAAGGATATACCAGGTTGACGGGTTGGAACACGCAGTACTGTTGCATGTAGATCAGATGCAAATCAAATCAAAATTCTAGCAGGCTTTTTCAGAGAAACTAAAAGGTAGATTCTCACATTTAGAGAGACAAGCAAACAATCTAGAACAGCCAAAACAACTTTAAAAAAACAACAACAAAGCTGGAAGGCTTATACTACCTGATTTCCAAACTTATAGTCCTAAAGAAGTCAAGACATTATGGTAAGGACAGACACACAGGTCAATGAAACAAGAAATACAACAACAGATATATGGTAAATTGATTTCCAACCCACGTGCCAAGACATGTAAATGGAAAAAGGATAGTTTTTTCTAATAAATGATACTGGAACTGATTTTCACTGGGAAAAAAATTAACATTGACCCTTAACTAACACATACACAAAAATTAACTCAAAATGTATCACAGCCCAATGTATAAAATTTCTAGAAAAAAAATTAAGAAAAAAATCCTGCAACCTTGAAGAAAACAAACATTTCTTAGAACACAAAAAGTATGAACTATGAAAGAAAAAATTTAAATGAAAACATCCCTACACAGACTTACACGAACACAAACGTACACAGCAACTTCACTTAAAATGGCCAAATACTAGAAACAGGCCAAATATCAATTATAGGTGATAAACGAAATATAGTGCATCCAAATACATACCCTCAACAAAAAGGAATTGTTACTAATTGATATACAGGTTTTTAGAATCATTATAAAATTATTATATCGAGAGAATAAAGTCAGACACAAAAGAGTACACACTGTATGATTCCATGTATACAAAATTCTAGCAAATGCAAAGTAATCTAATAATGACAAAAAGTAAACTACTGGTTGACTAGCGCTGGTGGCAGAAAAGGGATGGGCTATAAAAGGACAGGAGAAAACCTTTAGAACAACAGAACGTTCTGTGTCTTGATTATGGCAGTGCTTTCATGGAGGTATATGCCTGTCAAAACTCAATGAACTACATGCTACACATAAATTGTAACTCAATTAAGTTGACAAAAAATAAAGTAATAATGTTATAAGCCATGTGGGGGAAAGTACATGTCTCCTTCTGGCACAGTGACTTGGTTTAGTTTGTCTAATAATGAAGCAATGAATAACAAAAGCCCTATTCTTCGAAGCAATAATTTCCCTATGGGGGGGTGGGGGGGCGCAGAGACTTAAAAATTCCAATTTTTAACACCTAAAGTGTTTTTCCCATTATAAGTATTAGTTGGACACTAATACTTAACAAGTATTAAACAGAGTATTAAAGATCCTACCTAACTTTGAAAGAAGCTAGATATTTTAATAACCTTTCATTTGAATGTTACATATGGAAGTTTTAGAAACAATTTGGGGGGATGCCTGGGTGGCTCAGTCGGTTAAGAGTCTGCCTTTGGCTCAGGTCATGGACTGAGGGTTCTGAGATCAACCCCGGCATCAGGCTCCCTGCTCAGTGGGAAGTCTGCTTCTCCCTCTCCCTCTGACCCCCCACGCTGCTTGCACTTCTCTCCGTCTCTCTCCTTCTCTCTCTGTGTCTCTGTCTCAAATAAATAAAATCTTAAAAAAAAATTTGGAAAATAACAAAATGAAAGAATCTCAACACAAACCTCCAAGAAAAATATGAACACTGTACTAGGTTACAGACAGTAGCTCTGAAACACAATAGAAAACTTTTACATATGTAAAACTTTGGGTTAAATAGCTTCCTTTCCATAAGAAGAAAAATAACAACAGCAAAGGCAAAAGCCAGGCACAATTAGTAACTACCTTGCATTCAACTCAATTAATTAATTGAGGCACAATTAGTAACTACCTTGCACTAACTCAATTAATTATCACAAAACCCAAGAACTGATTCTAGTATTACCCCCATTTTATAAATATGGAAACTGAGATCACAAAGGTAGTAATACAATGAACCAGAATTTGAACCTGGGCAGTCTGGCTCCACAGTCTTATGTAATATGGCCTTTTACAAGGTAAAAGCTTTCTTTCCTTCCAATGTTATGATTTCTTGACAACATTCATGTGCATGCACACACACACGCACCCCCAAAAGAGTAAGCTTTGCCCAAGTATATCAAGAATTATTTGTTAATACAGGTTTCATTTAAAAAATATATTAGCTTAAATTATAGGGGTCCAGAAGTGGGAATGAGAAGAGAGATAGGGGCAGAAAACTTATTTGAATAAATAATAGCTAAAAACTTCCCTAACCTGGGGAAGGAAACATGCATCCAGGTTGAGGAAGCACAAAGGCTTCCAAATAAGATGAGCCCAAGGAGGTCCATATGAGGACATACAATAATTAAAATGTCAAAGATTAAAGAAAGAATTTTAAAAGCAGCAATAGAGAAGCAAAAGTTTTGTACAAGGGAAACCCCATAATGCTATCAGCTGAGTTTTCAGCAGAAACTTTCCAGGTCAGAAGACAGTGGCATGATATATTTAAAGAGCTAAAAGGAAAAACACCTACAACCAAGAATACTCTACACAGCAAGGTTATCTTGCAGAACTGAAAGAGAGAGAAAGAGTTTCCCAGACAAACAAGAATTAAAGGAGTTCATCCACCACTAAACAGGCCCTACAAGAAAAAGAAGTTCTCTTAGAATGTGTTCAAATATAACTGACCATCAACTTAATATGGACTGCTATATACTTAGCATGCCATATATGAATCTCATGGCAACCACAAACCCAAAACCTGTAACAGATGAAAAATAACAAGAAAGAAAGCCAAGCATAACATAGAAAGTCATCAATCATAGAAGAGGGAAAAAAAAAAAGGAACAAAGAGAACTACAAAACAACCAGAAAACAATGAACAAAATGACAGTAAGTACATACCTATCAATAATTACTTTAAAAAATATATTAGCATCTACTGTGCATCAGGGTTATTCTAGAAGGCACTTTATATCAACATTTCACTACATACTTACGACCCCAAGAATATTATTTTCATTTAACATATGAGAAAACTAAGACTTAAAATTTGCTTAATTTATGCAAGGCATGGAGTTATAAAGTTCAAAGACCAAACTATAAATACCATCTGTCTTCCTCAAAAGCAATATACTCTTAACCACATGATGCTGCCTCTCTTTTTAGCTTATTTAGAGCTGCTATGCTCAGTTTCACAATAACTTCCAAAACTCTCATTTTGCCTAATTTTTCACCTAACTTGAAGTGTTAATATTGTTTAACATTAATGTTGGTTAATTTCCAAATATGTCACTTAACCTAAGACTTAAATATTAATTTTTAGATATAGAAGACTCAGACCTGTTATTCTGCATTGCTATTTAAGCTTATGTAATACATTCATCAAAAAAATCAGGGGCGCCTGGGTGGCGCAGTCGTTAAGCGTCTGCCTTCGGCTCAGGGCGTGATCCCAGAATCCCGGGATCGAGCCCCACGTCAGGCTCCTCTCCTGGGAGCCTGCTTCTTCCTCTCCCACTCCCCCTGCTTGTGTTCCCTCTCTCGCTGGCTGTCTCTGTCAAATAAATAAATAAAATCTTTAAAAAAAAAAAAATCAGTTATCCATCGACAGATGAATGGATAAAGAAGATGTGGTATTTATATGCAACTGAATATTACTCAGCCATCAAAAAAATGAAATCTTACCATTTGCAACGATGTGGATGGAACTAAAGGGTACTATGCTAAGCAAAATAAGTCAACCAGAGAAACACAATTATCATATGATTTCACTCATATGTAGAATTTAAGAAACAAAACAGAGGATCATAGGGGAAGAGAGGAAGAAATAAGACAAAATCCGAGAAGGAGGCAATCCATAAGAAACTCTTAATCATAGGAAACAAACTGAGGGTTGCTGGAGGGGAGAGAGGTGATGGGCATTAAGGAGGGCATGTGATGTAATAAGCACTGGGTGTTAAATGCAACTGATGAATCACTATATGTTAATTAAATGAATTTAAATAAAAAATAAACTTTTATAATCAGTTATAAGAACACACATATCATTAAATCTTAAATAGCTCCAAAATATAAATACATTCATATTTTACTAGTCACATATCATATTCTATCAATTTTAATGTCATGGTTTTTCATTAATCACAAATTACTCATGTTCTTATTTCCACTAATCACATGCCCAACATGAAATTTCAGTATTTTTCTCAAAATGATTCTTAGGAAGGCTGACACCTTCCTCCAACTACGTTTGTATTCTTGCTTCTCTTAAAACCCACACAACATGGGGTGCCTGGGTGCCTCAGTTGTTTAAGCATCTGACTTCAGCTCAGGTCATGATCTCAGGGTCCTGGGATCGAGCCCCACAACAAGCTCCCCGCTCAGTGGGGAGCCTGCTTCTCCCTCTCCCTCTGCCCCTCCCGCATACTTGGGCGCATGCACGCTCTCTCAAATACATGAATAAATAATCTTAAAAAAAAAATCCACACAACGTATCGAAAGCATAAACTTTAGATCTTGATGCATTTAACATATCCAATAAAAAAAGACCCTATTTGTAATTCTGACAAAGCTACTAGAATAAAAAGGTTCAAGGTTAAAATAAGAGAAACATGCTAGCAGGAAGGCAGTATCTCAGCAGTGGGCTCCTGGTACAGGTCTCCACATTCTCCCAAAGCACAGAGAATGTATGTGAAGGAGCCTGAAGGGAGGAAGGGAGCACAAGAAACAGGGAAGTTTAGTCATATCTCCTCAGGGGAAAAAACAGACTCCTCTCAAACAAGATGCTCAGATAGCAAGAAATTATTTCCTCCAATATTTACCACAAGAAAAAGAAACATGGAGAAAAAGAACTTAAAACAGTGAAATATTGCTTCTTCTTTTTGCCTTGAAATTCACTATTTACTATAAACTTCACTGCACTAAGACTTGCCCACGTCCTGTTGACAATATCTGATATATTCACCTTGAAAAAAAAACAATTCATTGTCCTTACACAATCAACAACTCTACTTCTTAGAGTTCGATTTTCCTAAGTTACTAATAGGATGGCAAAGCATAGGTTTTTAAATGGATCCCTAAATTTTGGGTTATTATTCACTTGTTATAGATAAGGAGACTGAGGCTTAGTAATATCAAAACAAAACAAAACAATCTTAATTCTAGAACAGAGTTATTTATTGTCATTATAACTCCTGGATTCCAACCTAACACATTTTCTCTTTCTCTATCATTCACACACTTACATATGCATGTGGCCTAATTTCTTTCTTGCATCAACTAGAAAGCAAATAAACCATCAGGAATTTTATAGCCAGTTAAACTGGCCATGTGATTTTGCTAATGCTGTACAGAATCTTTGCAAATGCACAAAGGTTTGAAATTAAGAGGTTTATCAAGTCAACTAAAAATGAATTAACAACTACTGAACACTGTATGCCAGCATCATGGTAGATACTTAATACACATTATTTCTCTTAATACTCAAAATAAACCTATGGGGTAATTATTATTAATTTCATAGTACAGATGGGGAAACAAGATAAAAAAGGTTAAGAAATTCTGTCCAACATTCCACACCAAGGAAATTGTAAGGGCATACTGAACATATTTTTGTGATCTTTCTGATCCCAAGCTGCCTCAAAGAAGTCCCTAAATTGAATAGTAAAATTACTACTTCTTTAATAATAAAAGGTATCTTTCTTTGCTCTTTGACAAAAAAGTCTTTTTTTTTGCTTTCAATTAAATCTCTTTTTTAAAATTTCATTGTAATTATCTATTTTAGTTTTAAAAATAAACAAATGTATATTTTGGATTACATGGGACAGAGGCCTATGATTTTCAAAGCTCTTCAGAATACCATGTAGATTTATAGTAACCCTAAGCAGCATGTAAAAAACTTAACCATGCCTTTGTCCGACTTATAAGAGGCTTGAGATGCTCCCTTCAATTACAGATTCATCAGTTAAAATTTCCTCTACTATTCTAGTGCACATTTCCATTCAGAGTTGGCTTTTCTATGACACGACAGATCAAGCTAGCATGCCTCTTGCCCCTCCTCAGTCTAATCTCATTTTATTTTTTAATCTCATTTTAATTTGACAAAAAAATAATGTCCTCCTCTGTCTAGTCCACTATCCAGAACAGAACTATAACAAGAGTCCTATGGGTAGTTTCCAATTTTTGAGTAGCCACAGTAAAAAAGAAATAGGTAAAATTAATTTTTTAAATGTGCTATTTACTTCAAAACATTCAACATGTAATCAACATTAGAAATTATTGATATATTACACATTCTACTATTTGTGAATTCTGTGAATTCTGGTGTGTATTTTACACTTACAGCACATTCCACCTCGGACCAGCCATATTTCTATTGCTCAGTAGCCATGTGTGTAATGGAAAGCATAGGTCTAGACCAAGAGTCAGCAAACTTCTTCAGTAAAAGGCCTGATGATAAATATTTTAAGCTTTACAAACCACATATAGTCTGTCACGTGTTCTTTTTCAACCATTCTTTAAAAATATAAAAACAGATTACACAGCAATGTGATCATACTTAAATGCTACTAAACTATACATTTAAAAATGTTAAAATGGTGAATTTTTAAAATACCAAATCACCATGTTGTGAACCTGAAATATACTACTGTATGTCAATTATAATTCACTAATAGATAATAAAAATCCAAAGACGTTTGCACTGGGAGACAAAAATAGAATAAGTGAATTTTATGTTTTATATGAATTTTTATGAATTATATGTTTTATATATTAGACTACAGTAAAAAATTTACATATATAAATGCCATTCTTAGCTCACGACCCCTACAAAAACAAGCCACTGGCCAGTTTTGGACTACAAGGACAGTCCAGCCCCTGCTCTAGACAAATCCAACAGAGCCACCTAACAAGAAAGATAACCTGTGTGAGCTGAGGCATAAAACACGTATTTTTGTGTGTGTGCACACACATATAGTCCATGTAATAATATTATTGCAAATTATCCAGAATTAAGGCTAGTCTTCTAAGGATTATAAACAAAGTACAAAATACAGTGGAAACAGGAAAAATATCTAATATATACTACTATAAGTAGATTTTGAAATTACAGACACACACAAGCAGGTACCCCATGCTAGAAAAGACTATCATACATATTTTTTATACACATGAAATAAGAGGAACCCGGAACACCTGGGTGGCTAGTCAGTTAAGCGTCTGCCTTCAGTTCAGGTCATGATCCTGGAGTCCTGGGATCAAGTCCCCCCATCGGGCTCCTTGCTCGGCAGGGAGCCTCCTTCTCCCTCTGCCTGCCGTTCCCTCTGTGCTCACTCTCTCTCTCCCTGACAAATAAATAAATAAAATCTTAAAAAAAAAAAAAAGAAAGAAAAAGAAATAAGAGGAACCCATATATTTATTTGCTCCTCTACCTACATGGGCCACTAATATGTTTAATACTGGAAAACGGACATTTCATTTACAGTACTCCACAATTTAAAAACCATTTCTATACATATTTTCTCATTTAGACTTCAAATAAACCCTATGAAGTAGAAAACACAGCTATCTAACAAAAGATGGCACAGGTGCGCCTGGGTGGCTCGGTTAAGCTTCCAACTCGGTTTCAGCTCAGGTCATGATCTCATGGTCGTGGGACTAAGCCCCATGTCAGGGTCCATGCTCAGGGGGAGTGTGCTTGAAATTCTCTCTCTCCCTCTGCCCTTTCCCCTGCTCGAACATTCTCTCTCTCTCAATAAAAAAATCTTCAAAAAAAAAAAAAAAAAGATGGCATATATTACTACCAACTATGCACCTTATTCAAGCCAGTAAAGGATACAGACAGATCCAAAACTAAGTCTTCAACTTCTATCTCCGTGCTCTTTCTACTTTTCGGTAGTTTTTCTAATATGACTTTCTTCCCTTCTCAATCCATTCAATGAACCAAAAGATCATGAAATATCTTTAGAGGAAAAGTATAAAAAATGAAATTTTCAATCTACAAAGCTACAGATCTCTCAAGAGCATAAAACACTGCCAACACTATTCATTTGCTCATTCAAATCGTTCACTATCTACTACGATAAGGACTTGCCGATTACCATTGATACAAAGGTGCAAGAAGACAGACTTGCTCCCTGATCTTGTGAAGCTGACAATACAGTAGGCGATACAGAAGCAAAATAATTAGAAGGAAAAAAGTAACTTCTGATAATGAAAAGTGCTATGACAGAAATAGTGTGCTGTGATACAAGGAGACATCTCATTTCTAAAAGTATGATTTTACTGAAATCTAAGACATACAATTATTAAATCTTCTATTAAAAAAATGATATCACTTGTCTCTGGGACAACAGTGGCATAGTGTTTAATCAATATAACTATATAACTATATAACTAATATATAACTATATACAAATACACCTATATAACTAATACAAATTTCTCACTGTCCTATTTTTAAGAAATTCTGTATTTCTATCTATATAATTTGGCTTTACACTTAGGAAATAGTCCCTATTCTACAATGTTTTAGAATCTGCAAGAGATTCCTGTCAAAACTGCCACTGCTGCCCCAGGTCTTGGCCAGCCAAATCAAAATTCTTAGGCAATACCTCTTATTGCTAGCTCTATCCAGGTCTCATATTACACTCAATTTCAGAGATGCTTTGATCTAAATACTGTTGCTAGATACAATAAATAGTGAGCCAGTAACTACGGAATAAGTATAATAAAAAGAGGTCCCATACTCTATCACAACAGGGCTTTAAGTAAAATGGAATGGGGTGCCTGGCTGGCTCAGTCATTAAGCAGAAGACATTTTTTTTTTTTAAGATTTATTTATTTCAGAAACAGAGAGAGAGAGCATGAGTGGAGGAGTAAATGGAGAGGGAGACTCTCGAGCACAGAGCCAGAAAAGGTCACAATCTCAGCCAAAACCAAGGGTCAGACACTTAAACCAACTGTGCCATCTAGGCGCCCTCAGCATAGGACTCTTAATCTCAAGGTCATGAGTTCAAGCCCCATGTTGGGTGCGGAGACCAGTTAAAAAAATAAAAATAATAGGGGCGCCTGGGTGGCTCAGTAGGTAGCATCTGCCTTTCGGCTCAGGTCATGATCCCAAGGTCTGGGGATCAAGCCCCATGTCAGGCTAACAGCTCAATGGGGAGTCTGCTTCTCCCTCTCTTCCCCCCACCCCCGGCTCATGCTCTCATACTAATAAATAAATATAATCTTTTAAAAGTAAATAAATAGATTAAGAAGGGCACGTGATATAATGAACACTGGTTATTATATAAGACTGATGAATCACAGACCTATACCTCTGAAATCAATACTACATTATATGTTAATTAAAAATAATTTTTAAAAATATTAATTAATTAATAAGTAAATAAATAAAATAGCATCTAGAGTTCATGGCTGTTAGTCTGCTATTCTAATTCCATGGGCTCCTAGGCCATTCTACAGCTCCCTGAGGTTCTTTTCACCCTATAAATCACAGAAAGTCCCTCTCCCATGCTATTGGCCTTAAATCCTACTGTGCAAAAGAAAGATTTTGCACTGGTCCAGAAAATAACTCACAGAAATGTTTTTCTCACAGAATAAAGTACCCTAAGACAGAGTTCGTATTCAAATAAATACTTAAAGGGTCTCCTTTTCTTTGTGAAGCATGGTTCCATGAGAAATGAGGTACTTCCATTATCAATTGAAACATCTTAGCTCAAATTACTGTAGCTAATCATTTAGAGGTCTGACAGCATTGAGAAGACACGGGGAAAGGGGTTTACAAATACAGAGAAGGGAAAACAAAAGTAGGATGGTAGAATACAAATGACAAATTTTACAGACTTTGTTATTTTGCCCAAGGATTGCCATGATCACAGCCTGGATACTATGGAGATAGAAAGTAAAAAATAGGGGCGCCTGGGTGGCACAATCGTTAAGCGTCTGCCTTCGGCTCAGGGCGTGATCCTGGCGTTCTGGAAACGAGCCCCGCATCAGGCTCCTCCGCTGGGAGCCTGCTTCTTCCTCTCCCACTCCCCCTGCTGTGTTCCCTCTCTCACTGGCTGTCTTTCTGTCAAATAAATAAATAAAATCTTTAAAAAAAAAAAAAAAAAAGAAAGAAAGTAAAAAATATCCAGAATATGAAACTCATCAGATCAAAACTATGCCTCACTCCCAAATCCCCAGGCCATTTATAATGTAAGTCTGGAGACGCTCCTCACCTTCTCACTCCTTCTCCACTCAGAGGTAGGTAATAAACCTAAGACACTGTAACAATATTAAATATCTATTAATAAACTTTAAGACATTGTTACACAGCTATTATATATCAAGGCACCCGGGTGGCTCAGTCGGTTAAGTGTTCAACTCTTGATCTCAGCTCAGGTCTTGATCTCAGGGTCATGAGTTCAAGCCCTGCACTGGACTCCACACTGGGCATGGAGCCTACTTTAAAAAAAAACCACAAACACAAACACATACACACATACACACCAACAACTTAACTTCCGCTAATCCTTACTACCAATTTAATAGATTCTAAACTTGTTCTAATCTAAAAAATTAAATGTAATTTTAACATTCTGAAAATAAGCAATGATGTTTTTATTTATCCTTCAAAAATATACATTCCTAGGGAGGAGGGCATGGAAAGGACACATTATCCAAATTGTCTATATCTGAATCTTTAACTGTATCCATCCTTACAGATTCATCCTTGTAGAATGAATACTCCTAGAAGCACACAAGGCAAATTTTATCATTTTATGTCTCTATACCATACTCTATATAATTTTAGCAAGTATTAATATTAATTTCTTAGATTAGTTCATTTTTAAATTCAAAATAACATGCAAAAATAAACATATATAAAACACATTTGTTATTTAACTATTTGCACTCACTATACAAAGTGTTACTATAACTGCCTTTTTTTTTTTTTTTTTAAGTAGGTTCCACACCCAGTGTGGAGCCCAATGCAGGGCTTAAACTCACAACCCTGATATCAAGACTGAGCTGAAATCAAGAGTCAGATGCTCAACTGACTGAGCTGATATACTGGAGCCCAGGTGCCCAATATAACTGCTTTATAACCAAAAGAATAAAGTCAAAACCACAATGATGGTAATGGTTACTTCCAGGTGATAAAATCATTCTTTAATTTTATTTTCTTCTTTTATGTTATTTTCCGAACTTTGTTTCATGAACCTGTGTTACCTATAAAAATCCCCCCAAAAAAGCTAGAAAATGCTAAGTTGAAAGGAAAGATCATTTACAGCAAAGACAGACAAATGAAAGAAAATATTTTGATATATTCCCTATTAAAAAAATAAAATGTAATTACTAAAAAGCATATCATATTGAAATAGTATCATTATATTCACCTAATATTAAAATCAAGTTCTACCTGCCCCACTCCATATCTTTTAAGGTCACCACAAGCAAAATGCAGATGAAGATAAGATGATACAAAAGGTGTAACCGCCACTTTGACATTCAAAAACTCCTCACAAAAATTAAGTGCAACCTATATCATCTTCAAAATAACATTTAAAAACTAAAATGTGGAAACAGCATCTCAAAGAAATATCTGCAGTCCCATTTTTATTGCAGCATTTTTCACAATAGCCAAGATACAGAAGCAACCTAAAGGACTATCAACAGATGAATAAAGAAGATGTGCTAAATAAGTACAATGGAATATTACTCAATCATGAGAAAGAAGGAAATTCTGCCACTTACAATAACACAGATGGACCTTGAGGACATTATGCTAAGTGAAATCAGTCAGAGGAAGACAAATACAATACAATATCACTTACAAATGGAATCCAAAAAAAAAAACCAAACTGATAGAAACAGGGACTAGAATGGCAGTCAACAGGCGCTGAGAAGGTAGAGGAAATGGGGAGAAATTGGTCAAAGGGTACAAACTTCCAGTTACAAGACAAATAAGTTCTAGAGGTCTAATTTACATCATAGTGATTATGGTAAATAATACCATACTATATACTTGAAAGTTGTTAAGACAACAGATCTTAAATATTCTCACACAAAAAAGAAATGGTCATTATGTGAAATGATGGTGGTGTTAGCGAACAGTAATCATCTTGCAATATGTAAATGTATCAAATCAACACGTTGTAATCCTTAAACTTCCACAGTGTTATATGTCAATTATATCTCAATAAAGCTGGGAAAATAACTAACTATATAAATGCTATCTTAATTATTCTGAAACACCTTCGTTATTATGAAAAAATTAATAGGAAAAAGCTAATACTAATATCTGTTAAAATAATTACTTCAACTATTAGAACATTTGCTAAATAAAAACTACATATAACAAAGCTATAAAAATATGATTACAAAAGAGAAAGAAGTTAAATGTTGCAGAAGCATAAAATTTATACTAATACATATTTTAAAGTGTAGGAATAGGAAACTTGAAGTTAAGCTTTGTTGTAAGAACATAACACCCTTATGAGTGTATAAAATTACAAAAAGTATTAGCAAAGATTAAGAGAAAAACTATTCAAAGGAACAAAATATAGAACAAAATATTCAAAGGAACAAAATATCAGGGAGACTTGGTAATTTTTAGATTAGAAACTGACAACACATCTGTTAGTTTCAGAAGTGCTCAACAACCACTAAACACAAGGTGGTGGGCAGCAGACGCACCAAAAAGCACAATATTATCAAGAGAAAACACTTTTTTTTTTTTTAAGAGAAAACACTTTCAAACTTAAATTTGGTATAGACTAACGTCAAACTAACAGAACTGGGGGGGGGGGGGCACCCAGCTGGCTCAGTAGGTGGAGCATGCAACTCTTGATCTCAGGATTCTGAGATGGAGCCCCACATTGGTTGCAGCAATTACCGAAAACTAAAATCTTTAAAAAAACAAAAAGAAAAAAAAAAGAACTCTGAAACCAAAAATTTAGCAGAATGAGAGAAAATGAATTACATAACTAAGAATACTAGCAAAACAAAAATTATATGATATTTGAAACATGATTATTTTGCTGTTCAAGTCAGAAAATCACACTCCCAAGAGTACAAACCTTATCTAACAACAGAGCAGTATTCTTCAAGCATTAGTTATTTGTATAACTTTATTTAGAAGTCTAACTTACCGAGTACCATCTGCTTTCCAGCTTACTTTATATGGCTTCTGCTCCAAAAGTTTAATATTTTGCTTGTCCATGGAAACAGGCTGTGCTCCAGGGAATCCAGACCTTAAAGAAGAACATTTTATTACTATTATGGCTGGCACCCATCCAAAGCAATACGTCTTAAACCAATCTTACATCAGTCACACATTTATCACAACATTCTCCCTATCATGAGATTAATGCCACCTGGAATATCAGCATTCCCAAGGATACTAACAAAACATTATCTTCTAGACATTTCAGACTCCAGTTAACAAGATTCTAATTGCCACTATATACTGTAACTATTGGGCTTTTGAAATATTAATATTCATGACCTAATAGTAAAGTAGGTATGTTTACAAATCTTCTACTTCAGGAAGAAGTTTAAATCTTGCTTGCCTTAATTATCTTACATTATTCTAGACCCCATATTCCTCCATCATGACTCTACCAACTTGGCATAACTCCACAAGGTTGGCAAATTTCTGCTCAAAAGATACCCAGAAGTGACAAAACACGAGAAATACAGGTGGAGATTAAAGTACACTGGCAAGGGCTTAGCACAACACTAAAATCAATATTACTTCATCATCATTTTCATCTTTTAGTTAAAATTATTTCTGGCTAACATTTGTACGTCCCAGTCAAAAAGTTCTTTATATTAGGAATTTTTAACAATTATCAATCCTGTTTCATCTGTTCTAGCTGTACGATTTTCTGCCACGGATGGCAATGACCAACAGAAATGACCACAGACAAAGACCTGACAGCAGAAGATTAGAGCGGTGAACTCTCCTGAATTCCCTCCCATGAAATGTCTGATAAATAGTTTCAAGTCATGGTAGGGGGCAAAATATAATTAAAGCTGATTCTCCTAGGTTTCAGAAAACTAGATGACAAAAAAATTGGAAAATGAGGTACATTCAAGTCTTCAAGTCCCACTTCTTCTCCCTTAGTAAAATGATATGGGCAACCAAACATTAATCAGCAACAGAATCAAACACACACAAAAAATACTAGATAGTGACAAAAATAACTTTCTATTCCATTAGGAAGACATGTTTGAGTCATCTAATTTTGACTCAACTGTCTAGTAGTCTAATTTTTTTGTTTTTGTTTTTTTCCTCAATTGTTGGTCTTGAGAAAAACCTGATAAACTCTTGCTTGATATCTTCGTAAGCATTCTAGGTAAATATTCAATCTTCAAGGAACAAAGAAGCTAAGTCAATGTTTGCTTTAATGTTAAAAGTTGCAGAGTACAAGTATGTTTTATTTAAAACTTGAAAATGTTTATTACCCTTCCCAGCCACAGAACTGATGACACTTCTGCTGTACCTCTCCTAACTTTGGTTGAGTTGTTACTTGAGTCACACCTTTAACAGTTACACCTTCCAGGAAAATAGCACCCTTAAGATAAAAGGAAAAGAAAAATATTTTGTTAGTGTTCAAAATCTATTTACAAAGACCAGACTGAGAGATATATTTGCTTATTCTCACAAGTCTGCAAATATATGAAACAGGAATGGTCTGTTCCAGAAAGTTCTATAAACTCCCTCTGGGACTGTACACTTGCTTTCCTTAATCCATCATATACTTTTCAATGTCTATATCATATTGTCAAAGCACTCCATGGACACTACTTATTAATGTCAGCAATAATAACTTGCCTACCATTTACTCAGAGCTAGGCAGAGGATCTGACATTCTGCAAACATTTTCTCTAATCCTTGTAACAACTCTAAAACGTAGATTATATTTATTTTACAAATAAGTATATGAGACTGAATGTAATTTATTCAGGCGATAAAAATGGAATCTGAACCCAGGTCTACACTATACCATTCACTAATGATTCTAACTGGGGACAAAGAGAGGAGCTATACCACTGATAGAGTATGGATTTTAAAGGGATAAACCCACAAAATAGATACTTTCATAAACTAGAATAAGAGTATATCAGTAGACAAAACGGCTAAATTATAGTCATTAGATGTAACAAACACTATTACTCATCACTGAATTTTTAATCTAAATTTTTTAACTCAGAACTACATAAAGTGTTTTACTGTATTTCATAGCAAGCCTATTCTTAAAATATCCCAGAGAAGTGAAGCAGATGGAGAATTTATATATCAAATAAATAAAGAACACTCCTGGAAATTTTAAAGACTAAAAATACAGTCTAGATTCATGCTACAATTACTTTCAGATCCATAAAAGGGCTGGCATCGGTCTCAAGAAAAATCCATAAAACAACTCTAGCTGTTAATGTAATTAAGGAATAAAAAATATGGTCTACAAGCTGCAATGATGAACCTTCTGGCAAAGATTTGGCAACTCGAGCCACTTGGGAAGGAAAAAAAAGAACACAGTATTTAGTCCACATACGTCCCTGTCAAATCTAGAAGAGTCCTGAGTCAATCCAGCAGACACTAGCTCTACTTTTTGCCCTAATTCTGAATTACTTTTTATAGTTATATGTCGTCAACTCTGTTTTCCTTAAAGAAGCATACTTTAAAGACTTTGTGAGCCAAAGGATTAAGGAGTACCATTTCTTTCATGTTACACCATCACCTCTTTTTACCAACCACTGCAATTTCTGCTTTAGAACCATCCAACCATTAAATATAATAACTAAAGAAAGAGAAAAAGAACCAGGTTCACAAGATATTTTTAGTATATTTAGTAACTGAGTTACTCAGATAACTGCAACAGCCTTATAAAGTTATATCCTGTATATACTAATTAAAAAGAGAAAGTGTTCAGAGAGTTCAATATTCAGCATCTTTATTCTGAAGGTATTAATAGAATAGGATTTTTTTTTTTAAGTTTTACATGAAGAAGGTTCACTCATGAGCATGTATTTCCTGAGGGAAGTTAAGAAATCAAAGATAATTTCTGAAAAGCAAAGGCAACTAGCATAAATTATTCCTAAAAACATAAACACTACTTCTTTTTTAACAAGTAATGAAAAGGACTAAAACATTGGAATATGATCAACATTCAACCAAGTGCTTTCCCACAATATTACTACAGAAATATTTTAATAATTCTATGCAGCTGAACAAACTAAATATTTTTTAATTTAACAGAATAAATATTGAGCCTCAGTACATATTTAACAACTATTAAGTGTGTTTATAAAAGATAACTCCAACCATCTAGCAAATGCCTCTCATCTATTTAGATTTCTTCTTCCTTCATCTTTCCTACAACGCATCCATTTCTTTCTTACTGGATCTTCCCCTACTTTCTTCTGCAGTAATTATTATTAAGTAGAAAATGGTAGAAATAAGCCCATTAAAAACAGTAAGCATGATACACTTTATACACAAATACTATTTAGTAACTTTTTTTTGAAGATTTTGTTTATTTATCTGAGAGAGAGAGAGAAAGAGAGCACAAGCAGGGGGAGGAGCAGGCTGAGGGAGAAGGAGGTTCCCCGCTGAGCAAGGAGCCCGATGTGGGGCTCAATTCCAAGACTCTGGGGTCATGACCTGAGCTGAAGGCAGACACTTAACCAACTAAGTCACCCAGGCGTCCCATCTATTTAGTAACTTTTCAACTGAATCTGCTGTTCACTGTCATTACAAGTTTCTTCTGACAAAAATATTTTATATTATTCAAAATTACATAGTAATTTCAAAAAGTATCACTAAATCTAAACAGCTATGTCTTAGGTCTGGAACGATTTTCAAACATACTATAATTGAGATTCAAAGTCAATGACATTTACTTTCACTTTTTTTTTTTTTAAGATTTTATTTATTTATCTGATAGAGAGGGAGCACAAGTAGGGGGAGCTGCAGGCAGAGGGAGAAGGAGAAGCAGGCTCCCCACTGAGCAGGGAGCCCAATTAGGGGCTCGATCCCAGGACCCTGAGATCATGACCCAAGCCAAAGGCAGATGCTTTACCGACTGAGCCACCCAGGCGCCCCTTTACTTTCACTTTCTAACAAACTACCTTTTCAGTTTGTGGGAATAAAGAAATATCAAAAATGAAAGGAAGATGACGTATGCTTAAGATGAAAGAGGTGTATTTCATTAACAGAAGTCGCACCAGGCTTAAAATAGAAATTCATATGGCTACTACAAAAAGGACAAAATTAATCAGTGATCAGTTAAAGGGAAACTGAGAAAACAGTTACAGAAGATGGGGGCGAGCAAATTATATGTAAAAGGTGTGTGTGTAAAGAGAATGAGTGAGCAAGTATGTATGTTATGTATAACAAGGATATTTTAGTAATGAAGAAAATGCATTAACAGTTTTATTCAAAGAGATGATCCCAGACATCGATTCAAAGGAGCAACATAACTGTAAGTCATACTCCTCCAAATCAATAATAGCATGTACTCAAAAGATGAGGAAAGGTGTCAGGAATGTGAAGGCCAAGTACAGGACATGTGCAACTGTCAAAAACCCAAATGGAACTACCAGAATTCATCACTTCAAATCATAGCCATATCAATATGAGTCAGAAAAGGGGAACTCTAACAAAAATAAAGCCTCAAACCAAAATAAGTTCATTGTGTTGAGATGGAGCTATAAAAATTAGTCACTCTTGGACTGCCTCTGTTAACTATCTTCAACTCAGAAGGAAATCACAGAAAAATGAAAGTTTTCCAACCACTAATTTGCCAATTACTTATATCTATACTTCTCATGCCTGTCAACCATACTGCTGACAACACCCAAAATCAAGTCACCAGTCATCTTTCCTCTCTGACAGTCCTATCCTCACTGCTTTGGAGCCCCTTCTCTTTGGTTCATCTTATCACCAATCACCTTCCCAAAGAGTTTCAATATAAACCCTGGAATCTCTTTTTTCATAAATAACCGTCCCTATCAGCTCAAACTTTTTCATGAATACCCCATCCCCTGTGTCCTAAGAGCTAACTCTCCACCAAGGAGACCACTTCTTTTGTAAGTAAAAGCTGCTCATTCTCCCACTGCCCAAGTCCCATGGTGGAAACCATTCTCCTATATCTTCACTTGCTCTCCTGGCCTCTTTCAAAAGTTCCTCCTCCATTTCCATTTAGACTAACTCCATTCAGCTATATCACTCGACTGTGGTAGAGGAGACATCCACTGTGGTTGGTGGCACAACAGCTCTCATTAAGAGCTGCCCTCTCATCCACAAAGATGGGACCCTAACAGCCATGTTATATGACATTACAAGATAACGTCCCACCCCAGCCAAAGTTGTCTGGAGCATAAGCAAACCACTAACTCAGTGTGAAGCGACTAGATTCTCTCTTCTGGTAACTTGGCATTAGGATTCAGAGAGTCGCTGCGTGTGGCTAAAATTACAACATGTAAGCTCAGAAAATACAGGATAATTATAAGCTCTCAGATAAACAAGGAATAACAAAGAGCCAGTCTTGAAAGACAAAGCTAGTGAGATATATGACACAAAAGGAGAGAAACAGAAATAGGAGAGAAAAGCAAAGATGAGAAAATAAGAAAGAGCAGAAACTAGGTTCTAAATAGCTTTCCAGGCCCAGGCTCCAGTCTCTTCCTAAGATCTGCCTATATTCTGGGTTTGAGTCCTACTCATGCTCTCACAGTAATTTCCTCTTATTATTTAAGCTAGTTGGAGTTAATTTCTGCTGCTTGCAACCAGAGAGTCCAAAGTAGTAAAACTCTCTATTCTTCGTGTACTGACCTCTGGTCATTGCCCCACATCCATCTAGAACAGTATTTCTCACTGTGCTAACTTCTATCACTACACTGGTAACATCAACATCCACCAGGTAATCTGATACATCAAATGACTTACGCTTCACAGTTCAGTAATTTTATTTTCAACAACCATCACCTTTGCTTAACTTGTACAACCTGCCACATGGCCATACCATCAACACTTTACGCTGCTCTACCTTTTGATTCATCAATTCAACTCACGCTGATTGAGGAACCACAATACTCAAAAGCCAACATACCACTCTTTGACCTCTTTGATTAAACAGCTTAACTCTTTTACCCTAACTATGCTCTAACAATCCCTTCACCCCTCTTTTTTCACAGGCTAACAGCCCCCATCCTGACCTTACTTCCTATTCAGCCTAGACTCTATGGCTGATTACTTCAATTATTCTTTGCCTGATATCCACAGAACTCCTCAATCTTTTGTCCTTCCATCACAGCCATACTAAGTATACCCAACCTTGTATCAACCTACCATTCGTCTTCTCTACTCCCACACATATGCAGCTGAAATTCACTGAGGAAAAAATCACAATCTCAGTGCAATGGATGAGGTTGCCCTACACTTACTGAAGACCCATTTCTCCATCTGCTTTTGAACTCCATTCCCTTTCACTTCCTCAGACATCGCTGTATCATTTATTCCCCAACCTTTATTTCCAAGGTCACTGATTCTACTAGCCACTTATCCACAAGCAATAAATATTCTGGAGTTCATTCCATACCAAAAAGCCTTTTCTGACTATATATGCATCAAGCAATTAACCTCACTCTCCCTTTTTCATCATAACTAAACTACTTGAATGAACATTCGGTACTAGCGTGCAGAAAAAAGTTAACATAGCAGGACTGTGTACAAGGTTGGCCCTGACTGGCATCTGGGAACAAGATTCTTAGAATGCTTAGTCAACTGATAAAGGTGATTCACCATGCCTAGACTATTCGTACAAACAATAAAGCTTATGCTGAACAAATGCCTTCCTTTTGGGATCTGGAAAATTTTGGTATACACTATGCAGAGGCTGCCTACGTGACCAGCCTTCAGTAAAAACCTGGGCACTAAGACTCTAATGAGCTTCCCTAGGCAGGAACATCACACATGCTGCTGTATCTTCACTGCTGCTGAGATAGTGAGCTCTGTATAACCCCTCATCGGAAGAAGAGAGCATAAGAAAGCCTACATACAGAATCCACCAGACTCCACTTGTCTTTTTTCCCTTGTGATCCAGTTGTATATCTTTAGTACAACACTGTAATAAATCTTGGCTGTGAGTACAACTATATGCTGAGTCCTAGTGAATCTCCAAAAGCAGGGGTGGTAGTGAGAGCCCCCAATTCTGCCATTTTCTCACCTCCCATTAGCTTCTTAAAATCACTAATCTAACCTGGCCCTACTGCATTACAGAAAATATAATCCTTGTACGTGTCCCCTCTGTGACATTTAAATTACTGTTAAGTCATTCATATAAATCACTACCTAACTCTAAACTATTTTTCAAATTTCTTTGTCCTTTTGTGCTGCATCCAGGAAGCATTTCCTAGCTAAATCTTCCAGCTTGATAATTTCCTCTATGGCTAACTTCATTCTATTATCCAACCCACCTAACTGGGTTGCTGGATTTTTTTATTATCATTTCCAAGATCTCTAATTGGTTCTTTTTCATAATAGTCTGTCACTATTGTATGGATTGATATCTTCTCTCCTCTTGCAAAGAAATATTTTGTTTGCTTTATATAAAGTGTCTCTTCCGGAATTACCTAAAAAGAATGAAGTAGTTAAAAATATACTAAGAAAAGATACCCATGTTAAAAAAGGGGAGGGGGAAGCTGCAGAAAAATACATCTACATTAAAAAGGAGTGGAGAGAGTAAGGTCAAAATTGAACATACATATGTAAATGCATAGAAAAATAAGTATCTAGAAGAACTACCAAAAAGTAGAGAGCAGTTGCAGTGGGAATGAAAAGACCTTCACTTTTTACTCTATATACTTCTAGATGTTTGTATTTTTATTTTATAAAGAAAACTGATCTTTATGTCATGTGTACACTTTTAAATTAGATAAGTAAATGGGAAGAAATTCTTCCATGATGACAAAATGCCAGTAGTAACACAAAAGTTGAAGAATTTTAAGCAGTTTCTTTTATTTTCAAATTTTCTTTAAGTATACTACTTTTAAGTAAAAAATATATTTAACAATTTTAGAATTTACGAGTTATGATTTGAAAAGAGGAAAAAACGACCTAACCACTTTGAAATCAAACCTACCTGCTTTCTCCAAAACACGAGAAGGAAAGATTTCTCCTTTTGGCAATGGCAGGCTAGCTTACTGAGATCAATTCTGCAGCCATGAGAAAAAGCTAGACAAAATGTTAAAAGCACCTATTTGAGAAGTAGAAAGGTAGTAAAGGCTTGAAGGGCCAAGAACTCAGAAGGAAAGGAACCCAGAGAGGTGAGCTGCACATCTGGTACAGATTTGTCTACAGGCACTGTTTACAAAACGGCAGGTAAGAGGCTAAAAGGGCTGAACACAGCTTTCAGCAATATCACAGGAATGGGTAAACAAAAACTGGAGTTTCAAGCCACTAAGGAGGAAGGGTCCTATTTATTTCTCCAGGCTTTCAGTTAGGATCCCCAAAGGGCTACACTCTCTAGGAATTAAGTTGAACCAAAAAGAGACCAGCCCCCCAAAACTGAAGACTGGTTTCTGAACAATTCAATCCTTGACTGAGTTAAGATGTCCTACTCTTAACCCTACATAGGAACAAAAGTAAATGTTCTCTGAAGGAAGAAAACATGATGCAGAGTCTCAAATTATTTCCACAATTTTTCATACATAATGTCTAATAAGCAGAAATACGCAAGTATGCCAAAAAAGAAACAACTGACTAGAAATCAAAAGGACACGAGAAGAAAAACTAAAGATCCAGAAGAGATTCACATCCATTAGTTATCTGACCCAAGCTTTAAAATAAATGGGATTAATAAATTTAAAAATCTAAATGACAAGGTGAAGAATTCTAACAAAGAACTAAAAACTATTTTAAAACTCAAATGAAAATTCCAAAAGTGAAATAACTGAAATTATATACTTAATGGATAAATTTAACAGCAGCTTAGACAAAGCTGAAGTGGGATTAGTAAACTGGAAGACAGGTTAAGAAGAAAAGATCCACATTGAAAAATGAAAAAAAAAAGGGTAGAAAATATAGAAAAGAACATAAGAGACACTAGGAGAAGGGAGGAAAAAAGTCTATTAGGTGAATCCCAGAAGAGAAAAAGAATGCATGTGAACCAGTATTTGAAGAGATAATGGCTGAGAATTTTCTAAAACTAACAACAAATCCATCCATAGATTCAAGAATCACTATAAATAGCAGAATAAACACAAAGAAAACTCCAAGTAGAAACATTATAGTAAAATTTTTGAAAATCAAAAACAACAAGAAATTAGCTTCAAAGAAGCAACTTCTTAATAGAAATGGATTATGGAATGATATCTTCAAAGTGCCAACCCAAAATTCTATACCCAGAACATTCTTCAAAATGATGGCAAGAAAAAGACATTTTTTACAAAAATACTGAGAGAATGTGTTACAGCAGACCCACAATAAAGAAAATACTAAAGAGAACTCTTTGGTTAGAAAAAAAACTATCCAAATGGAACCACAAAAATACATGAAAGAAAGAAGAGCACCAGAAAAGATAAACATGTGGGTTTGTCTAATGAATATTTGGTGTATAAAATGATGATGATGATGATGACACGTTATGGGGTTTAAAATACTTGTAGAGGGGCGCCTGGGTGGCACAGCAGTTAAGCGTCTGCCTTCGGCTCAGGGCGTGATCCCAGCGTTATGGGATCGAGCCCCACATCAGGCTCCTCTGCTGGGAGCCTGCCTTCTTCCTCTCCCACTCCCCCTGCTTGTGTTCCCTCTCTCGCTGGCTGTCTCTATCTCTGTCGAATAAATAAATAAAATCTTTTAAAAAAAATAAAATAAAATAAAATAAAATAAAATAAAATAAAATACTTGTAGAATTATGATAGACAATAACAAAAAGGCAGGGAGAGGTAAATACAACGAAAGGTCCTAAGATTCTTGCACTGTTTAAAAAAGTGGCAAAAGTACTAATATATACCAGACTTTAACAAGTCAAAGATACATACTGAAATCTTGGATAACCACTAACAGAATAGTAAAAGAATGTATAACTAACAAGCAATGGCTTGGGGTGATACAGAAACAATTAAGCATAAAGAAGGCAAGAAAGGAAGATAAAAAGAATATATGAGGCGGCGGATGGGGATGGGGAGAGGTGAAGTAAGACCATAAGTTTTAAATATAATTACATCAGTAAAATAAATGTTCATGGACCAAATACTCCAACAAGGCAAAAATTATTCACTGGATAAACAAAACCTAACAATGCAATGCCTATAAGAGACGTACCTTAAATAAAGGATAAATAGTCTGAAAGCAAAAGGACAGAAAAAAGATAACCCATACTAACACTATCCAAAAGAATGTTTGGGCAATCAATCATACTAACATTAGATATTTTTAATGCTAAAAGTGAAGACACAGTTAAGATGTAATAATCCTTTACACATATTTATATAAACTAAATACTATGACCTTAAAATACATAAAGCAAAACTTGACAGAACTGGAAGGAGAAATAGATCCACAATCATTTTGGGGAATATTTTTGGAGGGGGAGGGGGAGGGGGACAGGGAGGGAGAGAATACCAAGCAGGCCCCATGCCCAGCATGGAGACCAAAGAGGGACTCTATCTCACAACCCTGAGATCATGACCTGAGCCAAAATCAAGAATTGAACATTTAACTGAGTAACCCAGGTGCCCCCATTGTGGGAAATTTTTTTTTTAAAGATTTTATTTATTTATTTATTTATTTGACAGAGAGAGACAGCAGGAGAGGGAACACAAGCAAGGGGAGCGTGAGAGGGAGAAGCAGGCTTCCTGCCAAGCAGGGAGCCCGATGTAGGGCTCGATCCCAGGACCCTGGGATCATGACCTGAGCCAAAGGCAGACGCTTAACAGCTAAGCCACCCAGGTGCCCCCATAGTGGGAAATTTTTAAAACACTCCTCTTAGTAACTGACAAAACAAAATTGAAGAAACTAGATTGGGGATTTTATTTTAAACGTCCTTTATTTTCCCTAAAGAAACATGCCCATCTTGGCTGTGTTTCTCTCAATGCTGCTGAAGCTCATCTGCAACTACAGAGATTTAATGGTACTTGATATTATAAAATAAATGTCATTTTTAAGACCTTTTCTGCAGGGGGAAAAAAAACCGGCAAACTTTTAGCACATTTTGCAAAATAGTAACTCTTTGCTTTAAACTCTTTTACACATTCAAATACTATACTGTAATGCAAAAACACATTAGCATATGCTCATGGTTAATGTTATTCTTAAAAAATAGAGCTGAATTTCCTTACAAAAATGATACTATAAGAAAGTAGTCATCTATGCTATGTTATATTATCCTATTAGCCTTTCCTTAGAATGTGATTCTTATTTTTCTAGGTATGTGATTCAGTAATCAATGAGTTAGACTAAGAATAAGTTATTTTTTAAATTATTTCTATGTTTCGAAGCAATTAACATTTTTCAGTGGCCTCAAGTCTTAAATTTGAAATTTGCAAATACATATTAAAATAATGTTTTTCAAGCAAAGGACTTTTTTTAGAAAGTCCAAATGACTGTATCACTTGATTTACATAAAATCAAGGCATTTTCTTCCTTGCCTATGAATCACTGTAATCTTTACTGCTCAACTATGATATCCCACATTCCTTAATAATTAACTTCATTAACATTTAATAATCTCCACACTTTCCCTAACTTTTCCCTTTGGCCTATCCCACATATTTGTGTATGTACAAGTACCATCAGTACTTTTCTTCTCAGCATCTCTCCTGTCTTCCCAAGAAGAGAATTCCTATTGTTAGGACTTTTATAATGGGAGTTGTCCATAGAAGAATCTTCTCAGTTCAATTTTACAGAAAACATGAAAATACCAACCATGGGAAGGAGCAGAATTTATATGTAAAGTTATTTTAACTATGTGACAATTTTGTAAAACATCAGTAAAAATTTCACTATGTAGTTCGAATCTCCCAATACTTTGCAAAAAATAATATGTTCTCAATCTAATATGTAAGAGTTCTTTGGTTTACCTAAGAATCAAAAACAAAATAAACTTATTAACAAGCTTTTCCCACAGAAAAGGCAGACTCATGGCTATCAAGAATCTTTAGAAACAGCCAGAATGAAATAACTTTAGAATCTAGCAAAACAAACACATAAATTTCAATAAGCTTGCAGAAGAAATAAGTAAAGACTATAATATTTTTAAACATTACCAGTTTTAACCGTTCTTTTCGCCTTTTGCCAAAGGAGGCACTTGACCCAGGTTCTGATTCCTTTTTTCCATCCTCATCCTCATCTTCATCTTCATCATCCTCAAAACACCAATCTGGCAACAGAGGTGGGGGTGGTGCTTCCTCTATATCACCATAGCGACGAAAAAGTTCTTTCAAATAATCACCCTTATAAATTCCTGGTGGTCTGGCTTGAGCAAAAGTAGCAACTGCTGCTTCAATACTATGGAAAACAAACACCATGGAATTTCCTCACTACTCTTAATTTATGCAGATTTATCAAAACTCACTCATTCTACTTCAGGCACCAAATGAAGTACAATATAGGTTTATAAAATGGACAAATCATATTCCCCATGCCCAAGGCATTCAATCTATTAAAGGACAAATTCCTTCTGAAACAGCTTTAATATAAGGTACATTAATAATCCCTAAACCCTAGAGGTAAGCTGCAATGACTGTACAGAAGAGACCTGGGAAAGTCTGTGAAAAATTTAAATAAAACCTTGAAGGTTGAGATCTCACTCTAAGGGAAATCAAAGAAATGTGAATAGCAGTATGAATAAAAATAAAAGCATGCTAGCTTTTAAGAACTTTCAACAGACCCGGTAATAAGAGCAAAGGTCATCAGAGAGAGGCTAAAGCACAGGCTGACACAGGAGTCTGGGGTCACTATCAAAAGCAGCTCAAAGGCCAGAAAGGCAGAGCTAGAAGAGCATGCAGTAGAGAACCAGAGGATGTGTGAACCAGGGAAATACACAATCATATGCGTACTTCAGCTGATTATATTTAGAGAAGGACCTACTGTGTGAAAGGCTTTATAAAAAAAATAATGATCCTCAATCAGTAAACAAGAAAATTCAGGTAGTAATATGCCATTCACTCAGGAATGTGAGGCCACAAAGGTTCTAATCTCTCAGGATCTAAAAAGGCACTTCAATTAAGACATGCTTGCTTGATTGGTTCATAGAGAGTAACTGTCCCAAAAATACCTCCTCCATATACCATTACAAGTTTTTCCTAATATTCAACAGCTATTTTTAAAAAGGTATTATTAAAAATGAAAAGAACAAGGGGCATCTGCCTGGTTTAGTCAGTAGAGCATGCAACTCAACCTCAGGGTCAGAAGTTCAAGCCCCATGTTGGGCATGAGCTAGCTTACTTACAAAAAGAAAAAAAAGAAAAAGAAAAAAGAACAATAACAACAAAAGTAACTTCCAAAGGTGAAAAATAAAAATTGAGTAAACTTGTCTCTGATAATTCTGGAATATGTGAACAAAATCTGGAAAAGAAAATACATAGTATATAAAAATCCATAAACATTCAACTGAAGTGCTAGTTAGTACAAAACACCAGGTAATAAATGATATTCTAAGATTAATCAAGTCTAAAATGAAAAGCACTTTAAATACTACTAATCAGGACTTCACCAAAAATTTGGCAATATAAAAAGCTAAAACTAAAAAAATCAATAAAATTCTTTATCAATTACTAATCTTCTTCCATTATAACAAGAAACAAATACCTCCAATCCATTTTCTCCACCAAAAAGGCACATATGAGGAAACCAGTGCGATTGAAACCATGGGTACAATGAACACCTAGAAAATAAAGTAGCTTTGGTTTAAAATTAATATATCACTTCAGAAGCCACATTTCACTTTAAAATTCCAACCTTCAATCAAAACATTTTAATGATTTTATTTAAAAAACCACATTTTTAAAAACTTGGCCCTCTCTTGTAACTATCAGTAACTGTCAGTTTAATTCTTAAAATCTAATTTATCTCACTAGCAAGAAGTTTAGTATATACTGATTACAAATCACCTCTAAGGTCTAAAGATATCTCTTAAAACTAAAGGATTCCAAGCATTTTAGGGGTACCTAGGTGGCTCAATCAGTTAAGCGTGTCCCTTTGGCTCAAGTCATGATCCTAGGGTCCTGGGACTGATCCCCACATTGCACTCCCTGCTCAGTGGGGAATCTGCTTCTCCCTCTCCCTCTGTGCACACTCTCTCTCTCTCAAATAACTAAGTAAATCTTAAAAAAAAAAAAAAAAAGAAAAGAAAAGAAAAGGAATTCAAGCACTTTAAATAAGAAGGTATTTTTATCAAACACACAACTCTAAAAGATGGACACACACACACACAACACTTGATTGGATCTAGAAAATAACTGACGGTAATACAGTACAATAAAAACAAAACTACTATGGAGTTCTCTTAGAAACCAACTGACAATATCTTTACATTAACTTATAATATTTAAAATAAACTTTCAGGGGGCACCTGGATGGCGCAGTCAGTTAAGCATCGGACTCTTGGTTTCGGCTCAGATCACAATCTCATGGTCCTGAGATCAAGCTCCACATCCAGCTCTGTGCTATGCATGGAGGTTGCCTAAGACTTTCTCTCCCTCGGCCCCTCCCACCTCTCTCTCTCTCTCTCAAATAAATAAATAAATCTTTTTTAAAAAGTAAAATAAACTTTCAGGAGAAAAACCTGAAAATTCAGTACATATTCAAGATTAGTGTGGTCCTATCTCTATATTTTTGAAAAGCTGCAAATGAGCTTCATAAATTCCAAAATGACTGCATTTTTAATCATTTCAACTACTTTGAAAAAGTAATTAAAACAGTTTGGTTGACATTACTAACATGACAACATTACTTAAGTCACTCTCTTGCAAAACTCGAAATGAAGCTTTTCCTATTACCTCTTTAATGGAAAGATATCCTGCCATTTAAGACTATATCTTAACAAACTACTCTTCTCTTTGTATATGAAGCATCCTAATAGAAGGCAACCAAAATCAAATATATACATAAACTAAAAGTTAGAATTACAAAACTTCTAGAAGACAATATGGGAGAAAATCTTTGCAACCTTAGTGTACGAAAAGACTTCTTAGATAAAACATAAAATAAAAGGAAATATTGATAAACTGGGCTACTTCACAATGGTATATGCTTGCTCTTTGAAAGCTGTCATTAAGAAAATAAATACACCAGGGGACACCTGGGTGGCTCAGTCAGTTAAGTATCCCAACTCTCAATTTTGGCTCAGGGCATGATCTCAGGGTCCTGAAATTGAGCCCCACATCGGACTGCATGCTGGGCATGGAGCCTGCTTAAGATTCTCTCTCTCCCTCTCCCTCTCCCCCTCCCCCGCTCTCTCTTCCTCTAAAAAGAAAAAAGAAAGAAAAATATAACACTAGCCACAGAATATACTCTCATTATGTATATCTGATAAAGGACTTCTATCCAGAATATATAAAGAACTCTTACAACTCAATAATAAAACAAACACCCTAATATTTTTAAAACTGGGCCAAAGATTTAAAAAGACACTTTACAAACGAATACGTGTAAAGGGTCAAGAAGTACATGAAAAGGCAGTTGACATCATTATCATGAAAATGCAAACTAAAATCCCCTATATACTAATTAAAATAGCTAAAATCAAAAAGAGTGACAATATCAAATGTAAGTGAGTATGTAGAAGAACTGAAACCCTCAGATACTGCTGGCAGAAATACAAAATAACACAATCACTTTGGAAAACAGTTTGGCAATTTCTTAAAAAGTTAAACATACACCTACATCAAATGACCCAGACATTCTAATCCTAGTTATTTACCCAAGAAAAATAAGAATATGTGTGCAAAGATATACATAAAGATTAATGTCCATAGCAACTTTATTTATAATGGCCAAAAACTGCAAACACCCCAAATGTCAGTTATCAGGTGAAGGGATATACACGTGTTATATCCATTCAATAACTACTACTCAGCCATAAAAATGAATGAATTACTAATAAATACAATGACGATGATTTCAAAACCTGTGTGAAAGAAGCAGAAAACAAAAAACAAAAAAAAAGTCCACATATATAAATTTTATTTACATAAAGTCTATAATATGCAAAAATTTGTATGGAACCATGAAAGACCCTGAATAGCCAAAGCAATCTTGAGGAAAAATAACAAAACTGGAGGTATCACACTTCCTGATTTCAAATTATACCACAAAACTGTAGTGATTAAAAGCAGTATGGTACTGACATAAAGACAGACATACAGGGAAAGAATGGAATAGGATTAGGGAACCCAGAATTAAACTCCTGCATATACGGTCAACTAATATTCAAGAAGGGAACCCAGAACACTCAATGGGGAATGACAGTCTCACCAACAAATGGTGTTCATGCAGAACAATAAACCTGGACCCCTATCTTACACTATTCATAAAAGTTAACACAAAATGGATCAAAGACTTAAACGTAAGACCCAATACCATAAAACCCCAGAAAAAGATGTAAGGGAAAAAACTATTTGACACTGATCTTGCCAATGATTTTTTGGATATGACACCAAAAGCACAAACAACCAAAGCAAACATCAACAAATGAAACTACATTAAACTTAAAAGCTTCTGCCCAGAAGATATGAACAGACACTTTTCCAATGAAGACATACAAATGGCTAACAGACACATGAAAAAATGTTCAAAATCATTAGCCATCAGGGAAATTCAAATTAAAACCACACTGAGATACCACCTTACGCCAGTTAGAATGGCAAAAATAGACAAGGCAAGAAACAACAATTGTTGGAGAGGATGTGGAGAAAGGGGATCCCTCCTACATTGTTGGTGGGAATGCAAGTTGGTACAGCCACTCTGGAAAACAGTGTGGAGGTCCCTTAAAAAGTTAAAAATTGAGCTACCCTATGATCCAGCCATTGCACTACTGGGTGTTTACCCCAAAGATACAGACATAGTGAAGAGAAGGGCCATATGCACCCCAATGTTCACAGCAGCATTGTCCACAATAGCTAAATCGTGGAAGGAGCCGAGATGCCCTTCAACAGATGACTGGATTAAGAAGTTGTGGTCCATATATACAATGGAATATTACTCAGCTATCAGAAAGAACGAATTCTCAACATTTGCTAACACCGGGTGGCTTTGGAGGGCAATACTAAGTGAAATAATAAAGCAGAGAAAAGACAACTATTATATGATTTCTCTCATCTATGGTCAAGAACTAGGAAGATCGGTAGGGGAAGAAAGGGATAAAGAAAGGGGGTAATCAGAAGGGGGAATGAAACATGAGAGACTATGGACTATGAAACAAACTGAGGGCCTCAGAGGGAGGGGGTGGGAGAATGGGATAGGCTGGTGATGGGTAGTAAGGAGGGCACGTATTGCATGGTGCACTGGGTGTTATACGCAACTAATGAATCATCGAGCTTTACATCGGAAACCGGGGATGTACTGTATGGTGACTAACATAATATAATAAAAAATCATTAATTAAAAAAAAAAAAAAAAAGAATCACAGAACCTGGCAAGACCTCTCCACCAAAAGTTCCTGGCAAATAACAGTAAATTAAATAGTAACAACCAAAGTATAAAAAAAAAAAAAAAAGCTTCTGCCCAAATAAATAAACAAATGAAATGGCAACCTACAGAATGGGAGAAAAATTTTGCAAACCATACATCAAGCCAGGGACTAATATCCAAAATATATAAAGAATGCATACCAAAAAATTAAAAAAAAAAACAAAACAAGCCAATTAAGAAATAGGCATAGGATCTCAAAAGACATTTTTCTAAAGACATCAAAATGGCCAACAGGTATACTAAAAGATACTTAACATCACTAATCATCAGGGAAATATATATCAAAACCACAGTACCACCTCACACCTGTTAAAATGGTTATCATCAAGAAAACAAGAGGTAAGTACTGGCAAGGATGTGATGAAAGGGGAACTCTCGTACACTGTCGGTGGGAATGTAAACTGGTTGAACCACTTTGGAAAACATTATGGAGGTTCCTCAAAAAATTAAAAATAGATCTACCATATGATTTAGCAATTCCACTTCTGGGTATACACCCAAAGGAAATGAAAATAGGATATTGAAGAGATATATGCACTTCCATGTTGACTGCAGCATTACTGACAATAGCCAAGATATGGAATCAACCTAAGCACCATCAGTGGATGAATGAATATAGGAGACATGAGGTGTGGGGGGGGGGGGGGGGGGGGGGGGGGTATGGGGGTGTAATGGAACTTTACTTAGCCAGGAGAAAGAACATTCTTCCATTTGTAACAACATAGATGGACCTTGATCATATTATGCTAAATAAGGGAGATAAGTCAGACAGTGAAAGACAAGTACTATATGCTATTACTTATACATGAAATCTAAAAAACCCAGACTCGAAAAATCAGAAGAGTAAAATGGTGGTTACCAGGAAATGGGGGGGGGGGGGTTGTTACAGGACACAGTTATTTAAGGGCACAAATTTGCAATGAGTAGTAAATAAGACCTGAAGATCTAATGCACAGCATAGTGAATATAGACAACACTATTGTATTATGTTCATCAAACTTGAGAAGCTACAATTTAATTATTCCAAACACTAAAAAGAGAAATCATGTAACATGATAGAGGTGTTAATTATTGCTACAATGGCAATCATATTACAATGTATAAATATATCAAATTAACATGTTGTATATCTCAAATTTCCACAATGTCATATGTCAAATATATTTCAATAAAACAATTTCTAAAAAATGCAAATTAATCTATAGTGACAGAAAGTAGAAAGTGATTGCCCGATCTACAACTAAGGATTGAAGAGAAGATGGACAGAAAGGGACATAAACTGCAAATGCTCTGAACCTTGGTTGTCGTTTCATGATTATCTACATAATTAAACTGTGCATTTTAAATGAATGCAGTTCATCACAAGGTTGACTGTTTTTAAAACCAGATTATAAAGTAAGGGGCGCGTGGGTGGCTCAGTCAGTTAAGCATCTCCCTTTGGCTCAGGTCATGATCTCGGGGTCCTGGGATCGAGTCCCGCATTTGGGCTCCCTGCTCAGCAGGGAGTTTGCTTCTCCCTCTCTCTCTGTCCCTTTCCCTGCTTGTGTCTTTCTCTTTCAGATAAATAAATAAAATAAAATCTTTAAAAAAGGAAAAAATCTAGACGTTAAATTGAGATGCTGATATAAGTCTGCAATTGGCTTTTTTGGGGGGTTTTTTTGGGTTTTTTTTTTTAAGACTTTATTTTATTTATTTGACAGAGACAGCCAGCGAGAGAGGGAACACAAGCAGGCGGAGTGGGAGAGGAAGAAGCAGGCTCCTAGCGGAGGAGCCTGATGTGGGGCTCGATCCCAGAACACCGGGATCACACCCTGAGCCGAAGGCCAACGCTTAACGACTGCGCCACCCAGGCGCCCCTGCAATTGGCTTTTAAAACACATTCCAAAATACTTGTTTTTAGCAAATGACTATCAAAAATGTAACTTTGATACATTTTTATTTGATACATTTTTAAAGGTATACCAATAAAAGTATCATTTTCATCTCATTTCCGTAACAGGGTAAGATTTCCAAAAAAGATTTTTGCTACTTAAAAAAAAAAAAACTGAAAGCCAGTATCTTAGAGTCACAATCAACTTAAACCAAATCACCTATTTCTACATTCACAGTAAATAAATAATCATTAATATTTAGAATAAAAACCTTAGTCAATGAACAATACCCAATTAACAAGGATACAAAGGAACTACAGACGGGTAATTTGCACAAATAAAAATATGTATGAATCAAAACACCACATATGGCAAACTATAAATTAATCAGATGGCTACAGCATAGAGTATAATAAGAAAGTAATACCAAATGCAGTTGGAGGCAATGAAAAGGACAATATCCTGAAGAAACCTGTGTACCATACTAAAGACAGTATAAGGGCAATAGAGAGATATTAAAAATTTTTAAGCATGGGGCGCCTGGGTGGCTCAGTCGTTAAGCGTCTGCCTTCAGCTCAGGGCATGATCCCAGAGTCCTGGGATCAAGCCCCACATCAGGCTCCTCCGCTGGGAGCCTGCTTCTTCCTCTCCCACTCCCCCTGCCTGTGTTCCCTCTCTCGCTGGCTGTCTCTCTCTCTGTCAAATAAATAAAATCTTTAAGAATAAATAAATAAATAAATAAATAAAATTTAAAAATAAAAAATTTTAAGCATGGCAATAAAATTATCATGTTTTTAAAAAATACTCCAGGGGTACATGGCTGGCTCAGTCAGAAGAGCATGCAACTCTTGATCTCAGGGTAGTGGGTTCAAGTCCCACATTGGGTGTAGAGATTACTAAAATAAATAAATAAATAAATAAATGTTTAAAAAAATAAATAGCCCGCTCCAAAGGCAGCTCGACAGAAGGCAGAAAGGCAGCAACAATGAAGGCAAGAAACACAGTAAGGAAGCCACCCCAGTAATTAATGTGTGAGCTAAGGGTCAGAGTGACAAGGGTCATAGTGATAGGGATAATGAGGGGAGGCAGACTGAAGAGACATTTAAGGCATAATCTCCAATCGGAGGGGTCTGACTGTCAACACTGAGAGAAAAGACATAAAAGGGGTCTCTGGTTTCTGATGGGGTGACTAAGTGGGCAGCGGCACCATTTACTAGCTTAGGAAGTAGAGGAGTTTACATCAGTCTTATAGGCGAGGTAATGAGTACAGTTGGTGATGATGAGTTTAAGGCTCTTTTGGGACTTAAAAGTATTTGGAAAAAATAGCAAAGAGCTTCACGGAGAGGTGTGGCTGGACCTGCAGATTAAAAAATAATCAACACACAGTGAACTAAGGAAGAGGTCTGTGGTATAGATAAGATCACTAAGACTGGGCATGTAAAATAAGAGAACAAACTTAATAATGAAATCTGAGGAAAACCAACCTTTTGAGAATAAGTAAGGAAGGAAAATTATTTATAAAGAAGATTAAGAATAAACTGCCATGAGGTCAAGAAAACAAAGAGAACATGGAGTCATGTACAACAAAAAAAAGAGAAAGTTTCAAGATATGACAGTTTAACTTTTTAAATGTCACAGAAAAATTAGAAATGAAAGTCACTATTTGTTTAAGAGTGCATGGGGAGGACTCCAGATTGCAATGTAGTGAATGGAGATAAGTGAATTCAAGTATCAATCTTTCAAAAAATCAGCTGGGAAGAGGAAAGGGAAATATAAAACAAGAAGAAATGTGTGGGATTTTTTTTTTTTGGCAGGGGGAGTATCATTCAATATGAGACTTAGATATGTTTACAGGCTGAGAAGGACCTGGGTTAAATCACAGAGGTTGACAATAATTGATAACAAGGATACAACTGAAATAAAGTTCTTAAAGAAGAGAAAAAATAGAGATCAACCTTGAACAGAAAAAGATACCCCTTAGAAATAAATGGCTATAATCATGAAACTATAAATTCCATTATCTCCATTGCTTTTTAAGAAAAGAGGCCTCAAAAATTACAAAGTCAGCTGCAGAGAATTTTTTGCACAACATGAACCTAAACCTACCATGTATATTTTCCTTCTTCTTTACATTTCAGACCAATTTAAGCAACAAATATTCTAACTGTAAATATGTTTCTCACCTAAACCATTACTGTTTTGCATTCTAATTTTTACCCTAGCAAGATACTTTTATGAATAGAAAATGTAAGAATAATTGCTAATGCACTGATCAAGTCATGTGATGAAATATAAACTAAGGAAGTACCACAGTTTTTTTAATATTCCTTGTTATTACAAATACATAAAGTTTCAGTCTTATTATACTTCAAAACATTAACAGATGACTGGAGTTTTAAAGTAAGATAATAGTTATAAAAACCTTCATCAAAGCAAATCTCTGCAGAAAAATATGGAAGATCACACATTTGTTGTTTAAAAAAAATTCCATTAACTACAAGTTTAGTATGATAGGTCTTCAATGTTTAAAAAAAGGAAGAACAGGGGCGCCTGGGTGGCACAGCGGTTAAGCGTCTGCCTTCGGCTCAGGGCGTGATCCTGGCGTTCTGAGATCGAGCCCCACATCAGGCTCCTCCGCTATGAGCCTGCTTCTTCCTCTCCCACTCCCCCTGCTTGTGTTCCCTCTCTCGCTGGCTGTCTCTATCTCTGTCGAATAAATAAATAAAATCTTTAAAAAAAAAAAAAAAAAAAAAAAGGAAGAACATTTTTCAGTTTTCCTTAGTTCATTATGAGAATGGGTCCACCTAGTGGCAAGTAAAGCAGAGTTTATATCTAAAGATGGCTCACTATTAACTATTTTAAGTCAACTTCTTATTAAAATTTGTCTTCATTTTCTAGGTAAGCTAATACAATAAATTTACACAGCATGTCAAAAAATATTAACACTAATATACGTATTAGGGGAAACCACAGTTCTTTAAAAATCAAGTTGAGAAGAAACAGGAGCACCTGGCTGGCTCAGTAGGTAGGGCATGCGACTCTTGATCTTGCGGTTTTAAGTTCAAGCCCCACGTTGGCGTAGAGATTACTTAAAAATAAAATCTTTCAAAAAAGAGAGAAAGAGAGAAGAAGCAATCTCCCCAGCAAAAGGAGAGAAAGATGAGCTATAACAATAGAAACATACATCCTGGATATATAAATATAAATTTGGAAGAGGTGATTTATAAAAGCTTAGTGGCAACCTATCTTTTCAAATAAAGCCTGATTTCAACATACATGGTTTCCTTTCTATCTCACTAGTCAGATAAATTAATTTTTAGGATCGAAAAAACTTATCTGATCAGTCTAAATCAGTGCTTCTTCCCAGAGGACATCTGGCAATGTCAGGAGACTTTTTTCATTGTCTCAACTGGTGGCGTGCTACTAGCATCGAGTGGGTAGAAGCCAGGGATGCTGTTAAACATACTACAAAGCACAGGAGAGCCCTCCGAAATAATTATCCAGCCCAAATTGTCAATAGTGCTGAGGTTGAAACACCCTGGTCTAAAAGAGCAGCAAAGATAAGAACAGAAAAAAGAAACTAACAATTATTAAGAACTTATTATATGCCAAGTTATCTTAAATATTTTTATTAAACAAAAAAAAAGTTTTTTACCAAAATAACATATGCTACTCATGAAAATACATATTCACAAATCTGTTACAATAGTCGTAATTGGAAACACCTAAAGTAATTAGAGGCATCAGTTATAAACCCAGTTATCATTTACCAAGAAATCAGCTGCTTCTCTTTTAACAAAGATTTTTTTTAAATTTCTCCCATCCACAAAATTCTTATTCTCAAGACAGTTACTTCTGCACATGCAAACGAATGCACTATAGTTCCGTAAGCTCTTATTTGTAATTATAATTTCAAAAAAAAAGTTCTAAAAAAATTAAGGTTTTGGTAAATCATTTGAGGACAAAACCTGATCTGAACTGATGTAACATTTATTTATAGGCTATTTTTCCCACTTAGTGTAAATGAATATTCATATGTTTAACTGCAGAAATGTTAATGTGTTTAATTACGGAATGGTCTCTTAACACCAAGGTTATCTCTAAACACTATTTTCTAAATAGGAACCACTAAAGGGAACCAATCTCCTTAGAGAAATAACTGATTCCAGGTCTGGAAAACATCATGTGCCAGAAACAAGGAAACCATCAAAGAGCAATGCGTGATACCAAAGAATACAGAAAACAACTTGAAGGGGCTCCCATTGCCCCAGGTTGGAGCAATTTGGACATTAAGAATAAATGTCAACTGCAACTGATTTAAATATGTCAACTATATAAAAATAATTCCAACAATACAACTGGACAATTTATAACAAGGGTCAACTTCTTTTCCTAAACCTGGTATTGTTAATCTTTCTAACAACACGACATCTATTTCTGAATGCTAAGACTTATTACCCTCCTTTGAATTCTTCAAGTACATTTAGCATTTACCCCTACAATGATTTCTCTCAAATGAGAAAACAGTTGTCACTCAAATAAAGGCCGCAATGCTATTTTAGGCTGTGTATCTTCTGGTTGCACACCTAAATATATGTGTGTATATGTGTACTTGTTATATATATTCTTGTGAATGTGTAAATATATACGCACATATACATCACAATACTGTATGGCATATATTCCCATGTTCTTGTTCTTCTGTTAAAGAATAGTTGCATATGCTATAAATGACCTGCTTTAACAGATATGTAAGCTGTTTCCAGTTTTTATTACAAATAAAGCTTTGATGACATTCCTTTCACAGAAATCTTTATGTCCATCTCTACTTTCTTAAAATGAGTTCTTAGATGTAGTCTTGATAAGTCAAAGTATATAAACACTTATGAAGACCTTGAAAAATATCACCAAATTGTCCCTCCAGAGAAGTAGTACCAATTAACACTCTAATTAACAACGTATGAGTACACCCAATGTATCCAATCCTTAACATTCTAATTTTTTAAATCTTTGCCAATTTGATGGGGGGAAGTAACAACTATATTTTAATTGTATCTCTTGTTAAAAAATTAAAAAAATTTTTCATGTTTCTTGGCTACTTGTATTTTATTTTTTATAAGTTGCATTTTCATTGTTTTCCATATTTTGCCAGTTGGATTATAAAATCTCTTTTGTACATATATTTTTTTGTTTTCATTAAGTGACTGATTCAAGAAAGAGAGAGAGCAAGCAGGGAGAGGGAGAGAGAGAAGCAGACTCCTCACTGAGCACTGAGCCAGACGAAGGGCTCGATCTCACAACCCCGAGATCAGGACCTGAGCTGAAATCAAGAGTTGGACGCCAACCAACTGAGCCACCCAGGCATCCCTCTTTGTATATATTTTTTTATCTGTCATATGCTTCAAATATCTGTCCAAACTTGTCAAATAATCCTTTTGCTCTGTTTCTGTTATGTTTTATAGTACAGAAATTCTTTTTCATTCTCACGAGTTAATCTAGAAATCACGGCAGCAACAACTTAGAGATCTGAACTTTGAAGTCAGAAAACGGATTGAAAATCTGACTTAAACACTGATTAGATGTGTGACCATGGGCAAACTACTTAATTTCTCTGAAACTTAGTTTTCTTATCTGTAAAATGGGGATAACACCACACACTACATAGTTGTTATGAGGATTATACTCATTCATTTCTTCATTCATTCATTTACAGTTTCCCAACATGTCTCCCAAGCAAAGAATAAGCACTCATTAATAGGAGCAGGTACTATTATCACTAACAGAGAACACATTTTAATTTTTGACAGCAGCTCTCAAATTTAAGTGTTCATAAAAAGTCACCTAAGACCCTTGTTTTTAAGAAAAAACTGAATTCCTAGGGTTCTACCCCAGAGTTTTTTATTATATAGGTCCAGGATGAGGCCCTAAAACATTTCTAATAAGCATTCTCAGATCATTCTGAAGCAAGCAGTCCAGGGACACTCCTAAAGAAATATTTATGAATTCTGCCTTTGGTGATATAATTGAAATATCCTACCCTACCCCAGAATTAAATAAATATCGACCTGTATTTTCTCCCATATGCTTATGAGTCCTTTTAAAAATATTTAATCCATCAGGAAACTACTGTAGTTTCCATTACTATACCTTATGCTTTAATAACTGGTAAGGACAATCTCCTCATTATTTTTGTTTTTCAAGATATTCTTACTCATAACATTGCCTGTTTCATTTGCCAAACAATTTTTTTCGGTCCTCAATATATGTTAATTATGTAGAGGCAGTAAATTTTACAAATAAAAGAAATCAACTTCATAGTAATTCTTCCAAAGTCTCATTGGGATTTTGCTTAGAATTACACTAAAAATTGAAATTAATTTGGAAACAAATGTCCCCCCTTTCTTCAAGTCTTTTTTAATATCCAAGTATATTTTCTTCATAAAGACCTCCTACACTTCTTAATAAACTTTATTCCTTGGTATTTTATATTTTTGTTACAGAAAAGAGAAGTGGCTTAAAGTCCGAACTTACAACTCAGATTGCTTAGGATATGATCTAAGCTCTAACCATTACTAGCTGTGTGAATGACCCTGAGCAAGTCACTTAACCTTTCCAAGCTTCAGTTTCTCATCATAAAATGGGGGTGGCAATAAAGTCTACGTTAAGAGAATTGTTGTAAGAACAAAATGAGATAATGAATGTAAAATGGTTTACTGAGTGACTAACACAGAGGAAATGCTCCATTAATGTTAACTAGTATTATTAATAAGATTAATAAGACCATCTTCTAATTTTATTTTCTATTTACTGTTTATTTACAAGAAAGTTGCTGATGTTTTCTTATTTACCTGTGTTCAAATATATCCCCTGAACTTTCTTACTATTCCTAATAGTTTTTCAGTTAATTCTCTGAATAGGGAAAATATCAGATGCCTAAAACTTTAAAAACAAGAAATCACAGAAGAAAATATATTGACAACAAAAAAGTTTTAAAACATTACCCCCAAAATTAAAAGGCAAATGAAATGGAAAAACTTTACAGTAGTACAAACAAGAAGTTAATTTATGGCTTCTAGCTATCAGGAGAAAAAACTACTCAATAAGCTATGCTAAAACAAATGGTTGCTTATAAAGAAAACATTTAAATTAGATCCTCATTTCAAACCATATGTCAATATAAATATCAGAAAGAACAAAGAATCAAAGCTAAAAATCAAACCTTAAAAATTCTAGATGACCAGTCCTAGTAGCACTATTCATAATAGGAAAAAAAACAAACTGAAAACAAGCCAAAAGTCTTTTTAAGTAATTGTCAGGCTTTTTCAATTGAGTACATTTAGTATATTGTTTAGTATACTTAGTATACTGTTTGTTTAGTATATTGTTTATTGCCTGCCTTCCTCCCACATCCCTTCCCCCCCTGCTCCCAGTCCACCCTAAAATATAAGCTCCAGGAGAGCAGGGATTTTTTTTGTTTTCTCCACTGATGTGTTCCAAGAGCCTGTACCTTGCAAAGAGTAGCAATCAATAAATATCTGCTGAAATAGTTGTCCCTCAACAGGAGAATGGATAAACTATAGGGTACTCGTGGTGGAATACTATACAGCAGCAAAAAATGAACCACAGTTACACAGATCACCATGGATCACTCTCAAAAACATAATACTGAGTGAAAAGAGTTTCGCAATACATATGGTATAAAATGCAAAATTATAAAAAATAAATATGTAGTGTTTAAGGTAAAGTTTCCCAGCAGTATACCTGAAGAGGGGGAATTAGGGCTTTATCTTAAAAAATACAAAAATTACAAAAATACATTTCATAGTTCACAAAAGTTAGTTTATCACTCTAATCACTTTTCTTAGTGATTACTTAAAAAAGAAAAGAAAAAAAAAAAAACTTCCATATCACCTCACTTGCTAAAAAGAAAATGGAAACACAAACACAAAATAAAATATTTAAACAGCGGTAAAGTAAAGCCAGACATACCTATAAGTTCGGGTGGGTTTCTTTCATTAAACCGCTCACACAGACGAATGAATGTCTCCGTATTCTCAGTTGTAGGGCACTCACCATGGCTAGTAATATGGAAACATTTTTTTTTAAAGAAGAAATTGCAAATTTCAGCAAAAGGTTTCAATACTAAAGAATCTTAATACATGACTTACCCTTTACACTGAAGTTTTATATATTTGATTCCTTCTTTTTCTATGTCATTTCTGTCATAGAACCTTGAAGTATTTGTCAAATCCACTAACAAGCCCATTTTAACCTTAAAAAAAAAAAAAGAAAAGAAAAAGAGAAAAGAGATTTACTAGTAACTGAATTTGTTCCAAAACAAACTGATGAAATGGCAATACTCCAGTTCACCCATCTACACTGAGGGAGATTTTATGTTCACTCTACCAATGAACTATTGATAACAAAAGCATCACTTACTCAAGTCTTACTCAAGGTACTAGAACTTAGAAGGCACTAAATGAAATAAATTAACCCTCAAACTGATGACAGAACTAGAACATAAGCAAAACTTACTCCACTTCAACATCACAGAAGTCTACCTAAAAAAGCAAACATGGATGCAGTTTTCTGCAACCACCACCCCACCTATGATTTATCAGACAACAGGATAGAGCAAGAGTAGCATCTATGTGAAATACACCCCAACCCCCAGCCACACATCAACCCAGCATTCCAAGCTGCTATCTCTACAACACATTCTAAGCAGTTAAATTCTAAAGTGAGTACTATATAAGGTAAAAAGTACGTACAGTCAAAATTCTCTTATAAACCCCTTAAATAATCAATAAAGAACAGTACGCATGGCCATAAAGACTTAATCCCATCTCTTAGCCAGTTTTTCTTCCTGCACTGGAACAAAAAAATCACTATTTCTTCTGTTGAGCATTAACTGATGTAATTGGCTTGTGATCAGGAGCCAAGTGGTTCAAAAAATCTTTAACAACTAGAATCACATTCAGACTAGTAAGAAAGTCTCACTAAGATACGCATACCCAAACTGAGCCACGTAAAAGAACAGTTAATTCATACATCCTCTACCCCATTCTGAAGCACGTATTCTCTGGGAAGAATGACAAGAGAAACAATCTGCACTTTTTAAATTGTTATTTTTCTCTCTTTTATTGTTATCACTTTTATTGAGTATCTAGTGTTGGATGTGCCTAAAGGAGACTGGTTTACATAATGATTTCATTCCACTGTTAGAGGGGAAATAATGGCAAAGACATTTATATTTCACGTACAACAAAACTGACAAAACTAACAAAACTGTGTGTTTCCAAAACATTAACTAGCCACCATAATGTGCTCCACTGATTTCTCCAGATTCCTTAGTTTAAGTGTGGATGAGATAGGTCTACCCATCACGTGAGCTCTCACTTATAGAAAATGTATTTTTGATGGCATTTTCTACAATCTGCCACCCCGCGGCCTACTTCTCTTCCCACACAGCTTCTGCAGTGATCTTAATTCCTTCAGAGAACATGTACTGTCAAACACAGAGAGTTAGATGTCATTAATACAGCTTTCTCAGTGAGTTAGAAGTAGAACCATGTTGTTTGCATCCAGGTCCAAAATAAGAAATGGATGAAAAGTGGGGATGGGAAAGAAAATAGGAGTTTTCTAAATACACTTTTTGTGGCAGCAGAAAATTGTAGAACAGGCTTAAGTTAATCAGTAAAGAAAGATAAAAGTCAAATAAATACATACATACATACATACACACACACATAGGAACACTTTAGCCAAGGAAACGGAGAAACTGTACTATATAACTTAACTGCTTGGAGCCCCATATATACATATGTGTGTATGTGTGTGTGTGTAATGTGTCTATATGGATAATGTGTTTGTATGTGAATCTGTCTGCATACACATACATACATACATATATTACATATACATATTTATTTTTCATAATAGTCCCCATTCATGAAGTAAGGATATAATAATATCTACCCCATGGAGTTGTTGTGAGATTCAATAAAGGCCTAACTCTGCACCAAGCACTATACCACATGCTTTATAAGCACTAATTTTATTTACAGATGAGGAAACTGAAACAGGAAGAGATTATGTAACTAGCCCACAAAGCTGTGAGTCGCAAATTGGAAATCAAAGCCAGGCCATATGGCTTCTAAGCCAAACTCTTACCATACCAACAAGGAAATATTTAATGCTCTATAAAAGTTAACTAAGACTTTCAGTATCACTACTGATAACGAAAATAAAAGCTAAAAATTTACAAAAAATATAAGTAAATACTCAAAAAACTACACTAAGAAAAGGGATGAATAACAGGTTTTCAAAATTTAAGTGACAGTTTTTCTATCCCATGATAGAAACCCTTGCACATAATGAGTATTAATACTGGATGAATGAACTAAAATAGAGGAGTACAAACAGTAGTGTAACAAGTTGAATTAAGTCCCCAAAAAGATATGTTCAAGTCCTAACTCCTAGTACCTGTGAATGTGACCTTATTTGGAAATAGGGCTATAGGGTCTTTACAAATATAATCAAGTTAAGATGAGATCATACTGGATTAGGGTGTCCTTAAAAGACAGAAATTTGGACAGACACACACAGGGAGATGTTAACAACAAGAGAGATGACCCACAGACTGCAAGCCAAGGAATGCCAAGGATCACTGGCATTAACCAGACGCTAGCAGGAAAGAATGAAGGGAAAAGAGTCTCCCTCCAAGCCTCCAAAAGGAACCAACCTTTCCAACACCTTGATTTAGAACTTCCAGTTTCCAGAACTGAGAAAGAATACACGTCTTTGGTTTTAAGTCATCCAGTTTGTGGTAATTTGTTACAACAGCCCTAGGAAGCTAATTTAATCAGTATTATGTCAGGATAATACAAAAAAAATTACAGTTTCACTTAGGAAAATAGTTTGGCCCTTTCTTGTAAAATTAGCTATAAACACAGCAATCATACTCTCGAATATTTATCCCAGAAAAATGAAAACTGTTCATGAATGTTCACATAACCTTATTTGTTATTTAAGCATTCAATGGGAAAAGAATTAAATAAACTCTGATACATCTATACAAGTGAATACTATTCAACAATAAAAAGGAACAAACTTCTTGTGGAAACATAAACAAACAACTTGGATGGACCTCGAGGGCATTATGCTTAGTGAAAAAAGCCAATCCCGAAAGGCCACATACTGTTTTATTCCATTTATATATCATTCTCAAAATGACAAAATTACAGAGATGGAATTAGCAGGTGCCAGTATACAGGGATGCGGGTGGGTAGAGTCTGACTATAAAGGGGTAGCATGAGGGAGTTCCTCTGTGGAGATGAAACAGTTCTGTAACTAATACCACAGATCTATACATTGGATCAAACTACAGAGAACTATACACACATACACATAAATGAACACATATAAAAATTGGTAAAAACTAAACAAGGTCTGTAATCAATTCAAGAGTACTGTACAAATGTCAATTTCCTGCTTTGATATTGTACTACAATTATATAAGATTTCACCGTTGGGAAACAGCTGAGGGGAGGGTTCAGAGAATTCTATGTACAATTTTTGCAACTTCCTCTTGGTCAATAAATTATTTCAAAATAAGAAGTTTGGTTTTTTTTTAAGGCCACCTGAAGAACAAGAGAGGGGTAAAATATACTAAAACAATATCAAAAATGTTTTGTTTCTTACCTTCAGACTCTTTAGATAATTTGAGAGCATACTGGGATGGAATCGATTTTCTTCAGCAACTTGACTATCATATCTTGGTCCTAACATTGTCTTCAGAGGTAAGAATCTTCCTAAACAACATTAAGATGAGTAACAATTTTCATTAAAGAAAATGTTCCAGATTGAAACTATAATTAGCAATTCTCAAAATCACTTTCTTAAAACGTTTTAAATGGAACTTTTCATGATGTATTCTCAATCTAAACTACATTTTTAAAAGGCACCACCTTACAATTTTTAGGGACAACATAAATTCCAGAAACTGACAATCAAATATAATAGCACAAGAAAGGGGCGCCAGGGTGGGTCAGTCAGTTCAGCATTCGACTCTTGGTTTCAGCTCAGGTCATGATCTCAGGGTTCTAGGATCGTGGCCCATATGGGGCTCCAAGCTCAACAAGGAGTCTGCTTGAGATTCTTTCCCCCTCCTTCTCTCTCCCCTTCTGCTCCTCCCCAACTGCACGCTCACACTCTCTCTCTCTCTAAAATAAATAAATATGTATTTAAAAAAAGAATAGCAAAAGAAAAACTACCAGTGAATGAAACTTCAAAAAAAACTCTTAAGTTTGGGGTGCAGGTATGGACAAAATAGGTAAAAAGGATTAAGAGGTACAAACTTCCAGTTATAAAATAAATAAGTCACAGAGATGAAAAGTACAGCATAGGAGAGAGTCAATAATATTGTAATAACATTGTACGGTAACAGATGGTAACTATACTTATTGTAATGAGCACTGTATAACGTACAAAACAGTCGAATCACTATGTTGTACACCTGAAACTACTATAACATCGTATGTTAAAAATACTTCTTTATTAAAAATTTTTAAGTAAAAATAAAAAAAATTTTTTTAATTGGCTAACAGTTTTTTAAAAACTAAGGTTTTAAACTACTACATTAAAAAGTTATTACCTTAAAGCCTTCAAAGATATAATACTAGAAAACTGATAATGGAGTGCATTAAATCAATCTTTGAAATTCCTAATTATACTTCTTTACTATGAGGTTGGAACTTTCTCATCTTATGCACTTTATCCTGCATTCCAGGATAGGGATCATGCTGAGAAGCATGCTAACCAAAATCATTCTTCAAACAACTATCAGTGATCATAATTTCAACAAGACTAACTAACCTTTTTGGCCTTTTTTTCCCCTGAATCATATATAAGCATAGGAGGAGTCACCCTATATAATCAATTTTAAAATCAACTATTTTAACTGACTTATAACTTAAAACACAATAATATCAGTAGGAATAAATATCTGCCTAAAATAACATGAGTGAAATCTTAACATCTATCCAGAGACTTTAACCTAAATTTCATAAAAACATAATTTTTTAAAGTTTCATGTTTTGGATGTGTGGGTGGTTCAGCCGGTTAAGTGTCTGCCTTCAGCTCAGGTCATGATCCCAGGGTCTTAGGATCGAGTCCCGCATCGGCCTCCCTCCTCAATAGGGAGTCTGCTTCTCCCTCAACCCCTCCCCCTGCTCCTGATCTCTCTCTCTTTCTCTCTCTCGCTCAGATAAATAAATAAAATTGTTAAATAAATACATAATGTTTTATGTTTTATGTACCAAATCACTCAAGATCACCAATCACCTCCACATTGCTAAATCCAATGGTCAATCTCAGTTCTTAAACAACTGGCCATTTTTTAATTCAAGATCACTTTTTAATTCAATTTAATTTTTAATTCTTGAATCACTTTTTTATTTGGCTTTTAGGACACTACATTCTCCTGGTTTTCCTATTTCTCTAACCTCTACTTCTCTCTTTTTTTTTTTAAAGCTTTTATTTATTTATTTGACAGAGAGAGAGACAGCCAGCGAAAGAGGGAACACAAGCAGAGTGAGTGGGAGAGGAAGAAGCAGGCTTCTAGCGGAGGAGCCTGATGCAGGGCTCGATCCCAGGACTCTGGGATCACGCCCTGAGCCGAAGGCAGACGCTTAATGACTGAGCCACCCAGGTGCCCCTCTAACCTCTACTTCTCAATCTCCTTTACTGGCTCCTCCTTATCTCCCTGACCCTTCAATGTTTTTCCCAGGGCTCTGTCCTTGGATCTCCTTTCTATCATAACTCACTCACCTGTGTCTCATCTGATCATGGAGCTTTAAAAGCCATGAATGTGCTGCTGACTCATAATGTGTATCTCCAGTCCAAACCTCTCCCTGAACTCTAGGCTCGGATACCAAACTGCCTACTTGGTTTAGTCTCTGCTTGATGTCTAACAGATGTCTCAGACCTGATCTCCAAACCTAGCTCTCAATATTCAAACTCTAAAAGGTGCTCCTCTCATGGTCTTCCTCATTTCAGCAAATGATTACCACTATTTTTTTTAGTAGCTCAGGCAAAGCCCTTTGGCGTTATCCTTGACCCCTCTCTTTTTCTCATAATCCATTTTCAATCCATCAGCAAATCCTCTTGGATCTATCTTCAAAATACACCTAGAATCTGACCATTTCACCCACTTCTCACCACCTCCACATCAACTCACATAAATTATCATACTTCATTCAGCTTATTTAACAAATATTTAAAGAGTACTTATTATGTACCAAGCACTGTTCTAGGTACACAGAACGCATCAGTGAAAAGAAAAAAACAGATAAAAATCCCCCCCTTCATAGAGCTTACACTCTATTAGGGAAAGATAAACCATAAACAAGAAACATAATAAACACGTAAATAATATGGTATGTTAGAAGATTCATCCCACTAGACCCTCTCTCCTTCTCACTGTTGTCTCAGAGGCCCAATCCTGTTTCCATCAGCTCCTCCAGGCCTCACTTTCCTTATCCAATGTCAGAGTCCACAGCTGTTCATCCCGGTCAGTCCCCACTAAATACTCTTAACCTCTCTGATCTCCATAGCATTCAGCCACACTTACCTGAGGAAAAAAAAAGACCTAAATAAACTCAACCACTTGACTTCTTTGGGCCTACACCTATGCAGCTCAGGGCTCCCAGAGAAAATCTCACCACATAGCAGATGGCTGACACTATAAACTATGTCTAAATCATCTCCCTAGCCCTAAGGACTAGCACAAAGTAAACTCTCAAATATTTGCGAGGTAAAATGACTCCAAAGTCACCATCCCCATCACAAAATTGTTTCATATTACATCCTTACAGTTAGTTCCAAGTAAGTTCTTCACACATAGTAAGCACAAGTTAATTTTATGTTGAATGATCTACCTTTAAGAAATGAGAATTTTGCTTTTTTCGAAGTGTTACCCTGAAATCTATCACTCATAAGGTGAAAAAAGAATTTTTCAGAAATAAAGCTTGGCCTTATCTCCAGGAGCTCTCCCGCACTGGAAGTCTGGTTTTATCAGAGGAGGTAACTTCACAGTAGAACAGACTATATATATAATTGGTATATATGTCAAACTATACACACACACACACACACACACACACACACACACACGTACACATATACACACCATCTCCTTTCTGATTCAGGAAAATTATGAACATCCAGTACTATTGAGATGTATACTAATGTTCACAGTGAGAAAATGTAAACAGCCATAACACATTTTCCTAACTATGCCAAATACCAAGGAAATTATACAATAAGCATGGATTACTTTTATAATCAGAAAAAAATAAGAGAAAGAAAATAGGAGGTAGAAAATGGAATGTGAATTATTCCTTATTTTTCACTAAAGCTTATAAGAATATAGCTAGTATTTCTTGCTCCACGTACTATAAAACATTGCTAACATGGCATTTCCAAAATACACAACATGGCATGAACACTTCTAGGACAGGAAGAGACAGAACTTTAAAGGAAATTTAGAGGAACTTATCAAGAATTTTACACTGTGTTCACTTTACTTTCTAATAAGCATCACAAGCCGAAGCAATATCGATTACCAGCAAAGATCCAGTTTGATTGTCAGGAGGCCTGGGGTTCTGTCCAGGGACCACAATTAATCAAATAGGTGAGGTTAGTATCTCACTGAACCACAATAGTTAAGAGTCTAATTTTTGGAGGCCAAAATATTCCAATACAATAATAAGGAAAAGCTTTATTCCTGGCCCTTAATTCCCAGCAGAGGGAGAAAAAAAGGCACACAACTCTATTTCTCAGAGAGGCACAAAGCTGCCTGAAAGCTAGCATCTTACCTGCTGCCAACTACCCCAAGTCAGTGCCACATTTAACAGTAAGTCAGTGTTCTGATCTCTGTCACTGCCAGCCTGCAGATTATATTACAATTCTGATATTTAAACCGTTTTTCTAACTCCAAATAAAAAATATTCACTTTGACAAGATCTTCTTTATGATCTTGTTTTTCTCACAAATCAGTGTAGCACATAACTCTAATTAAAGAATCCAGGAAGCAAGCCCCAAGCTAGAAAAGAAGCCATACATCTGGGGCACCTCGGTGGCTCAGTCCATTAAGCATCTGCCTTCAACTCAGGTCATGATCCGAGGGTCCTGGGATGGAGCCCCTCAACAGGCTCCTTGCTCAGTGGGGAGCCTCCTATTCCCTCTGACCCTGCTCCCCCTGCTTGTGCCCTCATGTTCTCTCTCTCTCTCTCTGACAAATAAATAATAAATAAAACCTTAAAAAAAAAAAAAGCATACATCTAAGTTTAGAGGTTCCTTCGTAACTCCACAGAAGAAAACCAAATGTAAAAAAGAAAGGATTCACTACAAAGTTAGAGGTGGTAAGGGGAAAAAGTCAAAACGGCTGGAGAGTAATACCTACGAAGAAAAATGTAAAGAACTGTGATCAATTCATTTGAAGAAGTACAATGACTACCAAGAACAACTTTTTATTACAAGTGAAAATGCATATATAAAAACGGTTAGAGCAGGAGCACCTGGGTGGCACAGTAGGTTAAGCAGCCAACTCTTGATTTCAGCTCAGGTCATGACCTCAGGGTGGTGAGATTGAGCCCTGCATCAGGCTCTGTGCTCAGGAGGGAGTCAGAGGCTGCTTGAGATTCTCCCCCTCTCCTTCTGTCCCTCCCCCGCTTGTGTGCTCTCTTTCTAATAAATCTTTTTTTAAAATATGGTTAGAGCATGAAGAAAATTATTTCATTTTTCATTAAAGAAAGACACTTCCTCGCCCTAAGACTTACTTAGGTTGTCTTTCAGTATTTTTTTATCCATCATTCATACAGCTCTATTAAGGATTTTATGTAAAATGTGAAGAAAAGATGACAAAGTAGGACAATAAGGTAACCTGAATTTAAAAAGGACTCTTTCAACAATTTCAAATAACTAGTCAGACATAATATAGATATATACATAACAAGTAATCATAGTTCACTACAAAATCCTTTAATTTTTGTTGCAAAACACCTTCTAGGATAGCAGCAAGCTGTAGTTAGAACTTAAATCTTTCACGCTTCAAAGACACTGTTAAGAAAATGAAAAGGCAAACCACAGATGGGAGAAAAAAAATTTAAGCATATATCCAACACAGGGTTTGTATTTGCAATATATAAAGAAGTCCAACAATTCAACAATAAGATAAAAACCCAATTAAAAAATCAGTACAAGATTTGGACATTTCACAGAAGAAGATACGTGAACTGCCAAGAAGCTGACATACACCACAAACCACAATATTACTAAATACCTATTACAGTGGGTAAAATTAAGAAGACTGATCATACCAAGTGCTGGAGAGGATATGAAGCAAATAGGACTCTAGTACATTAACGGTGGGAATGTAAAATGTTATGACTTTGAAAAAGAGTGCATTTTTTTGAAAAGGTTAAACATACACCTACCAGAGGATCCATTCCTCTCCTAGAGATTTACACAAGAGAAATGAAAGTATATGTCCATACAAATTACTGTACATGAATGTTCATAGCAAGTTAATTTGTAATAGCCAAAAACTGCAAACAACCCAAATCACTATTAACAAGTGAGTGGATAAACAAACGTTGTGCATCCATTAACAATGGACTACTACTCAGCAATAAAAAGGGATGAACAAACACACAAGATCTTAGCTAAATCTCAAAAAAATAATGCTGAGCAAAAGAATACAGAGACCTCCCCCTCAAACAAGTGTACACACTATATGTTTCCATTTATTTTTTAAAAACTATAGAAAATGCAAACTAGTCTGTAATGACAGAAAGCATATAAGAGGTTGCCTGAGGAGGAAGGGATTACAAGGGGCACGGGAAACTTTGATAGGTGATGGTTATGTTCACTATTTTGATTATGGTGATGGTTTCATTGGTGTTTCATTGGAAGTGTGTCTGTGTATGTGGTCAGTATTTATCAAACTGCAATTTAAAGTCTGTTGTGTGTCAAACTCAATAAAGATGCAAAAATTCACATTAAAATCATTTTAAAAAAACAAACTCCGGGGGCGCCTGGGTGGCTCAGTCGTTAAGCGTCTGCCTTCGGCGCAGGGCGTGATCCCGGCGTTATAGGATCGAGCCCCGCATCAGGCACCTCCGCTGGGAGCCTGCTTCTTCCTCTCCTACTCCCCCTGCTTGTGTTCCCTCTCTCTCTGGCTGTCTCTCTGTCGAATAAATAAATAAATAAATCTTTAAAAAAAACAAACAAACAAATAAAAAAACTCCAGTCAGTGTCCATCCATTTCACCACTGGGAAACTTCCCTCCCCTCTTGAGCCCTCCATCTCAAGACTGACACTTGTCCCTTCCCCTTCCGAGAACCCTGGAAGGTTCACAAACTTCTGACTAAGCTTCAAAGTAATGCCCACTGTGTTCTTGGGTCCTCAGCTCCTGCCACACAAACCTCCTGTCTACTTTCCCGTTCGTAATACTTAGCCGTTCTGGATAGCGGCACGTGCCCCCACCCACCGGCCCACCCCCTCGGATCATTTTCCCAAACACTCAACCACGAAGCTTCATCGGACCGAGCACATCTCGGTCCTGAAACACCACTAACAAGCACGGAACCCCCGACAGCTGCGCCCCTCAGACGGCCCACCCACGGGCCCCGGTATGCAGGGACTCGAACACCCACCCCCGTCCGGGTTACCTGCCACCGGCTGGCCGCGCCGCGGACAGTTCAGCCACCGTGGTGGGATCTTGTTATGAGCCATGTCTCGGGGCCGCGCAGAGCCGCCCCCTCCACCAACGCTCGCCGCGCCAACGCCACCGCCTCCTCGCGGTCGGCTCCGTACGGGGGTCCGAGGCACCCGAATCCCGGCAGGGGTCCGAATTCCAGCAGCTCCTACCCGGGAAACGTCAGAGGCAGCGCGCCACTTTCATTCAGGATCAACTCCACCGCTCTGAGAGAGCCCACAATGCACCGCTACTTCCGCCGCCAGAGACCCCGCCCCCTTCTTTCCGAGGTCAGAGGGAAAGACAGAGAAGCTCATTACAGGAATGGGAAGGAGTTAAAGCCACGGCGAAAGGCAGAGGCGCGTCTTCCATCGCCCCGCCCCACCGAGATCGCCGCACACTCTTAGGACAGCTTTGCGCAAGCGCAGGTGGCCTTGTAAGGGTTCCAGCGGAATGACACGTATTTTTTATTCCTAGCTAGACAGCTGAGCGACTCCCCTGAAAATGTAGGGAAGCCAACCCTCTTTCCACGCGTGGACTGATCCGCAGCTTCCACAAAAGCATTTGTTCTAGTGATGAAAGGGTCCTACCTGCCACTGGTACAGATCTAGAGCCTGATCGCCTTTTTTTCTGCCAAGTTTGGCGTCCCGGCAGGATCTGGATTTGATCTGGAATTTGGGGAGTTCTCCCTGACGTGTGGATCAGGGGATCAAGCTTTAGAGAAATACTAAGGGTGAGAAATTGGAATGCCAGAAACGAAGAATTTATCTTGGGGGGGGGGGGTACTTCTAAGGTTCCTTGAAGTATCTGAAATTAATCCCAAAACAGTTTTCAAGAGTTTTGTTTGTACATTTCTGGAGCAAAGTTTCAGAGTATCTGGGAATTTCAGGGGCTCCATGTCTCAAAGTTACTAACGTGTATAATTGGCAAAGGCAGGAATTGCCCTCTGGAGTACCACTACCTGGCGGTGTTCTTTGCCTTACCAAACAAACGGTCTTACCCTTCGAGTTAAGCAGAAGTGATTGGGAGCATTTTATCAACTCTGTCCCGTAATAAGACTTTCTGTAATTACCAGACTAAAGTATTAAACACAAAGCTGGATAAGGGGAAATTAATTGTAATGTAGCAATTTGGTTTTAAACACCAATACTATATTTGAAGTGCAAGCTCCTGAGGTTAGTGGGTGGTGTATATTTTAAGGGGTGGGTGGGAAACTTGCCAGGCAGCTCAGCCCCTGAATGCCTGGGCCCTCTCAGTAAGATTGAGAATTCTCCCATAAATAGAGAGGGCCCAATGGCTGTCTCTCTTGAGAGAGCCTGAGTTAGATCACACTCCTGGTCTGCCCTGCTGTTATATCTATTCAGATCTTTTTGTGAATGTATCACACCTCTCTAGACAGGACAAAATAAGATTCAGTTTCCTTACAAACCAGCAGTCTGCCTAATTAATTCTCTTCTCTGCTGGCAAAGTAGAATGCATACCATACCCAGAGTGCTGAAATGTTTGAGCCCCCAAATCTCTAAGGATGGAAAAGATAAGCCTAATCCTGTGATAATATCTCACTTTCCCTTTCTGGGGATGACTCCCCTTGGAAAATGTCCCCCTCACACACATTGTGTCCACCCAGGAAGCTCGGTCCTAGGCACAGGGAGAGCTTCCCAGAGGCTTCATGCCTACCCATGAGCAGCTGTAATTGGTTGTAAGACATCAGTATGTGCTTAATTTTTACATCATTATCCATTTATGCCCTCTCCATCCTTAGTGCCCATAGATCAAAAGGACCTCGTGGCTCCCTTCTACCCACAAAAGAGAGTAGAGTAGGAAAGTGGCATCCAAGTAACTGGGAGTTTCTCCCTACCAGGAATCTTTCTCCTCATGGGTATTTCTGTCTATATTACTCCTAATCCCACATCTCTGCTTTTCCGCAAGAGGAAAAATGGATGCCCGTAGAGGGACCAACATGACACCTCCCTGCTTTCCTAGAACCCCCAACCCACCCTCACAAATATGTCTTGGCCTCCTCTTTATCAGTTCTTCATGGGTGAATTCTTCTGTCAAACATCCATTTTGCCAATAAGGAAATGTGTAACGGTAAATAAAAATAACATTGAATTTTCCCTGTTGAAAAAAAGCAGACCTTTTCCCCCCTCCCGTTTCCTAGAGCATTCTCTTGAGAAAGCTTCTATTTGTAAAGTCTGCCTCATCACTTTGATGTGTGTATAAATCTATTTAACAGCTAAATGGACCTCTTGCCTGTCTTGCCACACAGGAATGTTTTTCTTAGGGCCTGGGAGCCATCTCTGTAAACAAGGAAGATAGCGCCCCTATCTTCCTGTCACCATGGGAATTTCACCTAAAGTGACTTGTTCTAAGCTGTAAATACTGCAAGTCATAGAGTTAAGAAAAGTTTGTTTTGGGGATGCCTAGGTGGCTCAGTCAATCCCCGAGTAGCTCAACTGGTTGAGCATCTGCCCTCGGCTCAGGTCATGATCCCGGGGTCCTGGGATTGAGACCCGCATCGGGCTCCCTGCTCAGCCGGAACCTACTTCTCCCTCTGCCTGCCAGTCCCCCTGCTTGTGCGCACGCTCACTTGCACTCTCTCTCTCTGAAATATAAACAAATAAAGTCTTAAAAAAAGAAAAGTTTATTTTTCTTTCAAACAATGGCAAATAACTGACACAAGTGGCCGTGCCCATTATCAAGTGAATTTAGGAAGAACTAAGAAAGAACGTATAACAAATGGTACTGCCAAGTCCTCCTTACGTGACCACTGGTTATCATTTGTCTTGGGAACCCGTGATCTATGTAATATATGTGCTTGTCTGTAGAAGAGGGTGAGATTTGGTTTTCTCTTTTTGCAGTCTCATTAAAGGATTGCCTGTGAAACTAATTGCAGTCTGGTTTAATGTGTATCCAGTAATAAAATTGTGTTCTTTCTTTTCTACATTTGTGGAGAGGATTTTCTGGGTTGGCAGGAGATTTTATTCCTAATGTTTTCCGCAACAAGTGTTTATGTCTCACTGAACTATCAGACTATTGCAAAAACACCCCTCAGAGACTGAACAGTGCCCCCTCAAGCCTTGCGACGGAGTTCAGTCTCCTGCTCCACGTTTCTCCATCAATGGCTGACCAAGGGCCGAATCCGTTCATTCTGACAGCCAGCACACCAGCGTGTGTGGAAGGATGCTCCTATCTGGCCTCCCAGAAGGTGGCAAAATGGCAGCAAGCAATATTCGCTTTTTTGATCAATTCCCATCTTGCCTAGCTGGCGGGAACTAAGCTGGTGTCACCTGTGCCTGCCTCCCTTTCTCATTCTGGTGACCCACCGCTTCCACCTCCTGCTTGTACTTTACCAGCTACGATACATAAGAGAAGTTCAGAAAGGGATCATGTTGGGTTAAGCTTGCGCCAAGGAGGAACATGAGTCACATCTCACATAGAGGTTTGGGTTCTAAACGCAGGGTGTGGGGCAAAAGAAGACAAATTCCAAACTCTCCTCCATTGCCGCTTCTTCGTTCGAGCGCCAAATGGAGTCACTGACGGGCCTTTAGGGTCACGTACAAGACATTAACTTTCGCACAACAGACTCTCACTTTGCACAGCCAGATTCTCCCCTCTGAGCTTCACATCTTCCTCCAGGGCAGGGGTTCAGGAAGCAGAGCAACACATAGTCCATCTCTCTCTTTCTTGCATGCCTGCACGGGTACAGGTAAGTTCATATGAGTTCCGTGTGGGCGCGAAGTGACTTCTTCACAGTCAAATTCATACCCGCCAACAGCTACTCTAATTTGTAAACCAAAAGAAGATGTACTGTGAAACTTCTTATTCTCACAAGCTCCTTTCAAGGCCTAACAAGGTATTTGTAACTTTTGAATTTTTAATCTTTTTTTTTTTAAGATTTTTAGTTTTAAGTAATCTCTACACCAAATGTGGGGCTTGAACTCACAACCCCAAGATCAAGAGTTGCATGCTCTATCGACTGAGCCAGCCAGGTGCCCCTATATTTTTAATATTAAAGAGGACCCACTCAAGTTGTATAAATTCAGGCCTGTTAGTTTAATTGTGGGCAAACAGAGATATGTTGAAATCCAAACCCTTAGTACCTCAGAATTAGACCTTATTTGGAAATAGGATCTTTACAGAGGTAATCAAGTTAAAATTTGGACATTACGGTGGGCCCTAATTCAGTATGATTGGTGTCTTATGATAAGAGGAAATCTGGACATAAAGACAGGCTTGCACAGAAGAAAGATGATGTGAAGACACACGGAGAAGAGGGATGTGTCTATAAGTCAAGGAAGACCAAGAATTGCCAGCAGATACCAGATGCTAGAAGAAGCAAGGAAAATTCTCCTCTGGGGCTGTCAGAGAGGGCATGACCCTGTCTACAACTTGATTTTGGACTTCTAACCTCCAACTGTAAGACGATACATTTGTTGTTTTAAGCCACTTGGTTTGGGGTACTTTTTTATAACAGCTCTAGGAAACTAATACAAGGACACCCCAAAACCTGGATTTGCTCTGTTCTAACCCATGCTTTCTGGAGCCAGTGTCCTCTGGACCAAAGTCCCTAACCTTAGTATAAAAGCAGACAACTTTTCCCAAGCACTTTTACTCTTTTTCAAATTTGTATTTAAATTCTAATTAGTTAAGACACAGTGTAATATTGGTTTCAGGAGTAGAACTCAGTGGTTCATGACTTACATACCCAGTGCTCATCATAACACGTGCCCTCCTTAATATCCATCAACCCTCTAGCCCATCCCACACCCACCTCCCTCCTTCAACCCTCAATTTATTCTCCAAAGTTAAGAGTCTCTTATGGTTTGCTTCCCTCTTTTTCCCCCTTTCCCATATGTTCATCTGTTTTGTTTCTTAAATTCCACATATGAGTGAAATCATATGGTATTTATCTTTCTCTATCACCTTCCATGTCCCTCCCATGTTTTGTATACTGCTTGCAGCTGCAGGGAATGAAATATAGGAGCAAACTCAAAATTACCCTCTCTTCCCGCTTTCCAACAGCACTGAACCTGCTTGAAGAGTTTAAAACCCTTATTGGGATGCTTTCCCACCTGGTCTCCTCGGAGCCTCCACGTAGTCCCCCAGTGATCTGAGACTTCTAAAGCCCAAATTCATGTCTGCACGTTGTTAAAAGATAAACTGAGGCATATTAAAAATGTTAAGAGTTTATTTGAGCAAAAAGTCATTTTGAATTGAGGCTTCCCAAACTGGAAATGGTTTGAGGCACTATGGGGACAGGAGCAAGAGGAAAGACTTATACAGAGAATGTGTAGAAGCAAAGAAAATAAATTCTTTTACTGGCTATAGCTTAAAGCCTAGTTGGCTCTTTGTGATCAGTGGTCCTTAGCATTTTGGTTTCATAACCAGGAGGCATTTACAAAGGCTTAGATTTGGGTTTGCTCATGCAGCCCGCCATGGCTTGAGAGACACCTCAACCCAATGGCCTCCTTGTTTAATTCATTTAGCACCAATTCCCCAGCAAGGACTCAACATGAAATGACTCCAGTTCCAGGGGTGCAAATATATGCCCAACCGGAACAGGCTCCTACACAGAGAGACCTGTGTGCAAGGATAGCACATCCTTATCTTCTGTAGATCAGCTTACTCTTATTCGGAATCCCTTCCTGCTAAGTAGGTAGTGTAGGGGAGGAAAAATAATGTTTCCTCTACTCTTCTGAGTTTTAGGTCAATATCTCCCATAATAAGAGACAGATTAACAAGAGGAAAAGCTTATTAACATGTATGCCTCAGGTATAGTTGGGAGATACTTGGGGAAACTGAGTAACACCCTCCCCACTGGACGCCCAATCCCCCACCTTAAATACCGTCTTCAGGTAAAGACAAAATAAAGATGTTGGGGATTGAAGGGGATGTGTTGTTAGGTGAGATGACCAGGGAAAGCCTAGTAAAAGGTAAGCTTTGTTATGCAGATTTAAGTGTCTGTCTTCTCTGTTAATAAGTCTCTTGTGATTTTAGAGTCATCTTTCTCTTCCTGGGTCCAGAGGGAGACATGCTCACGAACGGGGACTTCCTTTCCTCTCTACATGGTAAATTTCCCTTACAGAACGGTAACTTCTACTCTGTTTTCAGAATTTCTCCTGTATCTAGTATTTCTCGAAAATAACCAGCTCAAAATAATCCTTCTGCCAAAGAGCTCCTCTTCAGTAGGAAATTGTAGCTCTGTCATTCATGGGGTTCCCCCACTTCTATGACATGAATTACATCTTGGCTCTGTGGGCTCAGACAACACATCCCCAGGTGAGGATGGCCTCTTGTCACTGACCATCTGTTCACATAGCTTGCACCGACCCTCAACCCTGGGAATGGCTCCTTCAGCTCTCTACTGATTGATGGCCGCTCTGTGGGGGAAAGGGCGTCCCTTTTGTGAGACTGGAAACCCCACTGCTCAGGCCTTTCCTCTCTGGGTGCACCTCTAGCCATTCCTCTCCCAGGCACAACAAGGGAGCAGGGCCCCCAGAACCCAAAATCTAGAGTCTGGAGGAATATCCAGTACCTTCCTTCACTAAGCAGACTTTCCCACAGGAAGAGTTAAATAAGTACATGTGGCTGGATGTACTTATTTAATTTTAAGGAACTAAATGTTTAGGGTTTGATGACAGAATGGACATATCTCATGAGGGAAGCTTCAAAGATGACTCCAGTCTTCCTGTTCTAATTAGGAAGGCTTCCAACTTTCTGGCCAGTGCCAAGAATCTTAAGCCCATTGTTTCAAATATAACAAAGAGCATTAAAAATGTGTATATTGGATCATTTCTTCCGAATGACGAGAAGTTGGATGCATTTGAGTTAAAGCATGGAACCAGAATTTCCAAAGATTTCTCTACAACCCAAAATTGAACCATGCACGGCCACTAGATGGAGCAAAAAACTAAGTAGTCCATTCTTCTACTGTTTTTGCGGACGGAGAAAGTAGGTCAGTGAGTCAGGTTCTTTTACGTATGTGCGTGCCTGCTCCCAAGGTTGAATGTGGCCCTGGTTCACCACGTTCATAATAACAGAGGTCAGTCTAACCTACACGATGATTAAATAACAGCGACCAGCAGAGTGTCTCTGCTGTGCAGTTTATATAACTTCCTTCAGTGGAAAATATGAAAGTTCAAAAGGAAAACAAGAAACTGCTTTCTAAACGTTACTGCCAAGTCACGATGGTTTTCAGAGATACAAACAGCGATCCGCTTCTGTGCGCGGTAAAAGACTTACGCTACTTTACGCAGAACATTGTCCGCCTTCCCTTTGCAAATAATACAACTTCACATGTGAATTGTGCTTTACCTTGCCCAAAGCGTTCAGAGATTTTCCAATTTGAGTGAATCCTCACTGCTCTGTGAGGTAGACATTGCTATCGTCTCCATCTGATAGATGAAGGAACAGACTCAGAGAAGTTCAGTGACTTGCCCAAAGCCTCACAGCCAAGAGGCCCAAGAACCAGGCTGTGAGGTGGTGTGTGACGCTAGAACCTGCCAGCAGTCAGGAAACCTTTGTTTCTCAACGGAGCTCTGCCTCGAGGAGGAAGGGAAATCACCCTTAAATACCTGGCTTTTTGTGTTCGCTTGTTTTTCCATCTGAAAAATGATTACATGGTCCTTAAGGCAGGGTGCCTTAAACTTAAATGCGCTCAGTCCCCGGGTTCTTGTTAAAATGCAGACTCTGATTCTATAGGTCTGGGGTGGGGCTGAGATTCTGCTTTTCTAACAGGCCCCCTGCTCCCCGGGTGATGCTCAGGCTGCCAATGGGAGGACCACACTGTAGAGCCTTTCTATTATAGAAAGCTAATAACTAACATCTGCCAGGGAGAATATGTCCCAAACTAAGAAATGGGCAAAGCATACACGCGCAACAGTGCTTTGCAGTCTGAGAGATGCTCACTGCTCGCTGTCTACTTGAAGGGACTCGGTTGCTTGGTGTTCACCTCTATTTTATGCTTCTAGATTATTGGAAGCCAATCGGATTTTATGGAGAGACAAAACTTTGCTATTTCAGTTATCGGCCACTAATATATGATATCATGTCCTTTTTAGATAAATTGTTTTTTATTCTTGATTGATAGCACACCGGCCTTCTTGGATGGAATCACCCCAGACTTTCTGATATGAAGCCCATGCAATGCAAAACCGTAATCTTTACCTAATCCCGTGCTGGGAAACAGGTCCAGCATGCTGCTTCCCAGATGAATAACCCCTAGATTTCTATACCCTCTCCATACTTGAACACTCTCTTACCTCTTTGCAGATTCCACTTTCTAGAGAGTTATTAAACTGTGGCATGTACTGAAGATCAATTGTCTGAGAGATTTTGCTTTTGCTCTGTGCCGTGCTTTAAAATTTACAAAAGTCTTTTCACCTATGTTAACTCATTTGATCCTACAAAAACTTGGTGAATTAGATAGGGAAGATATTTTCCCCATCACAGATAGAGACAAAGTCTCCAGGAAGGTTATGACAGACAGGAACACAGCCAGTGTCTCCTGACTCTAACTGGCAAGCACCTTTCTCCACATCACACTGCTTTCTTACCCTACCTGATGGTTCAATGTGCCTATGAATCTGTAAGCAAGAAGTGCATCCATGCTGTAGATAAAGGAAGAGGAAAGAAGGAAGTGGGCTAAGCTTGGGATCACTTTATTAGGAGAAATGAGCAAATGAGTAATACATTGAGGCGGGTTGATGGCTAGGGAACATCTGAAGCTCCTGGTGACATATTTCAAAACTCCAGGTCTGGATTCTACAGAATGCTAACTTCAAAGGTCATTGACTCACTTCTAGAATGGTTATCTTAAATTGGGCCCTAGTTTTACACTCAGAAAAGTATACTTTAAGTCTACTCCATCCTATTCAAATTTCTACTGAATACTGACTGTGTAAGGAAATTCAGAGATTACAAAGATGAAGACACATTGGTGAACCCTAAAAAGCTTATTATTCAATAGGGAGAGCTTATTACTTCAATTCCTCGTGTATTAATTCCTTTTTTTTTTTTTAAGTAGACTTCACACCCGGCATGGAGTCCAGTGTGGGGCTTGAACTCACAACCCTGAGATCAAGACCTGAGCTAAGATCAAGAGTTGGACACTTAACCAACTGAGCCACCCAGACTCCCCCTTGGTTCATTTAAAAGTATGATTTAACACCTTGCTGTGTGCCAAATACTATCCAAGGAGGAGAACTGTGGCAATGAACATGACAAAGTCCTGACCTCAGTGACTTTACTTGGCCAGTATAGGATACAGAAAAAAAACCAGTGTAAGCACCACACTGCGGTGGGGGGGGGCTCCCCACCCTTTCACAGGATCACAGAGAAGGGTATCTATCCCAATCTTGAAAAATCAGGGGGAAAGCTTCTAAGAAGAAGGCACATTTAAACTGAGCCAAGTTGGGGGCAAGGGTGAGGGAGTGTAGACCATATGTGCAAAGCCCTAAACACAATGGTGTGACTTTAATGGAGACAGAAGCCCAATTACAGTATTCTGCAGTGTGAATTAGAAGTGGAAGTGGACAGAGTGGGGACAGTGAGTGCAGGCAGTACCTGTACTTGCCTGTGAAGCCAAAGGAGCAAGGAGCTAAGGCAGGAATTGTTGGGTAACTTGAAGGCAAAGGGTTTGATTGAGGAATTTTTTTTAATATGAAAAAAAATGATCAGTTCCCATGAATATGACAAAGGGCCAGTGGAGAGAGAAAAGAGGGGACAACAGATGGAGTGTTCCCTCTGAGGACAGGGAAGGATGGGATCCCAAGTTCAGATGACTTATCATAAGGTAGAATAAGAGAAATACCATGAGATTAAACACATTTTATTCATGCTAAAAGTAAAATCCAAAGTAGCGCTTTGAGGGCAAGACCCTTGTCAGTTCTGCTCAATGCTATATCCTCAGCACCTAGAACAATGCCTAGAACGAGGTAGGTGCTCAGCAAGTATTGAGTGAATTAATTCATGAATGGATACAAGTAACCACTAGGGGCGCCTGGGGTGGTTCAATCAATTAAGCGTCTGCCTTCAGCTCAGGTCCTGATCCCAGGGTCCTGGAATAGAACCACACCACACACACACACACACACCCGCCCCAATGCGCCAATCCCTGCCCAGTGGGGAGCCTGCTTCTCCCTATCCTCCCGGCTGATGCTCTCTCTCGCCTCTCTCACTATCTCTGTCACTCTCTCTCAAATAAATAAATAAAATCTTTTTTAAAAAAGTAAACATTAATTAGACACACTTTGTGCCAGGACTGTGAAAATTATTTTCATGCATATTCTCTTTAATGCTTACAAAAACAATTCTAAGAGATAAATAATTATTTCCATTTTACAGATGAGAAAAGAGAAGCTCAGATTTAGAAATGAAGGCGTTCAGGACATGCCATCCAAGTTATGCTGCCCTATCACTATAGGGCTAGTGATTATTTTGAGCTGAAAGCATTTGAGAAACAGCAGATGCACAAAGGGCTTTCTGATCTGCCCTTTTCTACCTAAAAACAAAACCATAAAATTTCCCATGAGACAAGTACCCTCCTGTACCAGGAAGAGAAGAACATCCTTATCACCAGAAGACTGGGAGTCAGCACAGAAATGGACCTGAACAAACTTACTAATTTATCCTTATCCTCTCCTGGTTTCCTCCTCTTATATCTCCTAGACACTTCCCCACAACCGCCTGCCCCTCGGCAAACTCCTTTGTCAAGTCATTTCTTCACAAATTTATGGTATTCTTGCCAAAAGGTATAAAAGTTTCCTGTTCTGGTCACTTCTTCAAATCTGTGTTTTCTTGTGAAGGCTCTCGTGCACATGCAAAAATTTGATAAACTCTGTCTTCTCCTCTCCTGTGAGCCAATCTTATGTCAGTTTAGTTGTTAGGCCCAATTGCAGACCCTAAGAGGGGCAAAGAGAATTTTTCCTCCCACACAAAAACTTAACCCATAGCCCGTAACCACACAGCTAATGAGTGGTAGGCATGGGATTTAATCCAGGTCAATCTGATTCGAACTATGCTTTTAACAATGACTATCATTTGAAGTGTCTGGCTTTTAAATATTCTATAACTTTGCCAGATTACCATTTTAGCTAAGTACTGATGCCTTAACCCACTTCAGACCAACTGAGTCAGAATCCCCGGAAGTGGGACCCAGGTGTCATTATTTTAAAACACCTCTAGGTGATTCTAAAGTGAAAGAGGGCTGGGAACTACTTCATTATATCACTTTCTAACTGAGATTATAAATATTATCTATCGGCCATTTTATTCTGAGGCAAAATCTTTTCAAGTACACCAAACCAAAGATTTCACCTTATTTTCCTTGGGTAACTAAAGTACCAGGCACACAGTGAGTGCTTTGTAATTGGAAAGTGTTGGCAATAATACTTATCCAATACCTTGTGGAGAAATATTAAATATTTGAAGGAAAAATTTAAAATATTTGAGAAAAGAAAGACTTTTGCTGAGGCACCTGGGTGGCTCAGTTAAGTGTCTGCCTTTGGCTCAGGTCATGATCCCAGGGTCCTGGAGTACAGCCCCAGTCAGGCTCCCTGTTCAGCGGGGAGTCTGCTTCTCCCTCTCCCTCCGTCTCTCTGTCTCTCTCTCTCAAATGAAAAACTAAAACCTTAAAAAAGAAGGAAAGAAAGAAAGAAAGAAAGAAAGAAAGAAAGAAAGAAAGAAAGAAAGAAAGAAAGAAAGAAAAGGAGAGTTCTGATACATCAGTAGAACAAGTAGAAATGAGCTGACCATGGAGAGACAGAACAGCATCGCAGTACAGCATGCATCCTGGGGAGCCACAAATCCCAGCTCCAAGGTCACTAACTAATGACCTTCAGCAAGTCACTGAACCTCTCTGTTCACTGCTTTCTTCTCCTAGGAAATAGAGATGACGATAGCACCTATTTCCCAGGATTGTTAAGAGAGTGAAATGAGTTAGTATGTGTGAAGCACAAAGAGCCCAGAAGCATTGAGTGTCATCCAGCGTTCTTATTACATATTTTTCCTACTAGAGAAAGAGGATTTTGTCTGTTTTCTTCCCAACCATATCTCAAGTCCTAGAACAGAGCTTACCACAACATGGCCTCTCCATAAATGCTGACTATTGTTATTTTTGAAATGAGATAAGTATATAAAACATATATATATATATATATATATATAGAGAGAGAGAGAGAGAGAGAGAGAGAGAGAGTGTGTGCCACTTAAAAATATGCATTGATTCTGAGGCTAAAAACATGACATTTGCTCATAAATCAAGTTACATCATCACACTTTCAAAGGAACGTGGTAAGCCAGTATAAAATAAAGAAACTGCGAGCACTGTTTTAAAAATATGGTGAGACATAACTGTAGAGAACAAACTGCTGGTTACCACAGGGGAGGTGGGCAGGGGGATGGGTTAAACAGGTGATGGAGATTAAGGAGTGCACCTGCTGTGATGAGCTTCGGGTGCTGTGTAGAAGTGCTGAATCACTATATTGTACACCTGAAACTAATATTACACTGTATGTTACCTAACTGGAATTATTTTTTTTAGATTTTATTTATGTATTTCAGAGAGAGAGTGAGAGAGAGAGAGAGCACAAGAGGGGGAGGGTCAGAAGGAGAAGCAGGCTCCTCACTGAGCAGGGATCCCAATATGGGACTCGATCCCAGGACCCTGGAATCATGACCTGAGCCAAAGGCAGACACGGAACCGACTGAGCCACCCAAGTGCCCTCCTAACTGGAATTTAAATAAAAACTTTAAAAATATATGGTTAGACGGTTAAGCCTTAAATTTTACATACATACATCACCATCATCCAAATAATACAGACTTTAGGTTAGAATTACAATATGCAAAAATGAAAACAGTTAAATATTAGGATTGTAGCATTATAGAGATTTTACCCTTTTCCTCTGATCTCTTTCACTTTTATTGCACCATCATTTCTTACCCTATCTGTTTTTCCTCCCGATAGTAAACTGAGAACAGCTTCATCTGCTCTTGAGAAAGAGAAAGAAAAGACAGGAAATAGTCCAACAGTTGAGCTGCATTGAGTAGTTTAGTGCTGCCCTTTTAACAGCTGGAAATTTCTCATGGAATGGCTCCAGCCACTCCTCAACTTGCAAAAAAATCCTTTAGGAAGTTTCTGCCTTATAAGCAATTCATAACCCTTGGCAAAGTTGGATCCAAAAAATGTACAACGTGCCTATGAGTCATCCTTAAAATACTGGTATTTTCTTCAGTAAGATTCTGTAATGGGGAAAAACTTATCATTGCACACAAGCTTCTGAGACCTGTTATCACTCTGCAGATTGAATAACCCTTGGAGACAAGGCAATCTACTGGCTAGACAGCCTGGAAACAGCTTCCAGACCAATAGGCTGCCTGGAAACAGTCTTTGGCCCAATCACCCACCTAGAAACAGTACCTGGACCAATCGCTGTCTTCTAAGAACTGTTTCTCCTAAAATCTGCCACTGCTGCCCTGCAAACCAAAACCAGAGAAAGAAAACATACCTGAATTATTTCTACACTGACCTCATGTGTCTCACCCCATCTGTGCCCTCTTTGACAAGTGCTCCGAACTCCATGCCCCTCAGTGGAATTCATTCTGTATCGAATAATTTTTTAGCCACGTCATACCCTTTGTGGAAAGACGTAAGGAATAAATACATTTCAGAACATATCATTTTGTACATTGTAGTAGTTTTGATTTTTTTATATATATTTTTCATTCAAACGAGGTGGCTCTCAACCTTGGCTGCACATTAGAATCGCCTGGGGACTTTTAAAAATCCTGATGCCCACGCCTCACCCTGGAAGGATTAAATCACAATTTCTGTCACCAGTGTTTATTAAAGTCTCACAGATTATTCTAGTGTGTGTCAGGGAGTAAAAACATCCTGTCCCCTTCAAGGTCCTTCTAGCTGGACTAAGAACCAAATTGACATGAGACAGATTAAAGAGAGAAAATTAAATTTAATGGCATACCTGGGGGGAATCCAGGCAGACACGCAAATTCTAAAGACAGGCACAAACGGGGTATGTACGTCATTGGGGGTTAAGGAGAAGGGAGTACAGGTCTGGGACTTCAGAAGGGAAAAAACACAATTCACAGGAAAATGAAAAGGAGTAAATGTTTGGTAAACAGAGGTGTGCCGGGCCACTCAGAAACAATGGGACAGAGAGGACCCGGACCAAACAAGCCTTGCAAGTTCCTCGCTGTCCAGCACACCTGGTTCACAGCGTAATGTAGTTCTCGATGGTAATAGCTCTCTTCTTGGAGCAGTTCCTCTACCTAAACCCTTTTTAGGCGGTTGAAGGGGGAGGTAAAGAGCTTTTCCTAAATCTGTTGGGTTTTTTATTGCTTTTTAACTCAAATCTTCATGCCATAACGGCCCATCTTGGGGCGGCCAGCCCTTGGCCCCTACATTTGCATCTTAAGTTGATAACAGCTGCCTAACTAGATCTTAGGAATTGGCCAAGGGGGCGCCTGGGTAACACAGTCGTTAAGCATCTGCCTTCGGCTCAGGGCGTGATCCTGGAGTTCTGGAATCGAGCCCCGCATCAGGCTCCTCCGCTGGGAGCCTGCTTCTTCTTCTCACACTCCCCCTGCTGTGTTCCCTCTCTCGCTGGCTGTCTCTCTGTCACATAAATAAATAAAATCTTAAAAAAAAAAAAAAGAATTGGCGAAAGGCAAGGCAATTTCTTGCATTTTGCATTATCTCGCCCTGTCCTGCCTGGACAGTTTTTCCTGCCTAGACCAGGCAATCTGTTGATGGTAAAAATACAGGGAGTTTCGGCAAGGTGCCTGGGATTTGAGGTAAGATCAGGTTTCCGTCGCCCTCTGAACTCAGTAAGGGAATATGGAGTAGTTGTAAGACGTCCATCTCTATCACCACCTAACTCTCTGTTCTAAAGTAAGTTAATTGCAAAATGGGGTAATAGAAGGATCTGTTTGAGAGGACGTCATAAAGATCACATTAGATAGTCTGAGTCAAGCTCTTAGCCTGGCCCTCAGTACATGCTCCATAAATAGCCAACTATGAATAAACACAAAATGATTGAGATGACCCGCTTGCAGAAGTAATCCTTCAGAAGAGATGATTTGTAATATTAGCAGGGGCTCAGAAAGTAACCTGCCGTGACAGTGTTCAAAGTGTATCCCCAGGCCTGTTATTTAACTCAACAGAAGTGTAATCTAATCAACCCTCCCGTAACTTGAACATTTCAAGTAACATTATAGTAATGGACGTGTTATCACCAGCACAGTCAATTAAAAAAAAAAAGAAAACACTATACAGATAGATAGAAAAATAAATTAAGTTAAATTAAGTTAAATTTAATTTAATTTAATTTAAAAAGTAGAGTGAGTTTAGGGTGTGTCTCTAGCACTATATGGAAGAGAGAAGCTGTCTTCTGTGGTGGGAGCATTTTTGTTCCAGCTTTTGGGAGACTTTCCTGGATTATTGATTATATGATAAGAAGGAATCTGTACTACTCCTCCTCCAGCTGCAGCTTGACTCTCTAGAATCAATAGGCCCTTTTGGGTACAGGAACCCCTTGGAGAATATCAAGCCTCCTTGGAGGATATCAAGCCTTCCCCAATTACAAAGCCTCCTGGATCTGGGAGTTAGAACTACACATACAGACGTACAGCCGCAGCCCGATCTTTTGTCCTAGAGAAACCCCTCTCAAAACCCCGCCTGGAGTAGGAAAAACTTCTCAAAATCTAATTACATTTACATTTCATTTTATTAGGGCAAGAACTTCTGTTTTGACTAACCTCTGCTCGTCTCTATCTACATGAAGAACACACAGCGAACTTGACTCTCCCAGTACCTAACGGATGCTTTAGAGGGCGCCTGGGTGGCTCAGTCGGTTCAGCGGTTAAGGGTCTGACTCTTGATCTCGGCTCAGGTCGTGATCTCTGGGTCATGAGACTGAGGCTGTGTCCAGCTTGGTGCTGGGCATGGCCTGTTTAAGATTCTCTCTGCTTAAGATGATCTCTGTCCTGCTCCCTCTGCCCCTCCCTCTCTCTAAAAAAATAAATAAGTAAAAATAAAAGAAGCCTTAGAAACAAATCAATAATAGATCTATCAACTCTTTCAAGCCGTACAGCTTTTGGGTCGTGGGATTTCACTTCTGCAAGGTTGGAGCACCTGCCTCTCCATCACCGGGTAGGAGCCTAGTCAATACATTCTCACTGGTCATAAATGAAAATAGAGGGCGCCTGGGTGGCTCAATCGGTTAAGCGGCTGCCTTCGGCTCAGGTCATGATCCCGGGGTCCTAGGATGGAGTCCCATGGGCTCCTTGCTCAGTGGGGAGCCTGCTTCTCCCTCCCCTTTTGCCCCTCCCCCCTACTCATGCTCTCTCTCTCTCTCATGCTCTCTCTCTCTCTCTCAAATAAATAAATAAAAAATAAGTGAAAATAGAAATTTCTCCTGCTATGGATGTAAAGGGAGAGACAAAAGCCACTCTAAAAATAGAAGGTCATTTTATATCCCCCAGAAAATAAAATATTATTTAATGATTCAAATTATTTTCTAAATGATGCCCTCATGGCCTCAATACAATCACAGCCCTTTAATAAGCTTTACTTAATAAATACGACTCCTGAGGTTTGAGAGTGCTCATAGAGCAGTTGCGTGCATAATTTATTTCCCAGGGCATGGATAACATAGACTCAAAACTGTAATTTGTCATAAATATATACTACAAATATAATATACAAGGACAGTTTTTTCATAGAGATACCTCGTTGTTCCAGTCACATTTGTTGACATGACTGTCATTTTCCCCATTGAATTTCCCTGGCACCTTTGTTGAAAATCAATTAATTGTATATGTGTGAGTCTATTTCTGGATTCTATTGTGTTCCATTGATCTATTTACATAAATATTACACTGTCTTGATGACTGTGGAGCTTCTTAGTAATTCTTGAAATCAAGCAGTGAAGTCCTCCAACATTGTCCTTTTTCAAGATCATTTTGGCTATTCTATATCCTTCGCAATTTCACATAAACTTTACAGCCAGCTTGTAAATTCTTTTAAAATAATCCCCCTGGAGTTTTGACTGGATGGCCGTAACTCCAGACATCAATTTATGGAGGGTAGACATAATAATAATCTGGAGGCTTCCAATCCATGAACAATTTACCACTTCGTTTATTTAGATATTTAATTTCTCTCTATAATATTTTGTAGTTTTCATTGCATCGGTTTTGCACATTTTTTGTTGAATTTATTTACTCCTTAGTATTTTATGTTTTGATTTTCTTGTAAATGGTATTATTTCTTAGTTTTATGTATAGCCCAGTAACATAAGATGTATCTTGGTGAATGTCCAATGTGCACTAGTAAAGAATGCGTACTCTACAGTTGTCGAATCATCTAAATATGTCAGGTCAAGTTAGGGAGAATGCCACTGAAATCTTCTGTATGCTTATTGATGCTTTGTCATTTATTCTGTCACATAGTGATAGAGGAGTACTAAAGTCTCCAAGTATGAGTGTTGATCTATTTCTTTCTTGTCAATTTTTGCTTTTACATACTTTAAAGTTTTGTTGGTAGGTACACACACACCTAGGAATTTTGCATCTTCTTGATCAATTGCCCTTTTTTATCATCACAATATCATTTTTTAACCCTGGAAATACTCTTTTTCTTCAAATCTACTTTCTCTGATATATAGAAATATTAGCTTTCTGATGCTTAAGTTTGCACGGTATAGATGTTTTTAATTTTCAAACTGTGTGTTTATATTTAAGTGCATCTCCTGTAAACAGTATATAGTTGGGTCTTGCTTTTTTTTCCATGCAAACAATTGCTGTCTTTTAATTGGACTGTTCATTCTGCTTATATTTGGTATAATTGTGTTACAGGTGGATTTAAGTCTACCCCTTGCTATCTGTTTTTTATTTGTCCCCTCTCTTCTTTATTCCTCCTTTTTGGTCTTCTTTTGGATTGAGTATTTTTGTATTCCAGCCTACCTCCTCTATTGGCTTTTTTCTATTATTTTTAAAGGGCTTGCTAAAGATTACAAAATGCATCCTTAATTCATCACAGTCTACCTAGAGTTGATATTATACCATTTCATGTATAATGTCAGAACCTTACAAAGTACATGATGATAATTTTTGATAAAAGTTACATCTTTTTTGAAACTTCGAATTTATATATATATAAAATAATAAATCAAATTTATGTATACATATATAAAATAAATCGAATTAATATATATAAAAAGATAAACTATATATGTGTGTGTGTATATATATTTATATATATATCTCAAAACTCATCAAACAGAACACTTAGGAAGTTTGCGCTTCCTTGTATGTGACTTTTAACACACACAAAAAAGAAAACCTAAACAAACCTTAAGCTCCAGTTAATGATACGCATACTGATGTGTCCAGGGATGAAGTTTACTGATTTCTGCAACTTACTTTGATACACGTCAAAAGAGAAGACGAGGGGTGCCTGGGTGGCACAGCGGTTAAGCGTCTGCCTTCGGCTCAGCGCGTGATCCTGACGTTATGGGATCGAGCCCCACATCAGGCTCCTCCGCTATGAGCCTGCTTCTTCCTCTCCCACTCGCCCTGCTTGTGTTCCCTCTCTCGCTGGCTGTCTCTATCTCTGTCAAATAAATAAATAAAATCTTTAAAAAAAAAAAAAAGAGAAGACGAATTGATGAATGCCAAGAAGAATGGCTAGATGGATAAATATGTGACAAAGCAAATATAATAAAACATTAACTGTAGAATATAGGTGATTCTTCAACTTTTTCTCTTTCTCTGAAAACGTGCTTAATAAAATGTTGGATAAGAAAGCCACTCTTCTAATTTGACATGAAAATTAAAATTTAATTTATTTTGTAGTGTCAATTAATTGTATAATGAAACCCTAAGGACAGAAAAAAATTATGCACATAAATTTTGCAGTGATGATTGACCTTAAAGCTCTAACTCAGTAACTCCTTGACGTTCTGAACTCCAGATCTGGCCTGAATCCTAAATTCACAACACCATCTGCAAGACTGGACAAGATCTCACCCTTGCTCACATTTCCAGTCTCAGCAAGCAGCCCTCTTCCCCCAGCTCTCTGCACACCAAGCATAGGAGATTTTCAGTTCCCTGAGTGCCCTGCCCTTGTTGTGCTTGCCTAAGGCCCCGAGGCCTCCCCAGGAAGTGTTTCCTTGCCTGGAATACTGCCTTCTGACACCCTCGCCTTTTTTTCCAAAAGTCCTATTCATCATTTAGGTTTCAACAGAAATATCATTTCTCCAGTGAAACAGTCCCTCATCTCCCAAAGTAGGTCAGGTTCCTGTGCTGGAGGAACCATGGGAAAGCACCTCGCAGGGCCTGACTTGCTCTGAATCCAGCACAGGACCATGGAATTTCCTTCTTGAAGAAAGCAGATGTCATTAACAGCCCATGAGTGACATTTGTAAATTGTCCTTCAGTAAGGCACTCCCCTTCTCAGAAAGAAGGAGGAGTAGGCCTTTAGATTTTAACATCTGAAAATCCCTGACTAAAAACCTGTTCGGCTTTGGAAATAACGCTGGGCTGCTTTTCGTGTTACGTAAGAAGAGCAACGTGCCCCCTCAGTGCCCTAAACGAGGTGAAAGAGCTGCGACTGGGTATTAGCCATGAACCCACAGCTTCTGTCCTAAAGAAGCAATGCAACAGCATCAGAACAAGGTAGGGTGAAGCTGAGGCTAGACAGGAAAACCACTTAGCGGGCCACTGTACAAGTCCAAAGGCCTGAATTAGAGCAATGAAAATGGAAAAAGAGAGAAGGTGCCGGGTTGGAGCGGAAGACTATCTGGTCTTGGCACGTTTATGTGGAGGTTGAGTGAGGAGCACTGGTGGGAGAGGATGGAGTGGGGAGTCCTCACTTGTCCTCAGTCACCACAGCTTTGGGATGTCAGTAAAGTAAGTCTCAAGCTGCATAACATTTAGGTCTCCACGTGCTGTCGCCCCACAAGTACCACAACCAAAAGTTCCCAATCTGGCAAATGTTTATGATCTATAACATTAAGCAATGAAAATAACATAGAACAAATTTATTGAAAGTTCTGGTTTTCTGGAAGTACCCTCTGCGATACATGTCCTATGTCAACTTTTGTTCTTAATAAGGCTGGGAGCAAGTTCTCAGAAAGCATCCTTTTATATTACAGCAGAAATCCAATCCTCTGATAACGGTAGTTGAAGCAGCCGCCGAGAAACAATCAATTTTGAAAAGAACATAGAGAACTTCTCCAAAGATTTATTACCGATACGGATTTCTTTTTTTAACTTAATGACTCACCAGCAAAATCCCTTAGAATTGGAAGGCTCTGTACTTTGCAAGATTGCCAAATTGTCACTGATTTATTCCCCTAAGTGTAATTTGAAAGAAACTGCTGTGTAAATCTGAACACTGGAAACCTGGAAACTGTGAATCTTTTCAAATCTACTTTTCCTATTAATGGTGCCTAATGCCTGAGAATAGAATCACAAATTGAGAAGAATGTGGGGCTTTCATGTGCTGAACTTCCGTGCAAAAACGAAGAAATGGACAAAAACAAAAACAAAAAAAAGAAAGGGGGAGAAAATGTGCTAGTTCATGTTCCTGAAAAGGCCAGAGCACAGTTGAATTTAAATATGGCCGTACCCAGGGCTTCAAATGGTATCACCAGCAATTCATCTACCTCCACCTCTTAACTGCCTTCCTCTTGCTTGTCTTTACTTTCAGACAGCTTCTGGAGCTCTAGGCATACATCCTCCCAGATTAAAGTCTCGGAGAAAAGGGAGTTCCTTTCACTCTCTGAGTGAAGAATCAGCCAACGTTCCAGGATGGTGTCAGCATCAGTCTGGGGCCAGTAGGAATCAACTTAGGATTAATTAAAAAATAATTTATTTACACATTTTATTTACAAAAGCTGATTCTTGCCATTTCCTCCTAACTCTGTGTTCAGTGAATTCACACTGGTAGCTTAAAATGGGCCATGACTCAGGTCATGATCTCAGAGTCATGAAATCGAGTCCCACCGGGGTCTCTGAGCTGAGCATGGAGCCAACTTGAGATTCTCTCCCTCTTCCTTTGCTTCTCCTGCTTGTGTGCTTGCTCACTCTGTCTCTCCCTCTCTCTTTCTCAAATAAATAAATAAATCTTTAAAATTTTTAAAAAATAAAATGGGCCACGATGGGAATATTCACACTAAGCAATTGGCAAAACTACAAACTGAGGTTCTTTCCCTCGTCCCCCAGCCATTTACCAGCATACCTCTGAACTATGGACAAAGGTGTAGGAGAGGCGTAAAGATCCTGCAAGGACCCAGGACTAATAGCAGCAGAGATGCAAAGGACCAGTGGAAAGAGGTTACCAGAATCCAGAAGGAAAGACGAGCAGTGACATTGAGTTCAGGGCCATAGACAGTCTTATGGGTATCCCAAGGAAGGAGCTGGAAGACAAATATCCTGACCACCTTCTGCACCAAAGTGGTTTTGTTTTATAGATTTGTTTTATAGATTCTGGAAAGAAAGAGCTAAAATGACATAAACAATTGTTAATTAATATTATTAGGATGTGGAGTATTCAGCTTCCAATTTATTTGCCTAATGATAAAAAGTCCAGGGCTAGCTTTGGAAACTCCCCACGCTTCCCTTGCTGGAAACTCCCACGGCCAGACAGTTCAGAGAGCTAGTCTCCTTCTCCTCACATGGACTTCCTGTGTCCACTGGTTTCAGATTCACTTCTGCAAACAAGCGTAAGAATTGCCTTTGAAATGAGAATTTAGTATATGAAAAAAATGGTGTTTTAAAACAGCAGAGAAAAGATAGAGTATTCAATAAATAGTATTGGAACAATTGTCTAGTCATTTGGAAAACAGAATAAAATTAGTTCCCTATCTCATACCAAGATCATATATTTACAATCTTGGCAGGACAGAAAGCCTTCAAGTAAAATACAGAAAGCAAAAAACATGAAGTAATGACTAGATAGGAAATATTTGCATATATAGATAGATATGTATATAGATATTTACATAGGTATTTATCATATATAATGCATATGAAGAACTACTAAAGATCAAAAATAAAAGGCTAGGGAGCCTGACTGGTTCAGTCAGTAGAGCATGCGACAATTAATCTCAGGGCCATGAGTTCAAGCCCCACATTGGGTGTGGGGCCTACAGAAACTATAATTAAACAAACAAACAAACACATAAAATAAAAAGGCAAACACTCCAATAGAAAAAAAGTGAGAAGAATGTGAAAAGACAATCCTAAAACTAGATGCTCAATTTCTTTAGTAATTGTGGAAATAAGAATCCACTTTACACCGATTTGCTTGGCAAAAGTTTAACATTTGTTATATCAAGCATTATATCAAATATACACCTTATTTATGTCAAGGCTTAGGAAAACGGATAGTCTCATTCACTGCCAGAGGGAGTAAAAACGGCGATGGCCATCTCAGCAACAATTTGACAGTACTTTTAAAATGAAGAAGTGTATATATATCTTGGGGTGCCTGACTGGCTCAGTCGGTAGAGCGTGGGACACTGGATCTCAGGGTCATGAGTTCAAGCTCCACGTGGGGCGTCGAGCTTACTTCAAAAAATAATTAAAAAATAAACTCTGCAATTCAGTTTTTTTAAATATATTCATGGAGGTGTGCAAAAATCACCACCATGTAATTTTGGAACATTTTCATCACCCCAAAAAGAAATGTCTATCACCCCAACCCTAGGAAACCACATGTCTGCTTTCTATCTCTATAGATTTCCTTTTCCCAGACATTTCATACAAAAAGTTTCATACAATATAGTTTTTGTTGTGTGTGACTGGCTTCATTCACTTAGCATAATGTTTTTAAGGTTCATGTATGTCGTAATATATATCAGCACTCCGTTCCTTTTTATATAATGTTTTATTATATGGATATACCACATTTTTTATTCATTCACCAGTTAATAGATCTTTAGATTATTTCTACCTTTTGGCTGCTATAACTAATGCTGCTGTGAACATTCATGTACAAGTCTTTGTGTGGCCAGATGTTTTTGTCTCCCTTGGGTATGTACCTAGGAAAGAGATCGCTGGGTCATATGACAACCTTATGTTTAACATTGTGAGAAAGTGACATAGTGTTTTGTTTTGTTTTGTTTTTTTCAAAACAACACCACCATTTTACATTCCCACCACATAATTTGTCTGTTGAAAATTGTACTGTGGGGTAGGTTATGAGAGGCAATGGTTGTTTCCCTTCATTTAAACTTCCTCCAGAAAAAGTATGTGTGTGTGTGTGTGTGTGTGTGTGTGTGTGTGTGTGTGTAAAGAGCAAAAATGAGTGAGTGAGTAAATAAATAAATAGCAAAATCTCAGTTGTGTATCAGGTTGGGAAGTCCCTGGGCTTAGGATGGGAAGAGACAGTAACATCTGGAACCTGGCAGAGTCATTGGCTAGAGCAGTCGGAAAGGGCAACGGGGATGACTGAAGACCATCAAGCTTAACACAAGTCCAGCAAGGTTCTCTGCCTGCAGAAGGGAGGAGATGAGTTGGAGCCAGGAATCCTGTTTCTCTCATTTGTTAGGAACTCTACAAGGTTTTGAATCAAGAGAGCCTGAAGCATGAGGAAGATTATTACAAATCCAGTCCAGTTTCAGGGGAAAGGGCCTGCTGAGGATTCGAACCAACCAAGGGTTGGCGGAGCAGTTTTGACAGCCCATCAGCCAGAGGTCAAGGCTAGGCTCTAGACCCGGTGTTCTGAGCTACGAATACTGGGCATAGGAGATGTGTCCCTATGGTGAATCAGGCGTGATGGGGGCTGGGGGGCTCTCAGATACCAGGCATGCTAGTGCTAGAGACCATTTCCTGACTGCCTAGTGGGGAGGGTGACTTTAATAGAACAGGCCACAGCTTTCCTGGGACCTGGACAATATGGCAATGTCATAATTAGCACAGCAGGGGTAGGAGGGCTGCAGTGGGTGGAGGCTGATAGGTACAGAGCATCGCAGTGACAAGTTCCAAAGAACTTTTCACACACTCTAGCTCATTTGTTCCCAACCTGGTGGCTGGCTTGCCCAAGGACTGTAATTATCCCAAAATATCTCAACACATTTCTAAATTGCCATTTATAACTTAGAAGTTTTTACAACTCTTTCCTAAACCTACAGTTAGGACATAATTGAGAAAGTCAGCTCCCCAGAATGGGAGCCCCTCACGGTAATATTCTTCAAATAATTGTTTGACATTTCTAAGTGTAAAATGTATTAAATGATATTTTATCAATAAAAACTATTTACTCAAGACTAATCTGCTCTTTTAGTTCCACTGGCCAAGGTAAAGTTAAACATCCTGGAAAAAAAAAAATCTGCACAGTAATTCCTTCTTTTCTGTTTCTTATTTCCTCCATAGTTTCCTTTTGTGATTTTTTCTTTGAACTAGTAACTTTGTTAAGGTATATTAAAGAGATTAAAATGTAGATAAGAAAATAAATCACTTGGGGCGCCTGGGTGGCGCAGTCGTTAAAGCGTCTGCCTTCTGCTCAGGGCGTGATCCCGGCGTTCCTGGATCGAGTCCCACATCGGGCTCCTCCGCTAGGAGCCTGCTTCTTCCTCTCTCACTCGCCTGCTGTGTTCCCTCTCTCGCTGGCTGTCTCTCTGTCACATAAATAAATAAAATCTTTAAAAAAATAAAAATAAAAATAAAAAAAAAAAAGAAAAGAAATCACTTGCTTCTAGCAAATAGCTCTAACACCATCCATTCTATTCAATCCAGGAGTTTAGTTGATAAGGCTGCTCATATGTACAATTCAGAAGTGTTCCAAAGGAGGTTAATCTGAATTGAGAGGAGATTTTTGTCTTCTTCTCTTTAAATTCCATTCAAGGGCACTGTGTTTTTTCATAGGGCCAGGAAAATTTTACAGATGTAAAATTGTAAGAAGCTTTCGGTGGAAAACCTGAGTTAACAGACACCACATTCGAATGGGTTTGTGCCTCTTGCAGGCACCTGGGGCAGCTGCCTGGCTGGCTTGACCCCTAGTCCAGCTCTGCCTGAAGGATTTACATTTTCGGTTGGCACAGCCTCATGGAGTAATGGATTCTGTATGTTCACGCGTGCTGTATAAAGAGCTATTTTCTTTTATTTTTGTTGGGAAGACTGTTAGGCTTCAGGAACATTACCTATTTCTATTTTTTCAGGATTTGAGAAAATAATCCATGATTATTCCTCATGAGTTTAAGACTTCCGCTTTTTTTGCAAATGGGATCTTTTTCATTTTTACCGCCATACATAATTCTCTCTGCCCTTGATCATTTTTAATGTCCTCCGCTGGATCTTTTCTAGTGCTATTATGTCTTTGAAAAGCAGAGACCAGAACCCCATGAAATATTCATCATATAAAGTATTCCAGAGCCAGGCGCTCCTTCAATTACAGTCACCTCTCTTCTCTGCAACAATCCCCAGACCTATTTTCAATCATTTCCCCTGACACATCTCCTAGACCTGTGCTTGCCGGAGACTGAACCTTATTTGAGAATCCACGACTGGTCCCTCCATCTCGACATGAACTAAATGCAACCAAAACAAAAACCACCCTTGAGACCATAAACTCTCCTTTATTGGAGTCTTAGAATGTGCCGGGCACTGTGCTAAGTATGCAGAGGTAGTGATAGGAGGTAGTTTCAAATATTAATAAAAAGCAGGGGCCCTTAAGAAACATGCAGTCTTGTGGGGGAGGCATATGAATTAAAAATTATATATCTAGGGGTCCCTGGCTGGCTCAGTTGGTAGACCATGTGACTCTTGATCTCGGGGTCACCGAGCTCAAGCCCCACGTTGGGCCTAGAGCTTACTTTAAAAAAGAAATTACATATCAATATGTAAATGCTATGGGGTTCAAGCCACCTCTGGGGAGTTGTGCTCCCTTCCTACTACTGCTGAAACCAATTACCACACGCTTAGTGGCTTAATTCAACACAAGGGTATTCTCTTACAGTTCTCAAGGTCAGAAGTCAGAAATGAGTCCTTAGAGATAAAATCAAGGTATTATTTAAGAAACAAAACAGAGGAACATATGGGAAGAGGGGTGAATAAAACGAGAGAGAGAGAAACCATAAGAGACTCTTAAGGATAGCGAACAAACTGAGGCTTGATGGAGGGGGGTGGGTGGGGGATGGGCTAGATGCGTGTTGGATATCAAGGAGGGCACGTGTGATGATCACTGGGTGTTGTATGTAAGTGATGAATCACTGAATTCTACTCCTGAAATCAATATTACACTCTATGTTAACTAACTAGAATTTAAATAAAAAATTGAAAAATAAAATAAAATCAAGGTGGCAACAAGGCTGGTTCTTCCTAGAGACTGGAGGTAACTCCTCATGTGTTCCAGCTTTTAGCGGCTGCCACCATTCTTCGGCTCATGGCTGCGTCACCCCAATCTCTGCTTCCATTAGCACTACCCTACCTTCCTTGTATAAGGAATTTTGTGATTATACCGGACTCACCTGGGTAATCCAGAATACTCCCCCATCTCATGTCACTTTATCACATCTGCAGAGTTCCTTTACCACGTGAAATCACATATTCATAGGTTCCAGGGATTGGGATGTAGACATCTTTGAGGAACCACCGCTCAACCTACCACTGAAGGCAAGAGAGCAATGACCTAAAAGGACACTTTAATACTGAGTGGCAGTAATAGCTCACTTTTATTTAGCCTTTGCTCTGTGCCAGGCATTTCCTAAGCACTATACATGTACTTTCTCCTTCAAGCCTCACACTAGCCCTTGGAGGCAGTGCCTGTTATTTTCTCCATTTTACAGATGAGGAAGGTGAAGCTTGAGAGATTAAATACATTGCCCAGCATCTCCGCTAGCAAACAGAGGAGTCGGTGTTCAAATGCTGGTGTCTGGCCTACAGTCTTGCTCCAAAGCACTGATAAAAAGAGAAATGAAGGATAAGGGCATTCCGGGACAAGAAAACAGTATATTAAAGGCCCAGAAGCTTGAAAGAGCCCAGAGCCTGCACACTATAACGGGAATGAAGACATAAAGGGGGGAACGATGGAAGACAAAGAAGGGGAAGGAACAGGGATTTGATGGGGATGGACTCCATTGCAGGGGGCAGGGCCCTGTTGCTAATGGTCAACCACTGAAAGATTTTTTTCCCCCAACCCCCGTTAAAGGATTTTAGAAAGGAGAATACCCTGATCAGATGGTTGTTTGAGAAAAATAACTGTGGCCGACTTTTGGAAGTAAATTCTGGAGGTGTCAATCTTGCAACAAGGAGACCTGCTGTGTGGTTTTCATAAAGATCCAGAGAAGAGACGGTGGAAGCCTGAACTAGAGCCTGGAGAGTGGAATTGGAAAGGAGGGCCAGACTGAAGAGTCATAGAAGGGGCAGAATCCACTGGGTCTTGCGGACTGTATCATTGTGATTGTGAGGGAGGTAAAGAGGGCAGAGTTAAGGATGTCTTGTTTCTGTCATGGGAAACCGGGTGTCAGTAATTGGGATGAGTAATTGAACTTACACATATTAAGACTGAAGAGAAAACCCTCTGCATAGATTAATAAAGTAGTTGAGGGCTTTCCACCATCGGAGGAACTGAACATTAATGATGGAAGGTACTCTGGTCCAATAGCCCAATCGCACTGTCCCTACATCCTAGCCACTTGGTTGGATCCTGTTACCACAACCTCATGGAACTGAAAACAGTGGTGTCAACAAACCAAACTGCCCACCAACAATAACATATTTATTTTTTTTTAAGAATAAATTATTGTTTTTATTTTTTATTTTTTAAGTAGAAAAAATAATTTTAAAGCAGTTTAGTTATGATCTCAGTATAGGAGTAAGAAGCAAGACATTTCTACTTGAAATAATAAAGTACACAACGGAAGTGATTACCTTTTTCTCTTATCGCTATCTCTGTTTTAACTTTTTTTAAAATATTTTTTTATTATATTATGTTAGTCACCATACAGTACATCCCTGGTTTTTGAGGTAAAGTTCGATGATTCATTAGTTGCGTATGACACCCAGTGCACCATGTAATATGTGCCCTCCTTACTACCCATCACCGGCCTATCCCATTCCCCCACCCCCCTCCCCTCTGTAGCCCACAGTTTGTTTCTCAGAGTCCATAGTCTCTCAAGCTTCATTCCCGCTTCTGATTACCCCCCCTTTCTTTATCCCTTTCTTCTCCTACCGATCTTCCTAGTTCTTATGTTCCATAGATGAGAGAAACCATATGATAATTGTCTTTCTCTGCTTGACTTATTTCACTTAGCATTATCTCCTCCAGTGCCAACCATGTTGCAGCAAATGTTGAGAAATCGTTCTTTTTGATAGCTGAATAATATTCCATTGTATATATGGACCACAACTTCTTAATCCAGTCATCTGTTGAAGGGCATCTCGGCTCCTTCCACGATTTAGCTATTGTGGACAGAGCTGCTAAGAACATTGGGGTGCATATGGCCCTTCTCTTCACTACGTCTGTATCTTTGGG